>NW_027526282.1:6797104-7272239 GCF_048455015.1 Haemaphysalis longicornis
ATGCGACCCAGTAAATACAAAAACAGTTGCCGCCCCTGTCAACTTCGCACTGTACATGTCGGACCTTTTTGAAGGAAGATACTTCTGCTAAAAAAATATCCGCACCTTTGAGAAATACCAGAGTATATTCAACTGCAATAGCATTCGCGGAAACCGTGCAGATACAGCGCATGTTTTTTAGAAGGAGGGCGAAATGTTGGGGAGGGATGACGCATTAGAAGTGCGCAAAGGAACTCTGTTCTCCATCGCATTTAAGAAGAATTCGCGCGCACTTTTTTTGTGTCGTTTGTAGTAGCACACGGGCACGGGAGCCTCCCACGGCGTTCCTTATTTCTCGCAGCACGCGACTGACGTACAATCACGGTGTAAGAATATTCTTGCACCGTGCGTACAATTAACGATGCTCTCTCGCATTCTCCTCGTACCGGCCGGCTCGACAGCGGCAGTCCGGGCAGTGTTGTTTGAGGAGGCCCGTGTACATATGTGCGGGTATATATATAGCGACGTTTACACGGCCGTTTGTAGCACTCCGAATTTTCCGCGGTTTCTTTTTTTACCTGCATTTTACTCTTCTCTGGGGCGGTGGTGATAGTTGAAGAGCGCGGTAAAAGGAAAGAATTCCGCTACCAACTGAAAGTGGAATGCGGGATGATTCCGGCAGTTTATAATTACAGAGCTTAAAAAGTGTGTATACCCAAGAGAGCTGCGGGGAAGCGGCGGAGAGAGTAGGGGAGGGGACGCCCCAGGACGTTCAGCGACTGTATATATAACTCTCGCACGTCCTCTGTGACGGCTATGTTAATGACAACAGCGGCTATTCATTCACGGCACGGAAGTCCGAGACGCAACCGTCTCTCGAACAGAGTTGTCAGCTCGCCGTGTTCTTCCTGCTGTACGTTGCGCCGTTTCAGTGCACCTCTGTGGTTCTGTATAATTTACATCGGAATGAGCCCGGTAACGTGAATTATCACTGGGAAACGTGAGTGCCGTGCTCATGCGCAGTAGCGCCGCATGGAGTGAAAAGATATTACGTATGGAAGGACACGGCCCTCGTTTATTCGAAAGGGAAATGAGCCCTGAAATTTCGCTTTATTAATCTGTATCAGTAAATAGTCCTAAAACAAGTTTTTGATTTCTCTCCATTCCATCGCGGGCATCATAGACGGAAGCAATAGACATGCAGTCCAATAGTAAACGTTTCTTCGGTACGTATACTTACCTCCGGTAATTTCGCGATTTTATTGAAAAAGAAATCGAAGACAGTTGCGCTATTTAGCCCCCTTACCCATCAATCGAGCTGGAATTGAGCCAGCAGAGAGATGTCGTTAGCCCAGGGTCTGTGCGTAAGTATGCCATCCGTTCTAAGCTTGCCCGAAAGAAGCTTGACGTCACTGCAACTGCGCACTAAATAACACCGCATGGGCTTTCACGACTGCGCCTAATGATCCTCTATTAAATCGTCTGTTGGCTTTATTTCCTGCGCCTTGCGGCATGCGTTTTTCTTCCTAATAATTTCCCTTTAGGCGGCAGCAGACTTTTCCCTTTCCTCGTTTGCACTGCGAATCTTCCCTGGGACAGTTGCGCGCCCTGTCCTTTGTATGTAGTTAATCTTTTGGTCAGTCTTAAAAATAGTACTCAGCGCGGGCTTTCTCGAACGCGAAGTCGGCCAAACCCTCGCCTTCTACTCCAGTAATGTAGGTTAGTTAAATTAACTTTAGAAAAGGGGGGCATCTACTCGTACCGAGATGAGAGAGGCATTTTCTTTTAGTCACAATGAAGACACAAAGTTAACACCGGGGCTGAACGGGGTGCTTGCGAAAGAGGACGTACGCGCTGTGCGCGCATGCGCAATTGGGGCTGACCTGCTGCAGACGCGCATGCATAATACCGCTCGCGCGCCGCATAATACATCAGGCACCTTTCAGCACGCGTGAATGGCCGCCGCCGCCGCCGCTCGCTTCCTGTTCCGTTCGGAAGGAACGGTCTGAGGCAGTGCGAAGCAACACTTCCGCTCCCGTTACACTTCTACGGCTCACAATCCTCACCTCCTCATACCGTCTTGTGTTGTTGTTTCTGTCGTCTATATTTGCACGCTGCGGTCGTGCTCGTTTCGGCCGGTGCGAATGCTCTAAACGCTCGCTAACGCGGTCGTCGTCTGCTACGCTCGCAGACGATCTGCTGTGTCGTCTGCAGCGAGCGGCAACACGACGGCACGACGCCGCGCTCGAGCGCGCATAGCAGACGATACTTTTCAATTACAACGTTCATTCGTTATTTCGCCTGCCCTTTTCCCTTCCGGTTTACTCTTGTTTATCTTTATTCTTTTCTCTTCAAGTGGTTAGGCGTATAGTCGGCGAGGAGGAAGTTACACATCGGATTGCGTATTCACGGCATCGCGCGTCTTGAAAGGATTGCGCTTCGAAGAGCTCTTAAAGGAAGTCGGAGACTTGGGTTCGCTGTACTCGTGATTGCGTTCCAATGGCTGGCTAGGCGCCGCACCCCTGTGTGCGAGATCAAACACGACAGCGGTTTTCCTCCCGCACTCGAAAGCTTCCCTCTGTGTACCTTATCCTGTTGGCGAACGCATGCACGCGGAGCAAGTTCGGCTGAAGAGCCGATGATCGCGGCAGGAGGCCGTTGCGCCGCGTTCCACACATGCCAGCGCGGTGGCCTCCCGTATCGTCTGCTCGGTGGAGGTTCACTCTAGTGTAGGCACGCACGTGCCGGCGGGGAATTTTCGGAGTGGAGGTGCGCGCGTGCGACAATTGCTAAAAATCCCGGGCCGTCTCCGCAAACGTGAAACGCACGTGCCGGGGAGGAATTTTCGGAGTGGGGTTGCGCGCGTGCGAGAGTTGCTAAAAATCCCGGGCCATCTCCACAAACGTGAAACCTGGGGAGGGGCGAAGCATGCAGTGTATAAGTGTATTCTTGGCGTCCTGGAGTTTTTTTTCCAACGGAAATGAAACCGGTGGGGGGTAGAGGCATACAGCTTTGCTGTAAAAGTATCTTGTTTTTGAAGCACAAAGCACTCTAGCGCGAGGCGTAAACGAGTACGACGACGACAGGAGACGTCAACAGCCCCAGCACATAAGGGGCACCGGAAAGAAAGACAGAAATTAGTGTGACTAAATCGATGTTTTAAAGTTGAAGGAGTTCTGAAATGCAGCGAAATCGTGTAGTTTATAGTGCCACAAAATAATTGATTGTGATCACAGTACAACAGCCGAGGGGCTATTGCGTGATAAAAACAGTAAACACGCGTAGAAACTACAAAACAGAAGAAATGACCTTAAAAAAAATCTAGCGATAGCTATTTTTCGCACGGACGCCATCGAGAAACGTTTTACGGCCTTCGGCCACTTGGTAGGGTATTCGCAGAAGCATAGAGAAAGAAATACTATGGCTAAGTGGCACTGATGGTTTTAGCGGCTTAGCAGACGACTTTCGCGGGTGGCATGGCGCTCTTTTCTCAAGTCCCCCGTAAGTGGCTCTTCTAGAGACTGATGTGGTATTAATTACTAAAAGTACGAGCTAGCCCACTCCGCAAGCTGTCTCCGCAAGTCATATATGATCAGGGGTGACGCCGGAATCAAACATCTGGTCTACAGTCATCACTAGAGACCGGAACTTTAGGCAAAATGCCTATTTTTTCCTTCGGTCCGTATCAAGCCTATTTAACATATAAGCACAAACTAAGGGAAGGGGAGCCTTTTAAACAATAGTTTATTTGTGCCTATAGTGCCTATTCTGACTATATTGGCTTTTTAGTGCCTATTTTTACTATATGGACTTTTTGGCGCCTATAAATGCCTTTTTTTGTGTTATACATGCCTTTTTTGGATGTTTGAGTCGGTGTCCTGCTGGGACCGTTCTCACTTCAGAAGCCCGCAACGGGAAGAGTTTTTGACGCCGTTTGCACGAGAAATCAGCGCGTCGTGCCAATCACGCCGAGAAGCGAAAACCGTGCCCAAACCGCAACCACCTCTAACTTGCCACCTCAGCCGAGCCGCTAGAAAAACCCGTACGCAGCTACACCCCAGCCAAGCTCACCGACGTCACCCCTTTCCGTACGAAATATTTTGTTCTATGTGATTCTGACGCACTGTGCCCGCAGACCAACAGCGAAAACTTCTGCCGGTTGCCCCATCTATTTCTAACGCCATTAAAAACCAAGAAGCGAAAAAAACGAACGTGACACAGCCGCGTACACACCGGTCAAGGTGAAAGAAGCCTCCTAGGGGTATCTACGTGCAAATCTCAGACACCAAAGTTTTAAGGTGACGCCACGAACACGTGCACTGTCAGCCGCCGACAACAGGGACACTACCGGCTGGCAAGATGCAGTGCGTGTAGCACGAAGAATGAACGAGATACGGAGCTTTGGAATGGGGATCTCAGCACTTTACAAGTACCCTAGTAGTGACACCCGTCATCTGCCGTACCGGGTAATCCTTAAGCGCATTTTGAAACCTAGCGTTAAAGGAGTTAGTTCCAAAGAATCTTGCGTGCTGTCTACTGTTGATAATCGGCATATAGTGCAGTCACTCAATGGCGTTATTCCCGCAGCTTCGCTAATGATCTGCATCTGCAGGACAGAATGGCTCGATAATTTTTAGAGAACTATTGCCCTTCAGTGTACTATCCATGAGATTCATCGGTGTTGTGAAGAGCTGGGAAGGTCGTTCTTCTCGGTCAATGAATAATCTGCTGCAGTCAAGACCTTCCTTCGAAGCGCAGTTATGTCTTCAAGCGGCGGTTGCCGATTTTGCCTCTTCTACCATCGACTGTTGTTCCACTTTCAGGAACTCGGCTGAGTGCTCAAAACTAACACAAAACACTCCGGTTCTATCAACAGCTTTGCAATCGCCAAAAGCGTCGCCGCCCAAAGTATTTGCACCATGCTACACTTCAACGTGACAGCGCACATTCGTGCGCTTATTTCGCATTCTTAGCAGTAGGCATTTCAGCAGCTGAGAGCTTTGGCGCCACTCTGTCTGCTGAGGTCATTTGGGAGGTCCAGGACAGATCCGCCACCATCTCCGAAGGATCGGTTGATTAAGTCTGTCTGGCATAAAATTTCTGGAATCCGCGCGGTAAATATCTGCCGAATGTTCGAATCTCTGCAGCAAACGTTGCCATATTCCAGATTTAATGGGGTCATGGAGCGTCCAGAAGTACAAGAGCGCTGCCCCGACTTCCGTGGACGTTGGGCGTTGTTTTTTTCGCACACAATTATCGACTAAAAGGGAATGTAACTTCAAGCAGCAAGTCATTGACATTGGGGTCGTTTTTCGTGGAATTCAGTCCTTTATTTTGGTGGTGAGTCCCACTGAATTTCACGTAAATTTTAAAATGGAAACTCTTGTGCGGCCTATTTTCCCGAATAAAATAAAATTGCTTTGCCCCAGCACACGATTTGTCCGCGGTATTACTGCAAGTAAAGAAAAAATGTGCTAAAATATGCTTCTAAAGTAAATACGAACTGAGCCTATATATGCCTAAACGAGAGTTTTTAGTGCCTATATATGCCTAAATGGCTATTTTCAGTGCCTATTATAGGCGCCTAAAATCTGGATTTTTCGTGCCTAAAGTTCCGGTCTCTAGTCATCACTCATAGACAAAAGAAACGGGAACACGAAAATATGAACCAGAACACACAAATAGCGCGATTCCTTTCCATGGAAGTCAAAATGACGCGTGTATTTATTGCGGTAGCAGAGATTGAACATATGTCTTTCTAAACATGTATACCACTAGGGAGCCATTATTCTATCTCCACTATTCATATCCTTTAATTTTGCGTGTTCTGGTTCATATTTTTATGTTCTCAGTTCATTTATCTATGACTGTATATGCTGTCGTAATTATAAGCGACTTCAGAAACGTACGGCGAACTCCTGTAACCTTCTTATACTTATTGTATATCAAACACTTCAGACTGTGTTGCGTCTATACGAAAACGTCCTGCAGGAAGTGTGGAAAAGAATATAACACACACAGAAGTAGAATATAACAGCACAGCAAGATGTTTTGGAATCTTGATAAAGGGAGCCTGAAGTGGCCGACGACATGTGTTCCGTTTATCGTACAGGTATTCAGTTTATCGAGGAAATACACATGAGGTGCCAAACGCTGTCTCAAGGCCTTTTATAGCGCCACCTCGGCAAAACAGAAGTTTGATTGAAGAAAAAAAAAGGACAGAACTGCTGGTACATTCGAAGCCTTGGGTCACTGCCCATCACTGGGTGACAACTGACTGTTAAGAGCTCTCGAACTTCGCAGTGCTGAAGGCGTCCCGCAGCTTATCTTTGCTGGGAAGAGTGCTTATCACCAGGCTCTTTACTATCCTGCGCTTAGCCGAGAACGCCGTTCTTGACAAGAGTCCCGTTTCAACATCATTGATAACTCTAAGCTTCTTTGTGTATGGTGTGCGCGCGCGTGCCAACGGGGAACTTAGCCAGCCTATTTCCACAGCTCGTGCGCAGAGGACGATACAAGAAATTTGACACGAAATTGGAAGGAACGGATGACGCGTGTACAACGATCTAGCTTTTAAAATTTGGAGAGCCCGTTCAGTTCGCTTAATTTCGTTGTGTATTTCGTTTACCAGGAGCGCGGGAATCTTCATGCCGCTTACGGCAGTTTTTTTTTTTCCCATTACATCAATACATCAAAAAACTTAGAGGAAGAATAAAAATGGAAAGGCCTTTGTCGGATACTCTGAGAAGGTATTTCGTGAAGAGCCTCTGTACCAGCTCTGAGACAGCTCCGTCGGAGCGATCTAAGCGGTTCCCGTTGGCTGAGATTATACTGTACTTTGCCGGAAGCCAGTGACGTAGGTATTGATTTGTGGGGGCTGAGCGAATGGTTTGTGTTAAAGCGTGGACTCGTGTACCCCCCCCCCCCCCCCTCCTTCGCCTGCACTGAAAATAAACAAAAGGTACATTCATTCATTCATTCATTCATTCATTCATTCATTCATTCATTCATTCATTCATTCATTCATTCACTATGCTACTCAACTTTCAGGTATACCGCTTTCCTACTCATGTCAACGAACTTTCACTTCGATAAATAATGAGGCCGGCAACAGAATAAATTTTGAGATGTTTATAGTGTGCGTAAAAAGGTAATGTTCCGAACTACAACATTAGCGTGTTCTGGTCATTGAAGCACGCTGACGGCAGCAGCACGGCCATTGTGCATTTATTTTATACCAACGTTCCCAATATACACAGATAAGAGGGGGGGAGGCACGTAACGAAGCTATAAAATCCTTTCAAGCCCCAGCATTCCGGTAAAAATTCCTTAACTACGCATATAGGGGTTTGTAATTACACGACACGTTTCATGCTTACTATAGAATTTGTCTGTTGGCGCTCAGGCAGTGCACGTTTGAACATGCTAGAAATTGTTTAAATTTAGCCCAGCGTGTACTTATCACTGTCTCATCATAACCAACGCCCGCCAATGGAATAGGAGAAGGAACGTGCGCGAGGGATGTAACTCGCTGATGAAAAAAAAGAAAAGAGGGGGGGGGGGGGGGGGGGGGGGGTAAATGCTCCGGGAGAAACTCGGTCTAAGAATTGTACATTTCGATCTCATAAGGTAATTAGACCATGTTTATAACTTGCCTGGCAGCGAGCTTGGCTGGCTACTCCACTTGAACATGAGAGGGGCGAAAGAAGCGAAGACGCAAGAACTTACACAAACGCCAACAAACGCAGATACGCACAGAACTAGTTTGCATCAACGCCGTGTTGTTGCTACTGGCGGAGAGCTCCAGTGGTGCGATTAGTGTTCGTTTGACGAGTTCGCCGTGTCGGACTCTGCTTGAGTACAACGTTACGTAAGGCGCTTATCCCCGCCTTAATCTCTTGCAAAACTACCGGCTACTCGTACAGCGGGACGTTTCACAAATCGCAACCGTGCGGCTGCTTGGAGCGATTGCGATCTCATTATTCGTCTTTCGTGACGGCCCCTTTTCGGGGAGACTGGCTTGTTTGAATGTGGGAATTTATTCGGCCTGCCCACGATCAGCGACGGAGCGGGTAGAAAGATATTTCTGACAGTCCGCAAGCACTTCGTTGGTCAATCGCGACAAATATGTGAGTACGCGACAAATATGTGGGCGTACTCTGAGCTTAGCACGGCTTCACGTGCAACCAGAGTAGAACATCCTTGCAGAGATGTACATTGGGCAACGCTTTGCAAAACTTGTAATTAATTCTATCATTTCCTCCAAGTGCTGTAATTAGATAAGAGCTTTCTTTTTCTTTTCTGTAACAACTGATGTAAGGCCGATCCCCTGATTGGGTATGCGCCATTAACAGAGTAACAACTACTACTGCAGGGGTCTGCTCCAACCGAGAGAGGAACTGGCTACCCCAAACTTTGGAGTAATGAAAACGGGCAGCGGGTGCCTCTTTAAGAAACCGTGAATTTCCTGAGCGGTGCGACGCACGGGCGTTATTTGCGATCCACCGGTAATCGCCACCAGGAGACCCTTTTTCGCGAGTTAACTTCGTCACGATGCCCTGCTAATACAGAGCATGAGCTGTTAGCAAGTCTCTCCGAGGTCGCCAGTGAATCGGTGTTCTTCACCCCGGCGTGCAGCGCAATAGCCTGATCTCCTTTCCAGAAGCATACGCAGAACGGCCGGCGTTGCGCGTTCGTGCCCGTCATGCTTTCCCCGCCTTTACAGCAGGCCGCGATCACAGCCACTCATTTCTAGGCGCAGTGCATTACGGGTTGTATAGGCTGACTCACAGATGGAGCTGAAAGCTATGAACCAGACGTTAAACTCGGCACCTTAGAACAATGTTGTGGAGTGACTCTACCGTTCATTCCACAAGCTAGGTGCAGCACTGCGAAGGCTACATTGTTGTCAACAGCCGGAATACTGAGGGCGCTTAACTCACCGCGAAGGAAGCGACAAAAGGCGCCGCGGCCTTGCGGTTCCGCCTCCCGAGAGGGGAAGGGGGGGAGGAAATGTCCTTTCACCCCCCCCCCCTACCCGCCGCGGTGGCTCAGTGGCTAAGGCGTTGCGCTGCTGAGCACGAGGTCGCGGGTTCGATTCCCGGCCGCGGCGGCCGCTTTTCTGATGGAGGCGAAAAGCAAAAACGCCCGTGTGTGCGAGATTTCGGCGCACGATAAAGATCCCCAGGTGGTCAAAATTAATCCGGAGCCCTCCACTACGGCGCGCCTCATCGCCTGCGTTGCGTCGGCGCGTTAAACCCCAGAATCAATCAATCAATCAATCAATCAACCTTTCACTCCCCTCTTCACTGCGACTTAGGCGCCCTCTGTGGGCGGACTCTTGACAACAATGTAGCCCCACAATGCTGCACCCTATAGCTTGCGGTATGAACTATACTTATCCCCTTTCCCCCGTCAGTGCGCGCGTCACTTCAGCCGCATAGGCACTGCGCATGCGCAGAAAAATAAGCGACTAGCAGTTGTCGCTGTGAGAGCGGTGTGTCGGTGCAGGCGAAAACGTGCATAGAAAGCGCGGTAGAAGTAATCGCGAGTTCCTCTTCCGCGCTACTACGTGCTTGTCGTTTTTAACGGCGTCGCAACCGGTGCGCCCATCGTTGTGCGAGTTTCGTAGAGGACTCCGTTAACCGCCGTTTAATGGGAGGCGAGGCGGTGGGGGATAAGTGAAAGAGTTACGAGCGGGAGGCGGGGGGGGAAACGAGGGCGAGGAAAAAAAGGAAAGACGCTGAAAGAAGGCCAGAAATCAAGAATGAAAACGACGCGAGAGAAAGCCGGATGGGACGGACGAAACAAAGCGGGGAGCCGAGTGAATTGAAAATGTGGAGCGTGTTGCAAGATCGCTCTCCGGTCTTCGCAAGGGCCGTCCGGACAATGTAACGGTGGCGCGGAAAACCAGCTCGGACCGTGCACCAGAGAGAAAGGGTGCGCGGCGCTGTGTTTTTCTTTTTTTTTTGCCTCTCGTTCTTTGGCTTGACGAGCGTGAGTATAGCCAGCTGGGCGTGGCGAGCTCGTTTCTCTGTTGCTGCTGGCGCGCATCGTTGACTGCGATGTAAACCGAGGTCGCCCAGCGCCGACCGTATAACGGCGATGCGCCAGTTGTGTTTGTACAAACACGGCTGTACCTAGTTAGGCCTGCCTGGTTCAACTCTGACCGTTTACGAGGGGCGGCAACAAACAAACACGGTCGTGGTGACGTCAACGGACAGTTTGCTC
Organism: Haemaphysalis longicornis; assembly: GCF_048455015.1. NCBI lineage: Eukaryota > Metazoa > Arthropoda > Arachnida > Ixodida > Ixodidae > Haemaphysalis > Haemaphysalis longicornis. The sequence goes on from NW_027526282.1 coordinate 6,807,314, forward strand.
TTATTTGTTTTTCTCTGTTGCGTAGTGCATTGTTCTCCGCACATTTGGCGCCCAACGGCAAAACTAGATTGCAGTGTGACGCGGTACAGAGAAGTGACGGGTGTGGTAAGTGCAAGTTAAAAATGGCTGCGAGTTCCTTGAACACTGGAATTGTTTTCGTGCTACATTTAAATAATAATTAGTTCCCAAAGTGTGGTTAGAAATTGTACGTATACACAAGAGGGTCGGGTCCCTTGGTTACGGAGTGTATGGGATACCGGAATCAGAACGTAATGATGTGACGTGATTTTCTCACATAGCGGCATAACAGCGTTCTTGCCATAACGCAGACGTTGAATACTTTATTTAACTAACATTTTGAGGAAAATAAGGGAAATCACGACAAAAAAAATGTTGTGAATTATTACAAGAAACAAAACAAAGAAGTATGGCGTAAAAGAAGTTGTAAAATAGCAAATAGCAGAAGATATAGTTGTTTGTAGCATCTGAAGTAACCAGCTTAATTGGAACATTCGTCGTACTTTGGCGGGCTTTAAGTTAACGAAACGCTGTGGCGTTGTGTTGAATACCGTCGAGCTCCCGTTCTAGAACACGCCACGACCGCCGTATTTCATCCGCAACTGTATAGATAGTTGGAGCATGTTTGTGTCTCGAGATAAACAGTTCTTCTAAACTTCCAGCAAGCAATTTGCCATAGGCGCATTGTAAAATATGGTAACGCTCGGTTGAAGTCGTAGAATGCGCTGGCTCTAAGATGCGGCTCGCTAAGCGGCCAAGGAATCATGGCAGCGCTGATGTAAAGCTCATAGTATAGCGAAGGCGACTGGCGGGTGCCGCAGGAGGAGGCATTCGTTCTGGCAAACGAGCCCGGGGTCGTTAGAGAACCCCGGGGGCTAATGACCCCGAAGACACGCGAGTGATTTCCGGGGCCGGGGCATCGTTCCATGGTCAAATGGGACAGCACCCGCGGGCGCACCGACGTCGTGGCACGTTGTGTAGAACTCGCGCGCACACGCGTGCTGCCTAAATTAGCGCGCTGTCCCGCTCCCGCTCACACGAAGCGTATGCAAGCTGTCTGACGCAGTAGTCAACGTGGCATTGGGTGGACGGTCTAATTTTCACTGCCTGATGTCTGCAGCTACGTTGTTCTCCGCAGTTGAGTTGGCGCCAGCTGTCGTTTACTGGGAGCGGATTTAAATTTTCATCGTCATCATCATCATCATCGTCATCATCATCGTTACCACCATAACCGCCTAAAGCATGTATTCTGCAGCCCTAAATGACTTGATTCCTGGCGGAATGGGTGTTACTCACTTCCCGGTTGGCTTAATCCCACGACATAATTGCTTTGGAGCTTATAGATTTGCACGGCTTAGCAGGCGGGAGCGGGATTTTTCAAAGCAGCGTCGCCACTGCACATTGAGGTATGCTACTTGTCTGTGCAGCAACGTTTTTTCAAACGGCGTCCACAAGGCACCAGGCGCCTTTCGAGCCTGAGAAGCAACACGAGCGTTATTTGTGGACTCGTGTATGTAAATAACTAGGATTGGAGTGGGTAGTGCGGTTATGTGGTCACACGATGTCCGCCTAAATATAGGGTGACTCTACTGAGAAGTTCGTGTACCGATAATTTCCTTCCTGGCACTAAAGACGTCCCTGTCTTTAAAGTACATGGTGTTTCTGCGGTGGTTCTGCGGGAGAACGTGGCAGCGCACATGCGCAGCAAAAGCGGCAAGACAACAATGGGTGATCACTGATCTGTCATTTGAGTTTGTATGATTAAACGTGGTTTTCTGGCTGTATATGGTCACGGTTCTCTACAGGCCAGGATGGAAGTACTCGCATTCGCTTGGGTTTATAATTCATGAAACGCAGGAGGTAAATAATCTTATTTCTCAAGACACGTTCTCCCGCGTTCAGTGTCAAGATATCATACACTGTCGGATAAGGCGGCGCCGCGGGCTGTCAAGTGGTACGTCGTCTCGAAGAGAGACGCACTGCATGTTGCAAAGGCTCGTCTCTGCGATGAGGCGCGCCTTAGTGGAGAGCTCCGGATTAATGATGACCATCTGGGGATCTTTAACGTGCTCCGAAATCTCGTACACACTGGCGTTTTTGCTTTCCGCTTCCATCAGAAAAGCGGCCGCCGCTGCCGCGATTCGAACCCGCGACCAGGGAAGAGGGGCTGCTGGGTGAGTGCTCCCATTGCAGGGGTTGAGGGAAGACTCGGTTTCTTTATTTTGCGTGCTTGATTTACAGGCTTAGACTGTAATTGTTCTGATCCGCCGCGGTGGCTCAATGGCTAAGGCGTTGCGCTGCTGAGCACAAGGTCACGGGCTCAATTCCCCGCCACGGCGGCCGCTTTTCTGATGGAGACGAAAAGCCTAAACGCCAGTGTGTACGAGATTTCGGCGTACGTTAAAGATCCCCAGGTGGTCAAAATTAATCCGGAGCCCTCACTACGGTGCGCCTCATCGCCCACGTTGTGTCGGCGCGTTAAACCCTGCAACCCTTCAATCAATCAATCAATCAATCAATCAATCAATCAATCAATCAATCAATCAATCAATCAATCAATCAATCAATCGTCTGTGTGTGAGCTCCTCACTGTAGCGCTGTAATTAGTTCTACAGAGTCTCGTTATTAGCCAAACATGGGCAGCATGAACGATTGAGGCCCCCGTTAATTAAATGTGGTATTACTCATAGTGGCGCGAACTGCGCTCTAGTTTCATCGTGAAGGTAAAACAACAACGTTTAGCACGGTTCAGCAGCAGGGGAATGTAGGATTACAATGGCTTTTATTCTTCACAGCAGTGAGCGGGTAGCTGACGCTAGCGTGGATAGTGGTTGTCCTGCCTTCTTTTCATACGTGAAGTTAATTGCGTGCGTATTACTGGTGCGTGCTAGCTGCTCACATTTATCCACTCAACGGCTGCAGTGAAGTTGTTGGGCGTCAGACTGAATGTGCGCCGATGACGTCCGCCTCCGGCCAGTCGCCTACAAACAAAAACAAAAATACACCTGCACAGCACGGGCGTGCCACTCGAGATAAGATTAAAGGGGTGACACAGGTGCATCAGCCTCTGAGCGCTTCGCTCGCCCGTGACTCCGTTATCGTGGTATACCCCACGGATAGCTTGCGGCACGTGACGTCGGGCCAGGCAAGCTGCCTTTAATAATAATAAGTTGATTGGTGCTGATTAGGTGCTCAGTAATGTATTACTTCCACATTTTGTATTTTTAAGCATTTGCGCTTCATTTTTTGGGGTTTGCTATTTTGACGGTTTTTTTTTTGAGTACTATAAGTCGATATTCAATGGAATGCGAATATTGTATGTATCAGTTTACGCAGCATACATTATTACTTGTGTTCGTTACTGTAATTAGTTATTGCGTAAATTGTTCACAATTGTACTCAAATGTGTAATTGTACGCATAATTGTGCAATCGTACATAATTAATGTGCACAATTGTGTACAATGTGTACGACTAGTTACTGTGTGCATACAATAAGAGGTCATTAGAGTTTCTAAAAATGAAGGGGTCCCATTGCAGTTTTGAATTTTGAAACCCCTTTCTGGGTACGTGTTTTTACACACTGTAATGTCAATTTCAGCAAAGATACAGCGGTTGAACAAAAAAAAAAAAAAAGAAACAGAAGAACGAAGAGTGGCGTCATGCTTGATAAGAGCAAGCCATGTCGTCATCTCTGGTCTCTATACGTACGTGCAGAGTTCAAACACGCCATAATACCGGGGCCTCAATGGCGTCCTGTCCCTCGCAAACACCGAGTGGTATAATTGCTCCTCGTCAGAGACGAATTAAACTTAACTCGGGAGCCACGCGAGACCGCGGCCCTTGCATGCACGGCCCATTGCTAGACTGGCAACTCCGAGAGGACGGGGCGCTAACCCAGCAGTTGCGTGCTGCCCTGCTGCGTGTGTTGGAGCGCGCGCTTGCATTCTGTTCGCCGAGGCGGCGGGGTTGGGGGGAGGGGGGCGAAGGTCGGCGACCCTGGGCAGCAGCGAGCGAGTCGGCCGGTCGGCAAGGGGTTTTTTGGCACCAACCGAGCGTCTTCTCCTCGCCCGCTTTCTTTCGCGCGCAGCGAGTCGTCAGCTGTGCCTGGCCGCCGAGAAAGACGCACGTGCACCGCCAGAGTCCCCGCTCTTTTGTTCTCGGCGGAACAAAGGGAATGCCCCCTCCGCGGGGGCGCGTACACGACACGGACGAAGTTCCCCCTCGCTGCGTCGAGCTTGCGCTGCTGTGTCGAGCTTGAGGACGCCGACACCAATCACGTACGTCTGGTCGGACGAAGGGGTTGGTGCACTTTACCGACACGGACATGTTAAGGCGCACGCACTTTGCAAAATAACAACAACAGCGCCGCTAAATTATACCTGGGAGAGAAGTGCGAGCGCCGTGAATTAGATAGTCGCTGAATAAGATAGTGGCACTAGCGCCAACCATTGCACGGTTCGTGCTCCTTGGTCTCCACCTCATTTGTCTTGTCCGTCTGCTATTCAGCCGCGCTGGGGTTCAGGGACGGCATTCCACTACGTCGCTCCCATCTGTTGTCAATTAGAGAGTGGCTGCTAGGCCCTGTCTGCAGCCTGGGCCAGCTACAATAATCGATCACGCGGGTTAATTAGCGCTTGTTCTCTCTGCGTGTCCACGCGCTTCCGGTTTACTTTGGGGTAATGTATCTGCTCCGGATCACCGTCACGTGACGCGGGCTGGGAAAGGGAAAAAATACCAGAAAGCGAATATTCTTGAACGAGGTTATTTTGACTGAGGTTAAGCGGCCCCGTCGGCCACTTAAGTGCTCTGGCATTCGAATGGCATTCGGCTCAAGTGACAGTCGACGCGAATGAGCAGCCAGAGACACATTTGGGGCTCTCGAATGAAATTTCTTCCACTCTCGTGCGGAGCGTTTCAAGTCAGCATTAACAAATAATATGTTACTGGTGCACTTAAAACAAACGAAATATGTTTAATTGTGGGACTTTGTTCGCTGTTCATTCGCTTAAATTATGATATAAAAATGTAATAATTACACATTCCTAGTGGGAGCAAGCGTCAAACCAGTGTGGCCAGACCGCACAAAACATGCGCCCAAGAGCATAAAAAAAACCTTGATTGCAATTCAGAATTCAGCAAAAAGGGTGCCAATGCTTGCTTTATTTAAAATTTGATATCATTTTAGTGCCAGCGACTGCTCCTAAATTTGATTGCTGCATTATCGTGTAAAAACAGAACTCGATGGAAGCAGCGCCACTCAGCACGGTGAGCTATTGTTAGAGCTTTCAAATGCCCATCATTAATCTAGCAACTCAATGATTGTTGAATAAATAAAGTTGTTCCTCCTCCTGAAATGCCATCGAAATTGTAGTAGAGCAGGGCGTATTGTGAACGACTATCGGTTCGAAAGCATTCCAGACGCCAGTGTAGCAGGAGTGTAATAACTTTATGTTGAAAGTGCTGGCGCGTGCGGGTCGGAGATGCCTTCGGTACGATCGCCACCGGAGGAGTCTGCGTCGCAATGCGGGACACCTGATCGCCGACAGACGACGAAGTGCGTTGGTCGAGGTCCAGTGCCGAGCTAGGGACTGCTGGTCAAGCTGAGCTTTTGTCGGCAGCGGCGCGTGAGATGTGGGTTGGGGCCGTGCACGTGCGCACGGCTGGCTGCACGAGGGGGCCCCGGGCCAATGCTTGCTTTATTTAAAATTTGATATCATTTTAGTGCCAGCGACTGCTCCTAAATTTGATTGCTGCATTATCGTGTAAAAACAGAACTCGATGGAAGCAGCGCCACTCAGCACGGTGAGCTATTGTTAGAGCTTTCAAATGCCCATCATTAATCTAGCAACTCAATGATTGTTGAATAAATAAAGTTGTTCCTCCTCCTGAAATGCCATCGAAATTGTAGTAGAGCAGGGCGTATTGTGAACGACTATCGGTTCGAAAGCATTCCAGACGCCAGTGTAGCAGGAGTGTAATAACTTTATGTTGAAAGTGCTGGCGCGTGCGGGTCGGAGATGCCTTCGGTACGATCGCCACCGGAGGAGTCTGCGTCGCAATGCGGGACACCTGATCGCCGACAGACGACGAAGTGCGTTGGTCGAGGTCCAGTGCCGAGCTAGGGACTGCTGGTCAAGCTGAGCTTTTGTCGGCAGCGGCGCGTGAGATGTGGGTTGGGGCCGTGCACGTGCGCACGGCTGGCTGCACGAGGGGGCCCCGGGCGGGGAGCGCGGTCAGCCTAGCGCATCCAGCCGTGCTGCAGCGGAGATCCCCGTCCGCCCTTGCCATATCCCCTTCGCTTCTCTCCGAGTCTTCTACGTAAGTGTACTGTACGTAGTACGCACGCACACTCACTCCAGGATAAGCTGTTTTTTGTGCGTCCGTGTGCGGTATCCGCATGCCATGAACGCCATCCCTAGGTGTACGGGGAGATAGGCTTATCGGACAGTCGAGAGAACAGGGTAATAATAACGGCTCTCGAGAGGACAGGCAGATAAAAACGCACACCCTGCATTGTTTCATCATTGCGGAATTCTTTATCAGATTCTGTCCTTCCCGTCTGGATATCTGTGTTTATTTCGCAAATGCCGTGGAGGATGTAGACGCCCTTACCTCCTTTACCGCCTTCCCCATCCCTGACTAGACTTTGAGTCACCCCTTTGAAGTAAATAATAATAATAATAATAATAATAATAATAATAATAATAATAATAATAATAATAATAATAATAATAATAATAATAATAATAATTTAGAGGAGAGCCAGCAAAGATAGCGGTGCTCTTTGCCACTTTAGATAAAAAAGGGAAACAGACCCGGCTCAGACCCGCAGTTATTCCTACTCGACCAAGGCGGATATCAACTGATCAAGCAACCGATGAATGAATCACTTTGATCCGCTGAGCTAAATTGATTCGTTACGGCCGGGCGGAAAATTGGGATGGGTGGAAAATTGTGTTTGCACTTTTGTCTCGTCTGCCCACAGTAGCCCAGTGCCGTGCATTGTTACCACAGCAACGATGTGCTTTAATATTAACGACGTTTTGCTTGAGAACCCTGCCACTGCCAATCGCGTGTGGGCGGAACGCCCGCAGGTACTCTGTCGCTCAGTCAGTACTTAAATGAAACTCAAGCGGCCGTTTGGAAGCAAGCACTAAAGACCACATTGTGGAGTTTCTCGGTACAAACGCAAGAGCATTACTAAAGTTTTTTGTTGCTCGATCCGTTTATAGCACCTATCTAGTAGTTTTCGAATTCTTGCACGTAGAAACAGTTTATATCGAACTCTGGTTTTTGGAAATGTTGGGATGTTATGTTGAACAGATATTCTGCACAACATTTTTATGTGTCCTCCATAGAATTATCGCTTATGTGCAACTTCAAATCCGACATATATCCGGCGCGACTGCTTGCTGCCCACCGAAAGCAATGTCGTGCTGACTTGTGTTTCCTCTATAGTCTCCTAAACATGTCTCTATAAAGGCGTGGCGTGGTGCCCTGTTCAAACGACCCTTCATATCGACGCAAAAAATCTACTTCAGATTTACAACCTTTGAAGACAAGGGGCATTCTTTAGCCTATTACAAATCTTGCACTGTGCACTCTCTCCGCAACTAGAACACATCCGTATAGTGTGCAAAATCTGTATAGTGTCCAGAGCCTTGTAGGCGATCCTGTAAACGGAGGCATCACGCAGACTGCGTGCGTGCGTGCGTGCGTGCGTGCGTGCGTGCGTACATACATACATACGTACGTACGTACGTACGTACGTACATACATACATACATACATACATACATACATACATACGTACATACATACATACATACATACATACATGCATACCTACATACATACGTGCATACATGCGTGCATACATGCGTGCATACATGCGTGCATACATACATGCATACATACATGCATGCATACATACATGCGTACATACATGCATACATACATGCATGCATACATGCATCATACATGCATACATACATTCCTACGTAGCTACGTACGGACATTCGTACGCGCGACGCATACGCGCATGCGTGCAATCTTTGCTTGCTGAGCAACAAAATAAATACAACGATAGCGGCTTCTCTGATCAGCTGTAGTCGCACTCAGATCATAAATTTGGGTTGAATTTAACCGAATGAGGTCGAGCTTAAACTAATCTGCGCATTGAAGGTGCATGCGAAACGCAACAAGGGGACAAACGCCGTTTGCGCGAAATCACTTCGTCCATCTACCTTGCACGCGAGGCCATCGCCATGGCTTTCACAAAGCGACCTCCCTCCACACGAGCGTGGAGGATACGATCGCGCGCCGGTTATTTTGACACTTTTGTCGATGGCTGCCTCGCGTGTTTCGAGGTTCAGAGGAAATCTTCGCGCAGCTTCTCTCGGTGTCGTGCATCGCCGAGCCGGGCAGTTGTTGCGACGCAGACTTCGACCGTGCGTGCCGCCCAAACACGCGCACGCGGCTCGCTCTTTGATCCTTGCTTCATCGCGATTGGCTTGCGAGGCGTATTTCGAATGTACGTAATTGAATGCGGGCTGAAGTGGTGGTCCGGTACCGACACTAGGCTCTTTCTCCCTCTGTTGCGTTAATCCGTAACGTAAACTGAATTACTCGCACGACATGTTTCGAAGGATCTGTTATCCCACTGAAAGTTTCTCAGCGCAAAGCTACGGCGTTTTCCGAAAGGTAATTTACGAGTGGCATATAGATTTATTTTTGTCTGATGTGGTGCGCGCTGTCATCTTCCGTCGTCTTCGTCTTTCCGGTTCCAACTGAGCATGCGCAGTTGCTATTAGACGGATGAATTACATGGTAGCAAATATCAGTGCATAGTGATACAATCTAAGCCACTGGGCAAACACGACGAACGTATCGGAGGTGTCTGCTTGTGTACGCCTCACGGACCTTGGTCCGCAGAAATCTTCGATTTTCATCTCGCAATATCAATAAAAGCAGTATGGCCGCCAATATGGATTTGCCGTGAGCGATGAGAGTATTGTGGGTTTCACTTGATAATAAAAGAAACAGAGTTCATGCGAAAAGCGAGCTGTAGCTCTTCTCATTGGAAGCTGATTCCATATCCCGTGACCTATATTTCATTTCATATTTTTGGTTGTGCGATTCTGTTACCAATTTTTTGTTGCTCAATTTATTTGTAATTTCCCGTCACAATTTTTGTTACACACATTACTGGGTCCTCTTCATCATGTGCTATAGGGGTTGATCACAATCGCAACAGGACGATGGCTTTTCGCAATGACCTTCAAATGATTGATCCGAAGTGTTGTTTGATCCGTATACGTTCGTCTGCACCGATCTATATATTTGTCTCCTCAGTCCCGCTAGCTCATTTGCATCAAGCGTGTTTCGTGTTTTTGCTGCGCATCGTGGTAGTGGTGGTGGTTCCAGTGAAATGGCGCGTACCCACTCAGGGGGATTGGCCAGGAAATGGGCGCTTTGCAGAAAGAAATTATGTAATTTTTGTAGGGAAAGAAAAATATTTAAATATTAGAATGGGGTAGCAGTAGATGACTAGAAAAATAAAAATACGGAGATTAGAGAAAGAAAGAAAAGTAAAAACTACCACTATTTAATGAAAATTGGAAGTAAGAAACACGAAGAAAGAAACTGGTACAGACGATGCAGTGAGCTTGATGCAGTGATGATACTTGACAGGGGAATCCAGCAGGGCCAAATGATATCATAACTGAGCTTCCCTTTCTTCATTCGCACTCATCATCATCATCGTCGTCATCATTATCATCAACGCCACTATACGTGTGTGTGCTGCAGTACGAAGACCCCTCTCCCGTTGATTGTGAGGCTTCGCACGTTTGCACTAGTGTGTGATAAAAAAAATTAAAACCGTTCCACTCAACGTGAAAGCTGTCGGAAGTGCAGAGCAGTGATTCGCCATAATGGGCTGTACCACCGTTATCTGCTCACTGCTACCACCCAATGCAATTCAAATTTCCCGCCTTCGCAGTGCTCGCGCGCCCCCTTCCGGAAACTGCGCCAGTGGGAGTTCTGTTCTTTTTTGTGCTTGCTTTTTCTCCGGGACGTGCCGGAGTTGCAGTTCCACTATTTTTCGCTTACCACCGTAAAAACAAACCCAACGAGCGTTCCAAACTAAATGAACGCGGGTGCTACCGGTTATTTGCATATATTTTGCCTCAAATGTATACCTGCAGTTTTCTTTGTGCTAAACAACGGGGAGATGTGTGACAGGCGCCAGCGGTTCACGAGTTTCGAGCGGTTATGACTACATAAACCGCTTGGTTTTCGAAGCCTCTGCGGGACGCCCTGCGACGGTACGCCGGGCTCTACTTGAGTCCATTATCTCGCTGCGCTGCCTGATTGCCTGATTCCGGCAGTCGCTCGACGTCGACCGTCGCAGCGAGCTACGACAACAAGGCGAGCCCCTAAAGTGCTCTGCACTTGAAAATAGAGCACACTGCCGAACCCGAGTCGGTTGCACAGCTCATCGAATCAGTCACGCAAACTGTCTGCCCTCGCGTTGTCCGAATCGAGCACTGCGCGAAAGACCTGCCGGTCAGCTGAGTCGCAGCTACAGCGACCGAACTCCGGCTGTCTTCAACACGTGCGGCACGCCTTCGACGTTCGCAGTAGCCGTGACCTAAGAGTGGGCGTGTAACGGTAAGAGAATGGACGGAGCCGGGTGAGAGCGAGAATCGTCTTCGCGATGACGAAAGCACTGGCCTGGCCACGCGTTCTGAGGAAGGGTATTGTTCTCGGGACAAAAGCAGTCGGCTCGATGTTCGCGATCACTCACGCAACGCGCTGCCCTCCGAGGTTAAAGTGCGCGGGACAGCAGCAGATGTCTGCGGGACTGATGGTGGTGGGGGTGCACTCGAGGAAGGTTCGTTTGTAAGTACCGAGAGAAGTGGCATCGATCGACGAGGCGGGATAGGAAGACGATTTATAAGTCGCTCTAGAGATGGGACCAATGAACATAACTCAACGAAGATATATTGACCTCGACTAAGGAAACAAACATGGCGATGAAACCCTGCGCGCGTAATTAGTGCTGTAAGTGAAAGCGTATTGCTGAACGGTACGGGAAAGTCGAAATGAACGACGGATAAGACGGTGGCGTACAATGTTTTACAGACCTGAACTTCGCTTCGCAGTCATGCTCGTCAGTTCATTGTATGCTGGACGTATTAACACGCGCGAAACGTTGCCGCCGCTTCAAGTTTTGATTGATTGATTGTAATGTTTAACGCGCCAACGAAACGCAGGCGATGCGGCGCGCCGTAGTGGAAGGTTCCGGATTAATTGTGTTCTGGGGATCTTTAACGTGCGCCGAAATCTCGTACACACGGGCGTTTGTTTCTTTTCGCGTCCATCAGAAAACCCGCGACCTCGTGTTCAGCAGCGCAACGCCTTAGCCAATGAGCCGGGTAGTATCGATGCGGTAGCAACAGTGAGGGTATGTGAGCGGACACAAGGCGCCTTATACGTTTCTTTACGTTCGGATTAGCGTAGCTTCAAAGACACCGAGCGGAGAACTGCGTCCGTACGAGCCTTATTAAAGTTATGGGCCGGATTTCAGTTTCTTGCCTTCGCGAAAATTTACGATTGGTCGCGCGAATACGAGACGAGAAGGCGGAAAGACGATATCCGTATTCTGTATCCGCGCAGCGTGCAAGCACGCGGGGTAACTTAACGCGCAGCTCTACAAATTGTATGCACACAAAGCTCCGCGAATGGGTCGCGTGGCTTGCACGCGGAATACCGCTGTAACCGAAGCGCATCACGCTGTGCCGCTGCTTGGAATAGCTCCCGGATGTCTCAGCTTGTGCAGCTGTACCATGCGGAGGGAGGAATTTCCACTTGAAAGGGCTAATATATTCAACGAGCATGTACTACTTGCGTGACTGGGGGAAGTAATCCGGCGCTTTCTTTTCTTGTTCCTTTTCCTGCTTTTCCGACCGCGCATCAGCGGCCGAAGCAGCGTCGCTTACACGGGTGTCGTCTCTCATAAACGTGTTCTAGTATACCTTGGATAATCACGCGTAACCTGTTTCTCGTCTGGGATGCGGTAATGGGTATGTACCGCGCGGGTCGTACACGAGGTGTTCGATGATCGACGACGCGTCTACGCGAACGGCAGCGAGGAAGGCTAATAGCGAGGTCGCTCTATACGGGGAAATGCTGCCACGGCTTCTGTGTCTCGCAGACTGTGCGCATGCGCGAGTCACATGAATATATGCAGCAGCAGCAGCAGCAAAAGTCGGCGGCTGGCCGGAAGAAAGCTCCGCGATGTTAAGAAGTGTGCTTCGGCTTCGCTTATGGTCGACCAGGAAGGCCGCGGAGTCGTCTGCACCGGACTTCCTTCCTAGGTGTGAAAAATTGCCTGTCATTGGCAGGCGAGAGGGAGCCGATATCGGGATGGAAGAAGACGGGTCTTTATGGCGGACCAACAGTTGAACCATCAAGGGACTAAGTGTAGAGGGACTAACAGTTGGTACCCTTGCCGTTAGTCCCAAAAATGACTAATGCTAGTGGAAACACAGTTAGGACTAACGCCCATGCCCCGTTAGTCTTTTTTGGCTGAGAGTGTGTGTCGAGCTGTGGCATATTGAGCTTCCAGAGCGGATTGAGTCAGTCTTCACTGCAGTGCTTCGGCTGTTGTTGTTCTCCCAGACTGCTTTTTACGGCGTAGCTGATTTTTCCTGTTGTCCGTGTGCAGAAAAGAGGGGCCGGGAGCGGACCTAAACACAAAGAGCAAAAAAGAAAAAAAAATCAAGCCGAGAGAGAATGAACGCGACGCAGTTGCTTACGTGTCGCTCAAGTTTAGGTCTCTCCATTTGCCTGCCGAGATAAGACCGTGCGAATGTCTGAAACGCGAAAGCTAAAGGCCTAGTAGGACACGAACCGGAAAAGAGTCCGAACTTGTTATAAGGTTAAGAAGGCCTGCAACCTCTGGTCACTGTATAGTAAATCGACCGCGTTTCACTGGGCGCGTAATGTTAAGGTATAGGTAGTCATGTTTCTCTACCCGCATATTTTAAAACAACGCTTTGTGTAACCTTCCTCCGCAGGCGCAAAAGCGCGCGTAGTTTAAATGGCGGAGTCTGCTATATTTCACACCAATCGAGCCTACGCTAGACTATTTCAGTTTCTTCATCCTAGGAGTACCCATTTGCTGCGCTATCTCACTTTAACTGGCGCACTCGACAGGAAGATCTCACTGCGCATGCGCAGCACAGTCCAGAACATGTAAACGATGTTATCAAGGCCGAAGGAACAAAAAAAAAATTCTCCCGCATTTCCCCGAGGGGGAGAATGTGAAAGTGCGAATGCACGGTTGTCGGCCCGCTTGCGGCGCTTGCGCTCGGCCTCCGCAGCCCACCGCCTCGCCGCCTTCTCCTCCATCTCTTCCATCGGGTTTGTAGTATCACGTGTACACCACGCAGTTATCAAGCCGCTATAACGGCGCTGAGTCGCCAACGCACGCCGCTGACGACGTAGTTTGAATGCGTTAAAGATATAAGGCGCGTCACTAACACTGATATCAGCGTCGTGTCCGTGGCTTGGTCGGTAGAGCGTCGCGCTGCGGCCGCAAAGTCCTCGGATCGAAACCTGGCGCCGGATGCTGTTTCTTTTTTAAATATAGAGGAGCACTGCGGACGCCGCCGCCGCCGGCGGTGGATGGTTTGGGGTCGCTTATAAAGTGCATTCGCACTTAAAAGTGATATTGAACGCACCCGCCAGCCCGCTTCAAAACAGGCTTCGCCCAGTGTGTGCATATATGCAGTGTGGTTCACGGCACGCACACTGCGCGGGGCCGTCTTACGCACGTACGCAGGCTTGCGTACGTGGACGGACAAAGGAAGAGGCTGCCGTCTGTCGACTCCCGCAGGGCATAGCGGCTCCCTGAGCAGCTAGCGGAGGCCGCTCGCACGCGGCAGCGAGCCGGTGAAACGCGGTCGCTGTGTCACCGCACCTCCCGCAGGTCGATCGCGTCGCGCAAGACACGCCCCGTCTGGCTCTACCCGCGGCATCGCTTCCGCGTCTGCCCATCGCGGCCCCTCGGTGCTCTTGGAGGGAGCGACCGCACGTTGCGGAGCGCCAATGAAGATAGCGCACGCTGGCGGTGCCACCCAACCCAGGTCTCCGAAGAACCAGGCGTCCGGGCATGCGTTATGTATGAACTGCGTGTCCGTGGCACCACGCTGTTTCCGGTTTATCCACTAAGCCGGCCTGATGGGTGTGGTCCTAAGGACCTGTAGAACGGCCCTTTGTTCGATGTGTCTGGGTTGCCCTGACGCTTCGGAATGTATCCGTAGTGTTTTCATTCTCTGTCGGCGGGTAGTTGTAGCTGGTTGCGTGTGGCAAAGAACTGCGGAAGCCGTTTTGAACTGAAGCACTGCGCGTGATGCTTTTGGTTCGATGTGTGAGGACAGCCGGAATTGCATCTTGAGCCTGCAGTGGAAAACCTGTATACGGGATTAGCTGTGGTATGACGCTGAAGAGGCCACACGCGCTAAGCCTATCAATGGCTTCTGTGAGGACAAGTTACCATTCCATTGGTAGTTTTTAGGTGTGCGCCAATGAAAGTTTGTTTCCCTTGAGTAGCTCCGCACCACCGAGGGGGTTCTTCTCGGGGGACTACTTTTAATTTCTCGGCAGGTAGGTCTCAAAAATGACTACGAGCCTTTTTATGGGCCAAGACTCAAGTCCAGCGTGCGTCTAAGACCCTGACGGCTCAGTTTAGGTCAGTGACACCGTTTTTCTGTCAGTAAATTCGGGAATCATGAACTGGTCATACCAACCACTCATGAGCAGCCACGGCCTGAGATGTTTCAGGAACACCCCGATGCGGTGGGTCAAGCGCAAAAGTTTGGTTATAAAAAACAGAGATTATTTGGTCCGCGTTAGTGGCCACTAATATCGAGCCCAGTTAGTAACGTTCTCCACTTCCGTGGAAACTTGAGAATGCTTCCCTTAACAGCGACGGGGCCCTTTGAATAGTGTTTCGTCGTACCGACTGCGTCGGCTGTCGATACAACCGCAAAGCGGCAGTTACAAACTGACCACTCAACCTTGGGGCTGTCAGGCTGACGTCCTCCCAATCTTAAGTTGTTTAGTTACTCCTTTGCTTCTTTTCCAACCAGCGAACTTCCTCGTCCGCGTCGTCTTCGGTGTCGCTCGAAGGCTACGCGTGCCTGCCAATCAGCGCAGTTCTCAAGGGCGGCAGGTCGGCCGCCGTTCCGCATCGCCGCATCAGCTTATCCGCGAAGCGACCGCACAGAGAAACGCAGACAGGGGTCGAGACTTCGCTTTTGGCCACGCTTTCGCCTCTCGCGAACATCTCGCTTTCTCTACCGTGCACGGCTAGACTCACACGCGTGGAGGCCGCTTATATACATGTAGGTCAGCGGAGACACGGCGTCGCTGCAGGAGATGCTCCCGTATGTCGCCTGCGCGGCCCGACGACCTGCTCTTCTCGCCTGGGTCGCCCTCGTCGCCGTGACCTCGGAAAAGACAACGGGGTTGTACCGACAGTAACGACGACCTGCTTGTGCGTGTGCAATGTTCCCGCGAGCTTTGTTGTAGTACACACTCGACCACCCGCGCCGCGTCGCCGTCTTTGTGGGACGCCCGTTCGCCTTCGTCCGTCTCACGAAGGGACGTCCCGTGGTTCTGTACGCTGATTGTTTACGAAAAGGGTTGCCCGAGAACGTACAGTCTAGTTACACGAAATTCCCGTTAAAACGAATTCATCGTAACAGGAACCCGATTTCGTCATAAGCGGTACTTCGTCAAAAGCGGGGAGGATCGCCTCATTATGCGATGCAATGGGTACTGTGAGACAATCCGGATTAAGCGGGACTTCGAACAAGGCGATTGCGCTATAACGAGGGTTTGCTGAACTTTCATCTGCTGGGATCAGAACGACGCTAATATGCGAGAGCGATTCCCTTGCTCTACTCGCAGACTTAAGTGACATCTGGGCCGTGCTTAATTAAGGTCATTACGCTTCTACCGTTCTCCGAGACAATTTTTTAAAGGTGTTTAGAAGCTACGACCTGTACTCGCTGGCTATTTGGCAGTAAGGCAGGCGATGAGCGTAAAAATAACGCGTTAAAAAATTGGCCGCATATCTGCTTCTTTCGTTGCAAATGTCGACGAAACACGATAGCTTCCCAAGGTAAACACGTACGCTGGAGGGTTGCTTAACTCAATTTAAATTTACCGCGTTCCACTGTTCCACGTCGGGTGCCTTGATGCCAGCGCTGCCGCACGGCTGAGATGCGTGCGAATCAAGGCGCCCTACTTCAACCTTTATAGAAAGAACCACGTTGCCCTACTCCACGTGCGTTCCAAGCGGAACGTGGAACATAGTGGAACCTTTCGTAAGTGTTGTCGTTTGATTTCTTAAAATGCGCCAAAAGCTATAGTGACGCGGGCGACAGCACGCAACGGAGTGAATATTTTTCTCTGCAGTGAATGTAGTATTTAATTTGCTATCGCAAAAATCAAGCATCCATGATTTCTTGGTAAAGTAACACTGCAAACATCACTTGTGTATTGATTTTCTGCCTCACATTTGCGTAATGTTTTGTTCTTGTTCAACAATGTTGACAAGTGCGAACATTGCCACCTGACTTAGACGTTTAGATTTGGCTATGGCTATTTAAACTTATTGTGCGACTTCTGTTTCACTGCGGCCGGCTGGCTGAATCTAGTTACAGACAGACAGACAGACAGACAGACAGACCAAAATTTTCGCGTTTAAGTAGCCCAAGAAAGACTCTCGTCTTTAAAAGTGCCTGCTAGAAGATTCGGAATACGAAAAAAAAAAAAAAAAACTCAAGTACGAATCACGTACCACTTGAGTCTGCTTTCTTCAGAATTGATGCTTATAGGGTCAGTACATCTCGTGCCAATAATTTAAATAAACTGAAGCTCGATTTACTTCTACTTGATTTGCTGTAGGGGTTTATATCTTTCCTTATTCCTTACTTTTTTTTTTGTAGGGGATGATGTTTTTAGGTTACACCTGTACATGCGCGCATTAAATCTCACCAGTGCATCGCACTTTCCCTACACCATCGCGGCGACTACACCATAAAATCCAACGACTGCAGACGAATGCGCCGAGTGTTTAAGGGGCATATTTGACGCCAGCAGCTGCTCATATATCGCGAGCCCTGCGAGAAATGGCGCTCCATCATCTCTTGTTTAACAAAACGTGATCCGTTACCACTGAGGCTTCGTGCTTTGGGAATTGGACGGGGATCAATCGGCGGGAACCGCGCCAGCTGCATGCCATGCGTGCCCACTTCTCGGGCACATGGGCAGTGGAGGCTGTCTGAACAAATACTTTCACACCTGCGGCGACCCGAACGTAACCAGCAGAATCCCTGCTCCACTATGATTCAATCTGGGCTGTGATGACCGAAGAGATCGGAGAATTCCCTTGCAAAAGAAAGCCAACGTCGTGCGTCTCCAGGCCTCGTAGGCACTTAGCTGCGGTTACGTTAAGTGCATCGTCCACTGCTCGTGTATTTAGCCCACATATGAGTGCCGCTTTGAGCAGCGCATAAAAAGCACGTGTGATCCGATGGGATTTGAACCCGGGTCTGCAGAGTAGCAGTCCAGTGCGCTACTATTGTACTATTTTTTTTCTCCCATGCATGGTATTTAATTCAAATATAGGAAAACATATACACAAGAACCATTCAAAAATCTTACGTTGCCAGCGGGGCCTAGAACAGAAGTTGTCGTTGTTCCTTTTTGGGGGCACATGCCCACTTAAGGGATCTCCTTCAAGTGCCTCGAGGAATTTTGTCAGTCCACGTAGGAGTGCCAGACCGCCGCAAGAATCGCGTTTTGGTGCTGGAGCTTTCTTTGCCCGCCGTGGGATGAGTTAAAATCGCTGATATTGGGTGCCGAGTATAGACCTTTTCGACTCTTCCGTCCTGGTATTATTGTCTGTTTCATCACTGTGGCGTGCTGTGGGTACACTCTAGGAAACAGCCGCAGGTCGGTTTCACCGCAACGCTCGTGATCGACAAATCAGCGAGACCAAATATGTGCAGTAGCCGAATGACGTGGCCCTGCATGAGATGGGATTGAAAAGTAAAATCTCCGCAGGGACAACGGTGCAAGGGCAGGTTGTCTCTTTCACTCACATCTCCTGATGGGCCTTGTCGTTCTCCAAATCCGCATATTTGGTCTCGCTGATTGGTCGTTCGCGAGCGTTGCGGTGAAGCCGACCTGCGGCTGTTTCTTAGAGTGCACGATGATTGGCTAAGTCGGGCGACACCACCGCTGAGCCTATCATATATAGCGCCGCTAGCTAGCACACTTTCTTGATACCACAGACGCTCCCAGGACAGGAAGGCTAAAAAGCTGTATCGAACTGCGGATTCAGACAAGGTTAAGATTGCGCCCGTTTCGGCCGTAGCTCGAGGTAACCGAGAATTGAGCGTACATGGCCTTGCGTGAGTTTCTATCGAGCGACCGTGGTTGAACGACGATGCGTTTCCTGCCGGGTCGGGTCCCCTTCTGGGCGGATGCTGCCGGCGGTCTCGGAACAAGGGAGCGGGGTCGCGCCCGAATAAATCCGCGTTTCTGTGGGCACGCGTGACTGATCATTGCGCCTGCTTGTCGAATTTCGTGACCAGAGGTCTTGCTTGAGACGTCGATTTTGCTTGAGACGTCGGTATTGCCAATGGTTGGGGGAGTTCTGCTGTCTTGCGTGCTTCTGTTTATTTGCGGAAGACGAGGTAGGAATGACTGGTGTTTTTAAAGCGAAGCTTTAAAAACTCCAGTCATTCCTCTACCAGCCTACCATTCCTCTACCATCTCTACCAGCCAACTGTTTCGTCGTGGCGTCCGCCACGAGAAACTCCCAATTTGGCTAAATAAATACTTGGCACCGCCAGGGATCGAACGTAGACCCGAAGAGTAGAGGAGTGAGAGCCCGCCGACTTAGCTGTGCCTACACGTGGAGACGGGGGAGACAGATGGTGGTTTTGATTCAGCGGATGGGGCGCTAATCCGAGGTAACGGCTGGCAGAATCTCTGGTTTGACTATTTGTAGAGCCACGTGTGTGTATTCAAGTGATCTCGCATGGGCAATTGTTCTGGGTGTCGTTTACAGCTTTGCTTTCCCACCACCTTCACAGCGTGGATTGGAGCTAACTTTTTTATATTAACGAGTAATAACGCATCTTTGAAACTTAGCGCACACAAACCGGGACAAGAAAGGGAAACGCTTGTTAGGAGTTGTTAGTTGTTGGACGTTGTCAGTCGTCAGGAGCGCACGTCCGTGTGTTCCTTTCTTGTCCCCGTTTGTGTGCGCGAAGTGTCGTTTCCATTGAATCATTTCCATCTAGGCCGGCTCGCTGTGAGTAATAATGGACGCAAGATGAAACACAATGCCGCAACATTTTCGTGGTACATTTTATATGGGCGCAAGGGCAGCTTCGCTACTCGTGCGGGCATATACGTTTATATAGGCACCCCTTTCCTTTTAACAGCTCTACAGGTGCGATATGCTGTGCATTCATTTTTTTTTTTTTTTACATTTCCACTGAAGGCACCGGCCTGGTTGTAATCGGGAACGTACTGCTGTGGAACTGTCCTAAAGCCCATAGCTGTTCCGCTGCAGTGTTTGCTTCTTTTTCCTCCGCGACTTCACATTTGCACTACGACATGTACTGGTTTGATGTTAAACAAATATCAAATCAGCCTACGGCTCCAACTTGACAGCCATTGAGGTTTTGCTTACAACTGCTCGAATTAATCGCACCGAGAGAAAATGCTGCCTTGCAACTCTTTAGAGAATTCTAACGAGCGTTCGTGTTGAAGGAAAATGTGAAACTTAGCAAGGAGCCAGACTTTTCCTACCGGTCGAGTAGTGGGGGGCGGCGCAAAGCACGTTCCTGTTCCAGTCACTGCGTCAGGCGTTCTTCTGGAAGATCAAGAAGGCCATTCCAAGGCGCTGTTGTAAAGAACGACTGATACGCCAGCCACTGCCTCCAAGGAAAGCCAACCATAAACACTGCCTCGCGTAGCGCGGACGGTATCCGTATAATTTGCGCCGCCGGAGACTGCCCTGGGCCGCAGCGAATGCTTCGGCCTGGGAAAGCGAACAATGGCCACGCAGGGTCCGCTCTTATAGCACGTAGCAGCGCGTGAACACGGCCCGGTATGGTCGGGCGTGGATTATTCCCCGTTTGTCGGCGAGGGATACGCGACGTCTGCGCCATTGCACAACGCACGGGAAGGTGCGAAGCTGCGCCCCCGTCGGTATACTGACCAGCCAAATTCGGCATCAACAAGTGTTGCTCCGTTTTTTTTAGATATAAAATATGCATGTATACCAAGCTAAAATTTGACCATTCCCACGTACGTTCACCTACGGGGGTGAAACTTGGAGGCTCATTAAAAAGGTTTGAGGACGACTCAGCGAGCAATCGAACGGAAGATGATAAATTAAGGTACAAGAAGAGAGCGGAGTGGATTCAGGGAACAAGCGCGTGTTAAGAACGTATTAGTAGAAACTAAGACGAAGAAATGGACGTGGGCAGGCCATGTAATGCGAAGGCAAGATAACCGTTGGTCATTAAGGGTAACAGAGTGGATCCCTAGAGAAGGCAAGTGTGGCAGGGGGCGGCAGAAAGTTAGATTGGCAGATGAGATCAAGAGGTTTGCGGGGATAGCTCGAGATGTATGGGAGAGGCCTTTGCCCTGCAGTGGGTGTAGACAGGCTGATGATGATGATGATAACGCCCGCCCACCACTGAATCCTTGTCGTCATAATTATTGATATAGCTTTTGAGTAGACCGGAGTAGTCGTCCTCCTCATAGGATAACTTTTCTAAAAAAACACAGCCTGGTGTGCGTAAGAGTGAAATCTCAGTACGAGTGAGTGATTAATGGCTCCCAAATGATAAATTTCGTGGCGCAGGCTGGCACGTTTGTTAAGAACTTAGCATCCAAACAATACTTCCGTTTAACCATTCGTTCCGCCCATCCGTTTAACGGAGCTGCTTCCAATAGACCGTAAACGCAGTGGGGGTCAGCCAAGGACTTGATGGAGGGAGCAACTGCGGAAATTCGGGTGCAAAGGCCACGTGGACTCGGTTAGCACTGGATAGGCGTGGCTGGAGATCTTTGGACGAGGCCTTCGTCTTGCAGTGGACACAACCAGTCTGCCGCTGATGATGATGATCCAAACGATATGAGTTATTTATTTATTGTTAATAACATTGATTGATTGATTGATTGATTGATTGATTGATTAAACAAGCGAATAAGGGAGCGAGAGCTAGCAACCGCAGAAGGCAGGGCTGCCTGACTGGCTCCCGTGTTCCCTGCGCGCCTTGAGACTGGCCTCATGGGCGGAACTGGAGTATGCATGTATAATGCGCACGAGAGGTGTGAAGGATGGAGATATGGCTCTCCCCCCCCTCGTGTGCGAGGGGACGTGAAACCCGTTTAAAGGGGCGCATGCGAGCCCACTAGTATCGATCCCTTCTCCGGGCGGCAGCCGCCCGAACAGCAGTCGCAGGGCGGAGAACACAGGGCCGCATACTATTATATATATCGTCCGGCCGGGGGGAAATAAATACGCGTCCGTCTTGAAGCGGGCCAAGGAACCGGATCACCTTGGCGCTACGCCAGCCCTGCTGCTGCTGCTGCTGCAAGCAGGCCGAGAACTCTCGCCTTTCGTTGCCTTGACGCGCCCAGCTGCCCCCCGCGATTCACGCACTCGGCGGAGGCCGTGCGCGCTACGCAGTTCGCTGCCTCGCCACTCGTGCAGCGCAGCCTGCATACGACGAGGCACTGACACGCGTCTATTCTTTCGCTTAGCTTCCACGTCGTCCGCCTCCGCTGCAGCGCTGGCGATGCCGATCGCTGGGCCGGCTGCCTCTTCTGTTTACGGAGCGCATGTCGGTGACCCCGACCCGCCAAGGCCTGGGTTGTGACTGTCAGCGTGCGGCTTTTCATTCCATTGTGGGGCTCATTGCTGGGGTCCCTGCCCCTGCGTTACGAAAGATAGCCGTGGTCGCTCAGGCAATAGGGCGAAGTTGTTCTTCGTTGTTTTGTCGGCGTATGGGACAGAGAAGAAAAACGGTATCTTGAGAATCTTTCTATATCACGCGGCCTTTCGATAGCAAAACGTTATATAGCACTATAGCTTAAACTCGGCATCGAGAGGCGGCGATCCCCGCCAAAACACGGCAGGTGGAGAGGGTGGACGCAGCCAAACGAGTGAAAGGGGAGGTGAATTTGGCATCGTCGTCAGTTCTCCGATTACACGGCTGCAGGGCTGAGAAGTGGCGCAACTCGTAGGAGACAGATCGAAGCCATTCGAAAGCGTTGAGGCGGAAGCGGATTGCGAAGCAAAGCGTCTCAAGTGGCAACGGGACGAAGCCCCTCGACAACGCGAGGCGGAAGCGAAGCGCCTCAGTCGTTTAAGCGGACATTCATGCTTTCGCATTCACAACAGATAGCTCAGGTGTCCCTAAGCTCTTTAGCTTCGGCCATCAGCGTCGAGCCCCGGTTCCTCCAGCTTGTTTTCGTAGATGTATCGTCCGTGACTGAGCTTTGACTCCAAAGTTCTCGCTAACAGCTGTGTACCTCTGTTTAGTATTCGGTCGGTTCTACGCTTCAGTTCCGCTGAAACGCACGTGACCGACGAAAGCGGACTCAAACTTGATCAACATGGTGCTAATTTCCTTGCGAATTGGCTGCTGCGGCGCCGCTGCTCGTGCCGCAAAAAATCTATTACTTTTAAAGCTAAACCTCGTTGGACCTCTTGACGTGTTGTACCTCTTGACACAACTTGGACCCTTCGACTCGTTGGACCTCATGACTCGGCTGTCACGTGACTATTGGACCTTTTCACTCGTTCGACCTCTTGACTAGAAGCGCGCACACTTCCACATGACCTGGGCGTGCTCCCACACTCCACCCCCTCCCCCATACCCTTTCCCATCCATGAGCGGTGGGAAAGCATGCTAGCCAGCCCGGATCCCGGCGATCAGCTTCGACTGCTTGAAAGGGCCCGCCAGGCAGCGACCGCCCGGGGACTTCTGGACTAAGGAGACCCCACATTCCGTGACTCCAGAATTAACATACAGATAGAGTTTATTCCTCCTCCTCCTCCTCCTTTCTGCGTTGCTAAGGAAAATTGCCAACTGCCAAGAGACGTCCACAAGCGAAGTTCGACTCTTCAAAGCATCGTAAAATTTCCCGCAGCAGTGAAAACAGATTTTTTGCCACACGATCGAGCCGCACCGCATCAGTGAATTTGCATGGAAGTTCGTGCCATGTAGAGTGGTCTTCAAGAGTAGAAACGGCGAAGGAGTTCGTGCGGCCTTTGTTGAGAGGAGCACTGTGAGGGCGGCGGCGATTAAGGAGCGCTCGAGCAGTGCCGGGCGGGAACTGATCGATCACTCGCGACGTGTCCATAATCGTCGCTGCCTCCTTGAAAGAGCGGCAGTGATGAGCCGCCCCCCGCGGAGACGCAAAGAAAACAATGAGCTCCCGTTGATTGAGTGGTCTTGGCCTTAATATGCCCGTCGTTTCGACTCCCACGTAATCGCCTCAATTGCCTCGGGAACTTATCCACTCCGGGGAACTAAACACACCGCGGCCCTCGGGCTTTGTATTGTCTTTGCCCATTCAGACTTGTCTTCGTTTCGTCACTTTGTTTTCCGAGCAGCTAGGCTGACTACCGTGAAGGTCCTCAGAACAAAGGGGCCCATTGAGTGAGATTTCGAGCAATGACCTGCTGGCTGTGCGCTTGAGCAGAAGCAGAAAGGCGAACAGCAACTGTGGGTGAGCGTTTGCGGTACTGCGCACTTAGTAATCGGCTTT
Organism: Haemaphysalis longicornis; assembly: GCF_048455015.1. Lineage (NCBI taxonomy): Eukaryota > Metazoa > Arthropoda > Arachnida > Ixodida > Ixodidae > Haemaphysalis > Haemaphysalis longicornis. The sequence continues at coordinate 6,831,223 of NW_027526282.1, forward strand.
GGTAGGGGCGGGGAACGGACGTGGACACAGTTTTTTTTCTGATAACAGAGGTGGGCAGATGAAATCAAGAAGTTTGTTGGGATAAATTGGGGGGGGGGGGGGGGTTGCAGTTATCACAGGACGGGGTAATTGAAGATCTATGGGAGAGGCCTTTGCTCTGCAGTGGGCGTAGGCAGGATGATGATGATGATGATGATGATGATGACCAGAGGTTGTTCAAGCCCGAGGGCTGTTTTATAAAAATGGAAGATCTGCTGGCGGATTTAAGAATGCGTGGATAAATTAGTCGCAGTTAGCACAGGACCCGATAATTGGAGATTAATGGGAGAGGCCTTTGCCGTGCAGTGGGCGTAGATAGGCTGGTGATGATGGCGGTGTGGTGGTGGTGATGATGATGATGATGGTGGACATCTCGTCACTTCCCCTCTAATACTTGATGCTCGGCTCTAACGTACGCCTTGCTCCGTCTTCCCGCTTTGCCGCCCTGCACTGGCGGCACACTCCGCTCCACAGCGCGTGCAAGCTGCGGTGTGAGTCGCGGATCCAGTCGAGGCGGCTCATAGGCAGGTGGCGTGCCGAGCTTCGACCTGACGTCACCCTGGCAAAATTGCGAAGGCAGCTCTCTCCTTTCTCGAAAGCAGTTCTCTTCACGCGCTGTCTCCACAGTTCTCTCTTTCACCTCTTGGTGTGCTGGCAGATCGACGCGGCACTGCGGAGCGATATGCGAGCATTTTCCCGATGGGCACCACCGATTTCTCACGCAATAAAATCACTGGACAGAGGCATTGATTATGCACGTGGTTTCATCAATTTAGGATAGAAAAAAAAATCTTCACAGCCCAAACAAATCTTGGCCACTGCACGGCGCAGGCCCCTCCATCGTATGGACGTCCGTTCGTTGCCCGTTTCTTATAGATGTGTAGCATACAGAGTTCTTATCTTACTTATCTTATCCTCACCGGATGGTGGTTTACAGTTTTAGTGTCACGGACCGTGAGCCGTATCTTCGACAATCTTACTCCTCCGAACTGTGCCCACTCCTGGTTACCTAGGCTACGACGACGCGGTCGACACATGGCTTAATTCCCCCTATCTTCTACAGCTCAATAAACGCTCTCTCTCTCTCCAAGCTTTGGTGGCACGCGCCAGGATTTGGTCTCTTCCTCTCATGATAGGCGTTTACGAGCCCGTTGGAAGATACGCCAACTGCATGGTGCGACAGTGGACGACATTGTCCAGTCACTGATGCACTTGTCAAAGCCAGGGTGGGGGATCGCAGGGTAACCGCTGATCGTTGTATACGGAATACTTTAATGAGAACTAATCGACAGCGAACATATACACGCGCATTTGCCAGCCTCTGTGGAATCGGTCTGCCGTGTTTCCATACATGAATAGAGACCACGGCATTCCGCGGCTGCTGTAATGATCGCCAAGCGGCGGGCACTCCGAAGGACAGGTTTGGCCACAGCAAATACCCAACCCGGTTATTCCGCCCCCCATCGCGGCGCGGCGTTCTTTCCATTCCCTCGCGAACGAGCGATAAATTTGCTTCATAGCTTCGCCGACCTTGCAGTGCGCGCTTCGCGCAGCTATTACGCACTACACGGACCGCACTTGACGCCTTATTTCAACTTTATGCGCGCGTTAATCGGCCCTGGAGCACATCTTTGCCGCGGCGGCATCCTGTCAGGGCGGTGTGCCTCCTCGTTGGCTCGGCGACGCCACCATTGAGCAGGGCGGCTCGCTTTGCGTTCGTGGAACGCGTCCAGGACAAGTCGGCGGAAGGGCTGGCACGGCGTGCACGCACTGAAAACATGCTAGCCATAAACGGAGTCCGCTCTCCTTTCCCTCTAGCCCGCGTTGTCCTTCGGGTGGCTGAGCGGCGGCTTTTATCGCACTGTTCCGACGCATGCCAGCGCGAAGGCGGCGGCGGCGGCGGACGAGAAGCAGAAGGCGTCGTCGTCGTCGTCCTGAGCGTAGGAACTGCCAAGGGCGTCGCCTATCCCCGCTGCTCTTGCTTGGGCGGACCGACGCTGCCGGCATGTCCGCCGGCGCTTTCTTCGTATCCCGGGGATCTCACTTGAGGGAATGGAGAAAGTGACTCTTGTCTCTCCGCATTCTCTCGCCTTTTTACCAAGTTTTTTTTTTTTTGTGTGTGTGTCACTGCTTCCGTTACGTCGACTGCAAAATAATGAGGTACATGTGAGAGGCCAGCGCTATGTATTCAACCGGCGGAATCGGTATTCACCGAACGCAGCCGCGGCTACAGGCTGATGCTGCTGCTGCATTTTGAAGGCTTGACTCGTGAAAAGGAAATTGTTACTTTAATGATAAGAACTGCGTACAAATCGACTGCCACAACCACGTGCCTATACAATGGGAGCTGCAGGTCTCGCGTGCTTTTAGTGAAGGACGGCGTCTGCCTCTTTTTCTGTGTCGGGGTAAGGCTTAGTGACGGCGACAGCGCCCACTTGACCAAACTTTGTTGCTAAGTGGATTTTAATTTACATTGGGTTTAAGAAAAGAGATACGAAGACACAGAGCGGTACATTACATTTTTTATCTAACTTCTAGTGATTTCTTTCAATGCACAATCAAGCATTAAACGGGCGTGCATGATGAAATTCTTCCTTAATTATATGGAGCGGAGCGAGCGGCGGACGCGATTGTGCCGTGTTCATTGCCTTTGCGGGCTTATCACTGCTACAAGGGGTCGAAAAATGTTGTGATCTGCCAGCAGTCTCAAGGAGATAAATGCATATATTCGAGGTCGCCACATGAAAATGATGGCAACCTTGTCAGGCGCAACGGTCGTGATTGCTGTGTGACTCACATGAACGTTGCGCAAAGTCAGGGTGTTGGTGGCTGTTGGTTCAGTGCTTTTTTTTTTTTTTTTTCAACATTCGGGACACTACCGTTCGCTTCATGGTCTCATCTGGTTTTAGTTGAGTCGTATCCGGCTTTCACGCTGTCCGCGCGTGCGACTTTATCTACGCATTCTGGCTGTCATCTGCAATGTACTGACTCTAAACAAGCTGCTCCGCGCGATTCTCCGCTCTTATGAGCTCTTCGGCGAGGCCAAAAGTACTCTACACGGGTATACTGAGGTTAGCCAGCCGCCATGGAAGTTCGAACGGCGTCAATAAAAACCTTGTTCTCTTGTATAAAAGCTTCAGTGTTGCATACTGGTTCAAAATACCGCACCGCTTTGGCTTACTACAACTGAAGGCAGTTTCACTCAACGAACCTTTAGTAATGCGTAGCGCGGCGGCCGCTTTTCTGATGGGGGCGAAAAGCAAAAACGCCCGTGTGTACGATATTTCGGCGCACGTTAAAGATCCCCAGGTGGTCAAAATTAATCCGGAGCCCTCCACTTCGGCGCGCCTCATCGCCTGCGTTGCGTCGGCGCGTTAAACCCTACAATCAATCAAATAGTAATGCGTAGCGTTCTTGCTAGACTGAGCTAGCCTGAGCGGCGTAACTCCCTGCATTTGCACAAAAATGCACAATTGGGGAGTTAAGGTATTTAATCGCGATAATGATGTAACTGGATACATATTTGGCAAAAAGAAACGAAGGAAAACTTAGAAACAATAAACACAAACCCAACGTATTTGGCCACCCAGCAACTGGCCATAAAAAATCTCGCAATGAAGACAAGGGGAAAAGGGCAGTTCTGTGAATTTCTGCACATTTTTTTATTGAAGGGGCAGACAACCGATTTTTGTGGAGCGCATGTCTTCAGCTCACATGAAAGCCAGAGTCTTATATAAAGGGGTAGCCGCAAGGAAATTGTAGATAAACAGGCGGAAATAATTCTGATTTGGCACTTTCAGAACTAACTGCACTAACTTTCAGAAGTATGAAAGGTGGCGACACGTAGTGTCCAAACATGACACTACGTACGTGTCCAACAACTCGACCTCTTTTAATCTCAGTTGCAACCCTTGCAATTAAAAGTATTTTGCGGCAAGGCTCACTGCCCTGGTTGCCAGCATTCTTTTTGGCGGGACACGCATGGCTGGTAGGTATGAAAATTCCGACCTCAAAAGTTCTAAGCCGCTATCGGTTACGGATAAAGAAAATATACTCGACAAAAATCGCTTGTGTGTTACCTTAACTTCCCTTCAAACTCCCATTCGGGGACGATCGGCTTGTGCAACTTCGCTTCCGCTCTTGCCCGGTGTAGTTTGACGAACGCCCGCCGTCCTTATCCGCAGCGCTCAAGCTCAACTGTCGCCGATCCTCTTAAAGGAGCCATGAAGACAAAATACAAGTTTGGTTTATTAGAAACACTGCTTAGTCCCGATAACAATGATACCAATATCATCGCAATCTTCGAACAAATAACGGAGATGTTAAAGAAAACGTGTGAAGCAGTCGCGACCCCCTAGCCAATTTCCCCCAACTTTTCTTTGACGTCACGGAACCTTGTTTGTGCGATTGGCGGCCGCCTAACTGACCTGTCGCGACGACGCATGACTGGGCGTCTGCAATGGGGCCTCTAGTTCCATTTGACCGCATCACTTGAATGCTAACGTGCAGTTGACCCACTGAATATTATGCTTTATTTTGGCCCGTATGACGTCATTCTTGCTCATAACACGTCACTGTGGCGCAAAATTTGAAAGTTTTTAAATACTTCTTGCTTTTTTTTTGTTAAAAAAACGTCTTTTGTGGCTGTAATGGAGCTGAGTGAGATACTGAATCCTAGTAATTTTAAACTAAACGAAGTTGTATTTTCTCCACGGGAACGACCTCCTTTTCATCGAGCGGCCGTGGTGCGGGAAACGGTGCAAGTTTCCGGAATGAAAGTACAGCGAAGAGCGAACGGCAACTCGAGAAGGCGGTTTCTGTTTCCGGCAGGACGCCGTGAAGCCATTCATTAGCGGATATATATGCGGGGAGTGGGCGGACAACGAGACGTACATATACGCAGCCATATATGCATATTCTCGTGCACATCGTTCATCGCTGCTGTGCTGTGGCGCTATGTAAATATAATACAGAAATGGACGGAATGAAGCACGCCAAGAACCGCAGGATGGCTTGTAGGCGCGGCAGGCCGATATAGAAATAAGGGCCAGCATGTGATGCAGCAGAGCAGACGAAATTTTTTTTCTGCAACGTGAACAAACGTGCTGCCAATAGTAAGTCGTCTTTACTTCAGGAAAAAGACCCGCCGCGGTGGCTCGGTGGCTCAGATGTGGCGCTACCAATCTCGAAGCCGCGGGATCCAACACCATCTGCGGCGACTGTGTTTCAGACAAAGGGGAAAAACCAAACCTCCCAAGTCTACGAAACGTTAGGCGCACCCAGTGCTTCCACCGAACTATCGACCGCGATTCCTTCGAATCGTGAGCCACAAACGTCGGCTGCAGCGTCCATACATTCAATTACGAGGCAACCTCGCGCAAACCCAGAATGGTTACAGCGGTCAGCAGACTGCCTGTTGCGAGGATGATGGTTATGCTGGCGACGACAGCGGCAAGAATTACGATGAAAATGTTTTTTTTTTGTTTACGTGTATACACCAACCGGCGTCGCAATGTCTGCGACAAAAATGGGCATGACGTCGTGAGGAGCTCTCTTTGTGTCTCCTTTTATAAGTGCGAGCTACTGGTTCAGCCCGTGAAATTTTCGCTCGTCCGCGTGACGCCACTGTTCGCCAGAGGGGCCCCTAATGATCGCCTCTGAAAATAGACCCGGTTGCACTCTCTTCTCGCGGGACGGCGCAGACACGGCCGGAGATTAGGATAAATGCCGCCGTGAAAGGCGAGACCGGCGCTGCAGCGACGTCGATCGTGCGCGCTCCAATTCACTTTTCCGACAGTTCGGAGGAGCGCGTAGCGGATCGATCCGACGGGGAAGTCAATTACGCCGCAACCATGTCTTCCGTGCCGAAAAAAAGAAAAAAAAAATATTAGAGAAGCCTGGACGCGCCGACGCCCCACCTCGTATTACGTGGGATGATAGAGAAATGTTCGGCTTTTCTATTTAGAGCCGGAGTGGGGGAGTGCGGCTGCGTATGTTGCGCTTGATGATGTTCGGCAACGTCGAATTACGCCAACTTGAAGCGGGCGGGCGTTGGCGGACTGCGCTACGGCAATCTGGGCTTTATAAGCGTCGATACGCCCGCCTCTGCGCTCAGCGTACATCATCGAAGGGATGTGCGGCATCCTATAGGATAGTGAAGGGATATCGCGTCCGTGACATCATTTACACACACACACACACACACACACACACACACACACACACACACACACACACACACACACACACACACACACACACACACACACACACACACACACACACACACACACACACACACACACACACACACACACACACACACACACACACACACACACACACACACACACACACACACACACACACACACACACACACACACACACACACACACACACACACACACACACACACACACACACACACACACACACACACACACACACACACACACACACACACACACACACACACACACACACACACACACACACACACACACACACACACACACACACACACACACACACACACACACACACACACACACACACACACACACACACACACACACACACACACACACACACACACACACACACACACACACACACACACACACACACACACACACACACACACACACACACACACACACACACACACACACACACACACACACACACACACACACACACACACACACACACACACACACACACACACACACACACACACACACACACACACACACACACACACACACACACACACACACACACACACACACACACACACACACACACACACACACACACACACACACACACACACACACACACACACACACACACACACACACACACACACACACACACACACACACACACACACACACACACACACACACACACACACACACACACACACACACACACACACACACACACACACACACACACACACACACACACACACACACACACACACACACACACACACACACACACACACACACACACACACACGCACGCACACGCACACGTACGTACGTACGTACGTACGTACGTACGTACGTACGTACGTACGTACGTACTTGAAAAAAAAAAAAGGACACACCTCGAAAAGGGAATGGTTATTAACGTTCCGGCCGAGGGACTGGCCTTCGTCAAAATGATTCTGACGAAGTACGGTCCCCCGGCTGGCCGAAACATTAAAACGATTACTGTTTCGAGGACGTGTGTCCCTTTTTTCATTATTTTGACCCGTGTCCAACAAACTATTTCCTGCGACTATATATATACAGTAATAACTCGTTAACTCGAACTCGCATATCTCGAAAAATCGGCTAAGTCGAAATTTTCCGCGGCACCGAACATTTTCCTATACGTCCCATGTATATTTTTCCCTTTATCTCGAAGTATTTTTGGGTCGGATTGCGGATAACTCGAAATCTTGACTGGGAGTGGAACGACAATTCCGCCGCCGGACCATTTCACAAAATTCGCGCGATGCTGCCACGCCTGAAGTCCGTCGATTTTTTTTTTTTTCTTATTTAGCCGCGCCTGCCATACGTCGATGCTTTCCGCGAACGCGAAGTGCGCGAAGTCTCAGCCCAGCGACATATCAACTTTGTCAAGCAACCCTGAGGTGTGATTTCCGTTCATCTGCGCAAACCGAGCGGTACGGATTTTTCGCTGACTGTGAGGAGCGGCTTAGCGTGAGTGCGGCCAGCATGGCGTCAAAGCAGTGCAAAACCCAATAGTGCGGCGAAAACCCAGCCGGTTAAAGTCTCTTGTAGGTTATTTTTTTCTCTTTTAAACCTGCACGAGAAGAAAGATTACAAACTGCCGCTGAAGAGCCGGTAAGTAGTAGTGATTTTTCTGAAGAGCGCTCAATTTTCCGGGCGATTAGCGCAACTTTGCTTATCTCGAAAATCCGTTTATCTCGAAATTTTCCCTGGTTTTTACGAGTTAACGAGATATTACTGTATATATATATATATATATATATATATATATATATATATATATATATATATATATATATATATATATATATATATATATATATATATATATATATATATATAGAATAAGGGTTGGCAGTCAAGAAAACCTAGGAAAGCAAAGGGGGGAATGCGGTAGGTCATAGAAATAGATGAAGAATTTTTTGAGTCAGAAAGAAAGTGGTGAAGAAATGCCCGCTGGGTGGGATCCAAACCCACGACCTCCAGAATACCGGTCTGGTGCGATGACCACTACGCTACCGGCGGGCCTTTTTCCGCACCACTTTCTTAGGTATTTATGTTAAGGTATTTTTTGTTTCCTGCACTTGGGGGTGGTAGCCAGCGCCACTCGGACTACTCGGGGTGAAGGGGACCTTCTTTTTAAATCCCGGGCCGTGACTCGAGTGTCTACGACATGTCGAGAGTGGTCGACCAGCGTTGAGCCCTCTTAAGCTACCTTTGGCACCAACACTGCCAGAACAGAGGCCCTCGCTATGCATGTAGCAAATCAGAAATACGAAATGAGGGGCTCAGTGAATTAAGACAGAATAAGGGTTGGCAGTGAAGAAAACCACGGAAAGCAAAGGGGGGAATGCGGTAGGTCATAGAAACAGCTTCATCTGTTTCTCGAAGCAACAGCTGGGCTAGGACCAGGCGTTTGCCGTTGTCTACTGTTGATGTGACCACACCGGTTTGTTTAACCCTTACTGGGCGCCTAATGCACGCGTGTACTAGGATTGTGTCGTGTCAGAAATTACTGCCGCCGCGCCGGAAATCGATTCCACCGCTGGGTAGCCCGCGACGAACCGGCCAGTGCGCGCTCCGATTTCCAAGAAACGCTGCTCGCCTCAGTGAAGGCTTAATGCGAGAGTAGGAACCGAGAAAGAGAGAGATAACGCTGCTTCAAAACGCTCTCTTTTATTCCTCCTATCGATTTTTCCCGGAACAGCACCGCTGAATAATAAACTCTAGTAAGGCGAATATACCAGGTAATAATAATAATAAAAAAAGAAAGTGAGCGAAACAAGTACGTAAAAACGACGGGTTCGGACATAAGTGGATCACCGTCGGGCAATCTTGTATCAGGCTTTTTCAACGCAGCGGAAATTGCGTCTCTCAGTCGCATCGGGGCTCTCTGCAGTGGGAGAGAGCTTTCCGACCCAGCAATCTCGTAATAATACGAGCGAAAGCGCGGCGTACGACGGCGATGGAAGCGACAGAAAATGGCGCCGTATAAGGTGTACGGTGAACTGGGCCGATGTTTTGTTGCTTTCTGTTCCCCTACGTGGTTTGCATCGGATGAAAAGAAGCGCTTCCCTGTGAGCGTTGATGGGTGTAGCAGGTGGAGTAAGAAGGGCGCAATTGTCGGTGTGCACGAGGACGTTGTCGTCGGTTTTCTTCATCGTTGACGACGCACCAGGCAGGACACGCCATTTTGGGTTGTCTTTCTCCTTGCGGGGCGTCGGCTTGGGCAAGTTTGTGCGGGCTCACGCTGACTTTACGGTCGTACGGCGCGGACGTTACAAAGAAGAACAGAGGGTAAATGTCTGCAAAGGGAAAGTTTGACAGCGACCTAAAGGGCAGCCGTACGGCTACAAGGTAACGCGTTTCCAGCATTTTTGGGAAACGTCTAACATCCCTGGCGCCTTGTAGCGCAATGCAATGTCCGCTGGAATAGCCATCTGACACGGAACGGCCGGGTGTCAGTCTCGGTCTTGCTGGGGGTTTGTCGGAAGGTGTCCGCAAAACACCCGTGCGTCGTGGGAAAGCTACTCAATTTCCCTAACTCAGTAAGCCATAGCGGTGCAGCTTGCTCCCAGCTGTTCCGCGTTTTATTCCTTACTTCACGGGGTGGGAGCGGAGTTTTTTTGTTTTTTTTTTGTTTTCTTCCTTTCGAATCGGTGTCTTTCGTGCCCGAAAGACGTCGGCGTTTGCCTGTTTATCGGGGCTTATTTTGTACAGTCCAGCGCGCTTGTAATGAACACATCGGGAAACGGAAAGCAGTTCGTTATATCCGTTTTTCGCTATATCTGAACATAAAATATGTGTATACAAGTGGTAGCGGTAAACGAAGATTTGTTCTTTATAGCGAGTATTTTGTTAAAACCGGGTTCACTATAAGTGGGATATACTGTAAATTGGTATTGTGCTCTGAGCAGGCTTTAAATAATACTTTTGTGGTTATTCATCCAGTGTGACGTCACTCCTTTCGCAGATCTTTGCGGACGCACACACGACGCAGCAAGCGACTAACATCGTCCTTAACTTTTCCTATGGCGCAAGTAATTATATCAGCTTAAAAAAATGGGCGATGTGTTTGTGTCTGTGCGATGTGTTTGCAGTGAGCGCTTGCTCCTTGCGCCAAGGGAATGCTAGAGAAACAAAAATACAATAAAGGCTTTACGCTCGCGCTTAACACGCGGTTTGAAATAAAACAAAGGGACGCTTTCAGCGGGGGCTCCTGAAGCTGGAAAAGGAATCATTGTAAGCTCTGCACACGGAATGTTCGAGCGTATTCAGAGATACTAGGAGGCTGGCCGCAATAGACCCCTTAGCTGTTTTCAAGCCTAACCAAAGAGAACAACGTCTACCGCGAAGAAAATCCGTTGGTAGTAACGTATACTCGATCTTCGCAAGCTCTGGTTTATCCCGTCCATGGGCAGCGGCCTAATTGCAGTGTTTTTCGGTTATGATCGATAGCGAAAAAATGACGTCGGGCGGTTTTGTTTTGCGTGCTTATCGTACTTACCGGGAAAACGTGGAACTTAACTTATGCAGATCAGGCGCGGACGTACGCGCTGTACGGCGTAAAGTGACAAAGCCGTACAAGAATGCGACCGCGTTTAAAACCTGCCGTGGTTACCGCTTTATGCGTTCAACGCACGTTCGCTCGCGATCGTTCCTCTTGCCGTCATTTTCGGCAAGGAGACGAAACTTTATGGGAAGCCAGCCGGACAAAGAGCGTCACGTGTCATCGCTAGCGGAAACTGGTCCCCAGGAAGTTTCTAGGGACCGTTCTCTTGTAGGTACCATAGGCTGTTTCTATAAGGGACCATAGTCTTTCAGGGCGGAACAGGCCCACTCGTCGCAGTCAACTCGTCATAGGAAAACTGGTCCCAGGTGAACTGGTGAAAGGGGGCATTTGTTTCTAGGTGATGCCGCACTAGGGAAAATGTCAGCGCCGACCTTCTTGTTCTTTGAAATTTCGTCTCACACTTCCATTTTTGGCTGATGTCGAGAAGGGAAGGTGGACGGGGGTAAGTTGAGTGGCTTCAACTTCTTCGTACGTAGTTCGTGGGTTGGCCTCTCCTTTTGTTTGAATCGAATGAGGGATGTGCAACAATGTTTACGCATAAGTAGAGAATTATGCGAATTCCTCTATTTTTTTCACTTGAATAGGTTTGAGAAAAAACGTTAATCGCGACTAGATGGGTAAGTGTCCAGTTGCCCAGGGTTACTAGTTTTTCTACTGCGAGATGATGGCCTATGACGATTTACCCTATTTTACGAGTTCACCTATGACGAGTTGGCTCTAACGAGTTCACTTTTGACGAGTTCTCCTGGACCCCTTTCAGGGACTATAAGCTTTTTAGGGAACCTAGACTGCGGTCTGTAGAAACTTATTGTAGGTACCACAGTGGAACCTGGCCGGCCGTTTTGCAGTCGATAGGTGCGCAACGGTGGTCGATCGACCTTGCAGTCACAACAAACAGCAGCGGCAGTTGCCACGCGCACCGCACCCTACAGTATATGCCATACTGCTGGAGGCAAGCCTGATGATATGCGGGGCGTCGTCGGCTCTCAGGGACGACTTTGCTGGCACGTCGGCCGGAAAGGGGGCCGTGCGAACCAACGCCTCGACGATAAAGGAGGCAGAAGACGAGGAGGAGGAAGAGGAGGAAAGGATCTCCACATCGCGCGACGGGCTCCCCTCACTTCCGGAAGTGGCGCATTACCGGCTCGTTATTATGCACCTGAGTGCGCTTTCTCTGTCGTCTCGCGCACTGCCCGCGCTGTGGTTGTGCCGGTTGAGGCGGGCAGGGAGGAGTCACGCGCGTTGTCTGATCTCGCGGTTACTGCCGGCCGCCGCGAGTTTTGTCTGTGGTTGTGAACGTTGAGCAATGCCAGGCCGAAAAGATATACGTTTGACCCGGTGTGTGTTGATTTGTGTTGCTTCTTTGTTCTGATTATGATATCGAGTGGGGCCCCCACACGCACAAAAGAAGAAATTTCACTTTCTTTTAAGGCTCCCTGCCGTTCTCTGATCATAGACAGCGCAAAAGAGATAGAAGTTGTTGGCACAGAAAGAAATCACATTGGCGTTTGACGTGCTGGATCTATTGGTGGGTTATGAGGACCGCACGGAAGTTTGTGTTATTATTACGAAAGAAAAATGAATAACCTTCGATCCCTCTAAACGCAACTAGGTGGTGAAGGGCGACGGATTAATTTGTGCGCGCTGTGAAGACTGTTAAGTGGATTACCAACCGTATGTAGATCATGGATTGGAGGAGGAGTGTTTGAACGCAAAACTAGAACCTGCCCTGAAATCTGTGCGCAATGGCGTTTTAGGGGCTCGGTCTGTCGGGGTCTCATGTCGTCGTCATAACCGTCGTCTCATGTAGTCACGGTACCAAAACACCGGGACACTCGTTTACGCCTCGCGCTAGAACGCTTCGAGCTTCAGAGACGCGAGACATTTGCAGCAAAGCTGTATATACGTACCTCTACCCCCCAGCAGTTTCGTTTCCGTTGGCAAAAATGCCAAGGTGCCAAGAATACGCTTATACAATGCATGGTTCGCTCCTCCTCAGGTTTCACTTTAGAACGCTTCGAGCTTCAGAGACGCGAGACATTTGCAGCAAAGCTGTATATACGTACCTCTACCCCCCAGCAGTTTCGTTTCCGTTGGCAAAAATGCCAAGGTGCCAAGAATACGCTTATACAATGCATGGTTCGCTCCTCCTCAGGTTTCACTTTAGAACGCTTCGAGCTTCAGAGACGCGAGACATTTGCAGCAAAGCTGTATATACGTACCTCTACCCCCAGCAGTTTCGTTTCCGTTGGCAAAAATGCCAAGGTGCCAAGAATACGCTTATACAATGCATGGTTCGCTCCTCCTCAGGTTTCACTTTAGAACGCTTCGAGCTTCAGAGACGCGAGACATTTGCAGCAAAGCTGTATATACGTACCTCTACCCCCCAGCAGTTTCGTTTCCGTTGGCAAAAATGCCAAGGTGCCAAGAATACGCTTATACAATGCATGGTTCGCTCCTCCTCAGGTTTCACTTTAGAACGCTTCGAGCTTCAGAGACGCGAGACATTTGCAGCAAAGCTGTATATACGTACCTCTACCCCCCAGCAGTTTCGTTTCCGTTGGCAAAAATGCCAAGGTGCCAAGAATACGCTTATACAATGCATGGTTCGCTCCTCCTCAGGTTTCACTTTAGAACGCTTCGAGCTTCAGAGACGCGAGACATTTGCAGCAAAGCTGTATATACGTACCTCTACCCCCCAGCAGTTTCGTTTCCGTTGGCAAAAATGCCAAGGTGCCAAGAATACGCTTATACAATGCATGGTTCGCTCCTCCTCAGGTTTCACTTTAGAACGCTTCGAGCTTCAGAGACGCGAGACATTTGCAGCAAAGCTGTATATACGTACCTCTACCCCCCGGCAGTTTCGTTTCCGTTGGCAAAAATGCCAAGGTGCCAAGAATACGCTTATACAATGCATGGTTCGCTCCTCCTCAGGTTTCACTTTAGAACGCTTCGAGCTTCAGAGACGCGAGACATTTGCAGCAAAGCTGTATATACGTACCTCTACCCCCAGCAGTTTCGTTTCCGTTGGCAAAAATGCCAAGGTGCCAAGAATACGCTTATACAATGCATGGTTCGCTCCTCCTCAGGTTTCACTTTAGAACGCTTCGAGCTTCAGAGACGCGAGACATTTGCAGCAAAGCTGTATATACGTACCTCTACCCCCCAGCAGTTTCGTTTCCGTTGGCAAAAATGCCAAGGTGCCAAGAATACGCTTATACAATGCATGGTTCGCTCCTCCTCAGGTTTCACTTTAGAACGCTTCGAGCTTCAGAGACGCGAGACATTTGCAGCAAAGCTGTATATACGTACCTCTACCCCCCAGCAGTTTCGTTTCCGTTGGCAAAAATGCCAAGGTGCCAAGAATACGCTTATACAATGCATGGTTCGCTCCTCCTCAGGTTTCACTTTAGAACGCTTCGAGCTTCAGAGACGCGAGACATTTGCAGCAAAGCTGTATATACGTACCTCTACCCCCCAGCAGTTTCGTTTCCGTTGGCAAAAATGCCAAGGTGCCAAGAATACGCTTATACAATGCATGGTTCGCTCCTCCTCAGGTTTCACTTTAGAACGCTTCGAGCTTCAGAGACGCGAGACATTTGCAGCAAAGCTGTATATACGTACCTCTACCCCCAGCAGTTTCGTTTCCGTTGGCAAAAATGCCAAGGTGCCAAGAATACGCTTATACAATGCATGGTTCGCTCCTCCTCAGGTTTCACTTTAGAACGCTTCGAGCTTCAGAGACGCGAGACATTTGCAGCAAAGCTGTATATACGTACCTCTACCCCCAGCAGTTTCGTTTCCGTTGGCAAAAATGCCAAGGTGCCAAGAATACGCTTATACAATGCATGGTTCGCTCCTCCTCAGGTTTCACTTTATTGGAGATGGCCCGGGATTTTTTTGTTTTTGTTTCCCGACTCCAGCAGAAAACTATCCGCGGGGCCGGGAATCGAACCTGTAGCCTCGTGCCCAGCGCAGCGCCTCAGCCGCGGCAGCAAGACAAAAAGAAAGGCATTAGATCAAATCACACTTTCTGAACCTTTTTTTCTTCTTTTTTTTTTCCCCAAGAAGGAACACTCGTGTATGACGGAGGTCGACATTTTTAGCCCGTATATTTATTTGCGCCAGCACAGTTTCCGATCATTCCGTCTCTCCGGGCGGAACAAACAAATGACGCGTTTCCGCGCGGATGATGCATGCCCGTTTCCTTCACTTCAAACGCCATTTCCCCCGCCGTTCGTCGTATCCTGGGCGCGCGGCGAGCAGCGGCCGTTTTTCAAAGGCTTGCGGCCACCGACAGCAGCCCCTCGGACGCGCACGCAATGAAGGAAAGCTCCGGAGCGGACTTTAAAAGGGGATTCCTCCTTCGAAGGCGTAGAGGCCCGTATATGCCGTTCCTGGTCGTACCTTCCCCCCTTCGTTGAAAAGCTTAGCAGCCCGCTTCCTCCAGCTGCTCCCCCCTCTTTTTCTTCCCCCGTGCCTCTATTTTTAACATTTCTCTGGCCAGACGAAACATGCAAAAGCGGCACGCGTATTCTCGAACCCAGAAATCGGCGAGGCGTGTCGGCCGCAAATGCGGCGCGCGTACGTATCGATACGGCGCTTCGGCCACCGCGGTCACAGCATGCTTCCTAGGGAGGAAGAGATGGGTACGCAGCGCTGTGACCGTGCAGTATGCGCAGAGTGTGGACAACGCTTCGTTCCGCGGTTACGCAGTGCTCTTATACACTTGTACGTAGCGAAACATAGATTGTACAGTCACGGTGCGAATCGGGGGCTGCTTCAACAGACGCGGAGGGTCTAAAAATAAAGAGCGGCGTCCCTGCGGCGTTTCCTTTTGTTCCGAATAAATACGGCGTCGCCTCAGGGCACGTTGCGTCTTTGTTATGGTTATTATAGGATATCTCCTTGTAGGATGTGTGCTAGCTGTCGGAACGTGTAAGCTGGCATTTTCCGCTGTTTGGTTGTTGGTGTTCCGACCTCTTGCGGGGAGGCGCTTTTATCTCGAGGACTGTGTTTCGCTTGAACGGAGCTCGCGGCGGATTTCTCAGGCTGATAGCCCTGGAATATGCGCGACCGATAGAAATGCCGCTAAACGTAAGGACTTCTTGCGGAAGCTCGACTGCTATACAAGACGCCGCAGTAATCGAACGTTTCCTGAAACTTCCTTAAAGTGGGACGCCATCATGAGGGATGCGTGGGATTACCTATGATACTTGCGGCCACGCCAGTTCAATACGCGCACTGACGCGGAACAGAACGCCTGCTGCACGGTGGCGTGATTTTGTACCAAGTCTGTGCAAACTTACCCGTGTAAGTGCAGGCAGCGCCGCAAAGTCTGCAACACTTTGCCAAGTGTATTCCCGGCTGCTACGCGTTGCGTTGTATTTACCAAACAGGCGACCCCGCGTACCGCGGAGTCGTCTGGTTGGACGGCTGTTGCGATGACTACAGGCTTACGTCAATAATAACCGACAGTAAAGAAAATTGGCATTACTAATAGTTATCTTCTTCTATGCTGTACAGAACTTTAAAGTTTGCCTGTTTGGCAGAGCCTAGGATACTCTTGAAATTGCACTAAGCTTTGCTAACTTGGGTGATCTAGGTGAAGTGATCGCGTTTTCAGTTCGCAAATGGTGTTATATTGCACTTACATATTTATAGTATACACGTACGTGTCATCGAAAGCACTGATGTTGTCAACACGAGACAACTCGTTGAATATTTTCAGTATTGCTCTCCTCAGTAGTGGCGATTGTCTCTTGTACCAAAGGCATGACGTATAATCTGTGCTTGCGCATTGATCTAATCTATTTGGTTATTCTTCTTGTACTGGCGGATTACGGTCGCATTCGCCCACAAAACCGAGCTATAGCCAATAACTTACACGAAACCATTTCTTTTTTGTTCTCATTGATGCAGGCGTCAACAGCGTCCAGCAGGCTTCGGCGTCCCTGGGCGGCGGAGCCTCCCGGTCTCGCCTGTTCTCGCGGGACCGGCTGAACACGACGGACTACATGCACACGCTGGCCACCCTGGACCGGCGACTGGCCATGGATGAGATCCTGGAGAAGCGGCGCCGGGCCGTCTTCCTGCAGCAGATCCGCTGCCACGCGCCGGGAGACGAGGACGACGTGTTCCTCGAGGAGGGCCTCTTCTGCCCCGAGCCCAGCCCCAGTCGACACCCCGCGGCGGCCGCAGCCAACGTGGACGACACGTCCTCCGGTCGCCTGCACCAGCAGCACAGCACCGCCTCCCTGCTCTAGATCCGCCCCCGACTGATGTCCATCTTGCTTTTATTTTTACTGTTGTTGTTTTTCGATTGCGCCATCGACATCGTTGCTCGCGGCGAGCCGTCCCCGTCGGCCTCAACACGCGAACGAAAAGGGATGTTGCTCGATTGCTTCCAGACACCCGCTCCACAGGGAGAAAGCGCGAAGCTCCGTTTGGTGTCTGGCGGTGTCTGCACCGCTACACACACAGGCACACGCGCTGCATGTGCCAGATTGTAGAAAATGGAGACGCTTAAAAGAAGCGCATGTGTTGAGGTTGACGGCGACTTCGCGGTGTTGGAAAATGAGGTCTCTCTCTCTCTCTCTCTCTCTCTCTCTCTCTCTCTCTCTCTCTCTCTCTCTCTCTCTCTCTCTCTCTCTCTCTCTCTCTCTCTCTCTCCTTTTCATACACGGCGTTGAACCGTCCGCGATGAAGTAACGAAGCCGTCTACGAGAAAACCAACACGACCGGTTGTACATAAAACTTCTTTAACTAGGCTCTTTGTTCGTACATTCGGAAAAAAAAAAATGTGTGTGTTCTAGGAGGCAGTTGACTTGGACACTGAAACAAGCTGCTGGTAGCAGCCACCAGCGAACCTGCCTGTGCCGTCAGTTTAAAAATACGTTGTTAGAGTGAAAACGGTCGTCTTCCGGCAGCTCCCGTTTAGGCGTCCGCCTCATCGAAGAGCAAAACAAAAAATAAATCCGGCCCGCGAGCTGCGACAGAGCCGACAATGATATACGTCCAAGTTAGCAATCTCTGCAATTTTGCTCTTTCGTTATTGCACTCTTTTTCATTCCTTATCTTCTCGTGGCAGATGCGGGCCAGTGCATCAAATGACGTCTTCTTTCCTACCGATCAAATGTTTATGCGCCGCGAAACGGTGCGGGTTGTTTTCAGAAAGGGCGGTATCTCATATCGCACGAAACAAAGACGAACGCCTACACTCGACGTGACGAATGAGCAAGTGTTCTTGAAAAAAAAAATCACGCGAAGTTATTTATCGTGGTCACAAATTGCTTTCACTCAATTTTTTTTTTTTGCACGAGTTGAGTTTAGTTTTCTCTGCCTCATGCCAAAAGTATACCAAGGTGTACAAGCAGCCAGTAGGCGCGCATC
Organism: Haemaphysalis longicornis; assembly: GCF_048455015.1. NCBI lineage: Eukaryota > Metazoa > Arthropoda > Arachnida > Ixodida > Ixodidae > Haemaphysalis > Haemaphysalis longicornis. The sequence goes on from NW_027526282.1 coordinate 6,849,480, forward strand.
TGCATTTGAGGAGCCTGGAGAGCTCGAAAGTGCCTGATCGTTGACACAGTGCTCAGTAGCTTGGGAAACGCGACCAGCGTGACTTCCGGCGCGTTCAATTTGTATTCCGCCTCTGGGCGAGCTATTTCGGCAGCAGCTGTGCGAGATGCAATCAGCAACGGTGTGGAGGAGGAGGAGGAGGATGGAGCCTGGAGGTGGAGAGTTTACGAATGGCTCGGTGGACTTGCGTAGTGTGCCGCCGAGCAATCGCGGGAGCGAATTCTGTAACAAAGTGTTTCGCATGCTTGCCCAATGAACACGTCTACAAAAAATGCGTCTGTGAGAATATCATAAATAATATTAAGAATTTTAAAGGTAACGTTGCCCGAGCCGTGTCTGTTGTTATTGGTGACGTGTAAGTGATGCATAAATTCTTTCATTCATCTGTCGCACGACACTACGTAAAAAAAAAACGCACCTGTTGTGGTACCTGGTACTCATATTTTAGAAATCCTGGTATTGCGTAAATCCTAAGCCAACACTTTAAATACAGTTTCAAGAGGACACTAATACTTGTTCGCGTCCGGGCTGAAGGCCAAGCCATCGCCAGAACAGTTTATTGCAGTGATTGTGTTCGTTACGGTACAGACTTGACACGACGGCGTAATTTACCGAGCTAACAAACGAGCGAGAATAGACTAGACTTATAATGTAAATGATAAATCCTGCGTCGCTAGAAACTGTAACGAATACAAACAGATGTGCGAACATATATACTGAATTTACAGTTTAGCCAACAAACCTACACTGAACGTTGGCCTGTGTGTGTATATATACATGTATGTGTGTTCGCGAGCCAGTAACTGCGTAAAATACACAACTTTTGACCAAGATGTTGCGTTATGTTGGGTAATGAGGAGACGTCGCTGCGGTAGCTACAATAAAAACATTGCTGTTTCTGCACTTCCATGTTACGGCCGCTCTGGCGGTTTGAGGAAAATAAAACACTGTGCGGAGACTGAGAATCATGAGCGCTGTGCGCGATAAATCTGCGCTTCCCTCCGTATTGTGGACGATCTGCCAATCAGATGAATCTATTTTTGGTAAATAAAAGAGAAAAAGACATTAAGGGCGAAGCAGTGCTGTTTGTTTTCTTCCTTCTCAGGAGCTGCTAAACTTGGAAGCTAAGTAAAGTTGTTCAGGTAAGTCATTGTTATTGTGTTAAAATCCTTGACGTAGTCGTCGCTTCAGAAAGGATTTTTAATAAAATGTGTGGCAAAATGTAGGTAAGCGTGTTACGCACGGAAAACGTTCTCTTAACGTACAATGTGAAAATTTTGTGGTCCACAGCGACCGTGGCTGGAGCAGGCGCGCGGCCAAGCAGGGGCGCTGCGCTTGCTGCTGTCGGCTGGTTACGCGGCTAAAGAGAGTGAGGGCACGGAGGAAAGAAATTCTTTCCTCCATGGAGTGAGGGGAACTTTCGCGCTTCCTTTCGTAGTATGGCTGGCGCGATAAGTGCAGCGCGGCCGGTTTCTCAGAGTAGGCGCACTTCGCTTCAGCGCAGGCACTTTGCGCAGCACTTGTCGCGCCGGACACTACAAAAGCGAGAGCAAAAGTTCCCCTCGCTCTTTCTGGCTGCGCAACCAGCCGACAGCGGCAATCGCAGCGCCCCTGCTCGGCCGCGCGTCTGCCCCGGTCCCGTTCGCCGTGGCCCACTAAATTTCCACATTGACTGTACGTGCACACTAGCGTCGCCGCGCCGGCGAGAGCCACACCAACTCCGCAGGCGGCGACAACATGGCGTCGGCACTGGTCGTGAAGTGGTGCAGGCAGCTCCAGCGATCGCTTCTAACCGCTCATTCAAATGCAGCACGAGGCGCAAAATTGCTCATGCGGGAAAGGACCGTATAACGATGACAAGTGCACTATAAAACGGCATTCGCGCCGCTTGTGAAAGCGCCCATCAAATATTTACCTTGGTGGCGAGCCTAAACATCTCTGGCGGGGCCAGCCTGCTGCCTCGAGCGCATCAACGTTCTAGTCATTAGGAGCACATCTCCCCATTGGCGCAAATCGTAAGGCGCGAGACGTAACCACACGTCATCACAACCGCCATCCCGCATTGGTCTTTGCACTCTGCGGAACGGCAGAAATGGGTATCAAGGAAAACGCGCCTACGTCGGCAAGCGGAGCACGGCACGGCGAGGCTAGTGCGCCCATACCTTTAGCCATCTTGTCCAACCAACCGGATGTTTTTTCAGTGGCGAAGCCCTTTAGGGGCTCGGGCTGTCGGTGCAACCTGTCCTCTTGGTTTCATGTAGTCACGGTACTAAATCGCCGGGACACTCGTTTTCCAACGCCTCGCGCTAGAACGTTTCATCTCAGTGGGTGAAAACGCGTACTAAAACACCGGGACGCTCGTTTTCCAACGTCTCACGCCAAAACGCTTCATGCTTCAAAGACACGAGACTTACAGAAAAGCTGTATTGTTCAATCTCCGTGGGAAAAAACGCCAAGGCGGCAAGAATACGCTTATACACTGCATGTTTCGCTCACCAGGTTCCACGTAAGTGGAGGTGGCCCTGTATTTTTACACAGGTTTTCCTATCCAGAGCGAGAAATCCCACAAGGATCTGTATTACCTCCCACTATTGAACCTACCAATGCTTAACATACACGCAGCCTTAATGGCAACACTTGGCATTATGCATACACTGCGTGCAGATGACGTGACAATCTCGATCAACAATGGTGGCCCAGGACATACAGGACACTCCGACAAGCAGTAGGAGCATGTGACTAGAGTGCTCTGTTGAAAAGACGGTACTACTACTTGTGCACAGCGCATGCTTGAAAGCTTCTTGCATTAATTTACACATGCAAGGGCACAGCCAAGTCGGCAGATAAAAGTCCTCGACCTCCGCATTCAAAGTGGCGGCAAAGGGACCATATCCAACACATGCTGCAGAGAGATTATGTCTCATATCGCTCTCCACACCAAAAATTCGCCACCCGATTCCCTGCACAAATCCAAAGACACGAGAGAATAAGCTTGGCATACTAGCAAGGCTGGCCACCAAAAAAGCCTTAGGCGCTCCGTCAATGCCAGCACTCAGTTCCTGGCTGAGTCACTGCCTTAGCCCAACTCAACATTGAGGTAAAGAGGGGGCGACCCAACTGGCACACTACTCGTGACAGCATCGACGGCATTATCCATTCAAAGTGTGTCTGCTTCCTGATATGGAATTTTGACCCGTCAACCTGAAAACTCGACGCTTGATCCTTCGACCTCATCGCTCTATCAGTCACATGAAGCTGAAGGAAGCTGTCGCCGAGGCAGGAACACACATGGCACCTGGCCTCTATCACCTTCTCCACCGCGTTCTTCGTAACCTCACTGAGTCTGACTACGATCTTCACTTCACTGTCATGAGGAGTCGGAAGATGCTACCGCTGCGGTCATTCCAAAGGCTGGTAAACCGATCTAAGGTCAGAAAATAGGTGACGTAAAAAGCGCAAAGGCTCATGGGTGCATTGTTTTCTCCCGCGGAGAGCCGCCACTTCCGGTTCGGGAGCTCTCCTGGCCTCCCGTACGCCGTCCGCTTTCACGCGCGTGTGTGCTTGTTTATCTGTTTCCACCGGGGACAAAAACGCTCATGCATCGGGAATTCCATAAATAACAATTATTGACCCTACTAGAGGTTTATCTGACAGGTAAGCACCCTGTGACAAATAAGCAACACGCACACACGCGCCTTACAGCCGCAAGCGCACGGTAGGGCAGGAGAGATCTCGAAACGGAAGTGGCGGTAGCAGACGACGTACCCATGAGCCTTTGCGCTTTTTACCGGTCACCTATCTTAGCCCCATATTTCTATCATTCTTACAAGACAAGGCCCTCGAGTGCACCACTAAACAACTGGTCCGCTGTGTAGGCGAAGTGGACTGCTGCTTCCCCTATCAAATGACCCGCCTACGCCCCACTATTTGGATCCAACATCTATCTTTTCAGCTTCGAGAACACCTTCTTGCAAACGAAGTTTGGCAGAATCGTTATGTCCTAGCCGTGTGTCTCGTCTAAACATTTGACTTCCCACTCGGCACTATTCTCAATGAGATAGAGGCTACTGGCTGCGCTGCGGTCCACGCGTATGAACTAAGTCCGCAGTTTTCTCCGCGAGCCACCACTTCTCGTCGCTGTTGGTCCTCGGTCGACACGGACCCATCACAACCCACTTGTGGAGCGGCTCAGGGTTCTGTGCTATCGCCGATTCTGTTGAACCTGGCGATGTGTAGGATCTGCCGGGGTCTCCAGACGGCAGTTATACTTTAGCTTTTTGGGCTACCGCAGAGTTTCTTGGCAGAATCGAGGAGGCTCTCCTAAACGCTCTCGGCACGGTGCGGTGGGAGACCAAACTGCCAATACTCTGCCGCTCCATATCAAAACAGGTTCTACCTGTCGGTAGGCATAAGCAAAACCAGGCATGATTCGCCATACTTCTTTCCCTAGACGAAATTGCTATTCCTCAGAAGACCGAAATAGGTGTTCTTAGCATTCATCTTCAGAGAAGCTGGAAATGTACCTCGACTCCAGCCTTCCTCTTCAAGCAAAGGATAGAAATTGCTCACATGCTGCACCGCACAACCGACCAAGTTACAAAACTCGAGGAAACGGAAGCCCTGCGAGTCGTAAATGGTCTCACCTCACTCATGCAATAGCATGAACAGTAGGCCCGCCAGAAAAAACGTTAGAAAAAATCGGCGCCGTGTGTCCGTGGACTGATAGCGACAGAAGAAGATTGAATGAAAGGACGCGTACGGGGAGAAAAGACCTGAAGCCGAGTTGTAGCGGTGGCGCTGCCTTCGCGCAGCTGCCGGCGTTGCTCGAGAAGTGGCGCCTAGCGGCGTCACTAAATTTTCGCTCTTTGTTATGTGCCGCCAGGATTTTCATTGGTGGGTCGGCACCACGTGATATTTGTTTACAAATGGGCGCAGCTATTTTTGTTTCTGGGCTTCTCTCCTCTCTCTCTGCTGCGCGGAAGCTAGAGCGGCCGGTTACACTGTGCCCGTCACAACCGGCGGCGGTTTCGTTTGGAGAGATGGCAACACTGCAAGCCAGAAACAAAATGGGCCCCAGACACCAAAGCCCGTTCTACATGGGGCGAATTTCGCTTGCGAATTCGCAGCTGCGGCGCCGCTCGTGAACCAAAACGATCTATTCTCGTTGCTGTGACGAATTTCCAAATGTTTGGAAGAGTCGAACTTCTCTTGTGAACGCCGCTTAGCATTTGACAATATGTCGCAGCAGTGAAAATAGAAAAATAAATCGTTTTGCCGCACGGGCGGCGCCGCAACTGCGAATTCGCAGGCGAAATTCGCCCCATGTAGAACGGGCTTTAAGCGTAACTTACTTAATGACGCTAGTGGCGCCTCCTCATCGCACGACACGTCAGTCGCTTGACGTACGAGCCTAAAATGGGTGCCGCGAATGTAGGGCTGAGTAGGCGGCAAAAGATACCAGAATTGGATTGACGGCGCCGAAAGGAGATACTGTCGGGCAGCAAAATGAGCGACAGGCAGGCAATGCCGCTGTCGAAACAAGCAGACGGGATAAATGAGGCGGTTAGACTGCAACTCACGGCTGGCACGATGCGCGAAGGACGTACGAGAAACGCCGTGTTGCTGGGTTCTGAAGGCAGGGCAGGGCGTGCGCGTCGGGCCTAGCTTCAAGTTCGCGACGGAGAGAGCTGAGATTTTCACTCGTTGCCGAGAGAGAGAGAAACAACTTTATTGAAACCGATTTCACGTCTTCTCCCGTCGTCGTCGATCGGAGTGATTCCCTATTCTTGAGACCCATATGCCTCTCTGGCCTCTTGTCCCCTGGTAACCAGCTTGATTTGGTCTTCCAGATTGGGGCTGATCAGCAAGGTCTCCCATTGCTCGGTGAGGGAGGGGGTAGTGGGGGAATGGTTGAGGGGTGGAGGGGTGGTTTTGGTAAAATCACATTATCCGATTAGGTGGTGGAGCGTGCTGAGTTCTTTTTTACAAAAGAGGCAATTCCGGGTGTAGCGTTCAGGAAACATCTTATTTTTAAGGATAGGGTGTGGAAAGCACCTAGCCTGTATCTGTCTGTATATTGATTGTTGATCTCTGTTCAGTGACTTGTGTGGGTCATGGAACCGTTTTCTTTGTCCTTTGTAGTATTGCGTTATGTCGCTACAGCTAGTGATGGCGTGTGGCTCTGACTCCTCTGTCCGGTATTCCATTTCTCGGGCGAGTTGGTGGGCTAGTTCAATGCCCTCCAACCCGGAGTGTGCCGGTGTCCTTATAAGCTCCACCTTTCCGTTGGTTGGAGTGCTGCATTTCTTGAGTACTTTAAGTGCTTCGCGAGACACCGAACCTGCTCTGTAGCTGGGGTATGCCTTTTGGGAATCCGTGATTATTTCTTTACTTGTGGTTGTGTTATTGCCATCACAATTGCGGTTTCGTGGGTCACTTCTGGATGGGACGTCCTGATGGAGGCGCAGGGGACGAGTTCACTGCGTGTTGTTATCGCCAGGGTGGCCCTTGTGGTGCCATTAGGTATTATTGCGTTGGTGTATACGCCTCGAGCGCGGCCTGTAGGGGCGCCACTGAAATCCCCCTAGCGGCCCGTTTCGAAAGCAGGAGCGGGAGTCCCCGGCCCGCTCTCCCCCTGTCGCCGCTGCTTTTGGGGCTCGTTCAAGACAGCGATTTACCGTTTGTCCCCCTTCGAAATACCGAATAACGTGGAGCAGGCACTCTGTTTGCAAGCCTGGTGGGTTCACGAGAGTACGTTTATGACGCGATCTTCGAAAGATCTATATGAGAGCCGGGCGTGTGTCGCAGGCCAGCGTCCCGAAGCGAGCATTTGCATGCAGCTGATTGCAATTCCGCTGCCCTGAAATTTAGTGGCAGTGTCTCTGTAAGCAGTGTTTCCTCCGATGGTCATGTTGCGGCCATACACACTATGATGTAAATAGACTTTGTGCACTACAAAATCTAGCGGAGCACTCATACCTGACAGCACGCAAGTTACGCCTGCCAATATCACATATCAGATATTGCTCAGTACCCTGAACAAGCCAATGCGGCATAAATTTTGCAAACATTGTACCAAAGAAGTACGGTGGATAATGCAAAATTACACTCCGGAGTCAGCACACGACGACAAATTTAATGCTGGGTCGTCTTGTCCCGAGGTGAGCGCTCGCAAAGATTCATCTTATACATTTATCCTCCACGAGAAGCGCGAAGATGGGCTTATACAGTAATCCGCGACCGCGACCAAACGCTTCTTCGAAACATCGTCGTATGACACAGGGAGACTGCAGAATCTAGCATAAACCGAAATCAGAGACCCTTATCAGATACGACACTCTTCCAACGAGTCCGTGTGTACGAGATTTCGGCGCACGTTAAGGATCTCCAGGTGGTCAAAATTAATCCGGAGCCATCCACTACGGCGTTCCTCATCGTCTCCGTTGCGTCGGCGCGTTAAACCCTGCAATCAATCAATCAACTCTTTCAACGACACCTCGTATTTCTTGGGAACTGCCTACCTTGTATTCTTAAAAAAATGCGTCCGCCGAGTGATCAGCCGTTCGTTGAAGGCGAACAACAAACGAAAAGTGAACACGCAGCTTGTGTGTGTGATTACTAAAACGTTCATTCGTTGATTTCGCTCCGCATTTGTAAACAAACGATAGTTGAGCGCCCTCCTCCTCACCCCCCCCCCCCATGTCTAGCGAAATATCAGTGCATTTCGCATCTAGTTGGTCTGGTAAATACTACCTTGCTCAAACAAACGTCTTTAGCATTTCAGAAGCTGCTCTCGGTTTTTTTTTTTCATTCCCGTACGACTATTCTATTTATTCCTGACTTGCAGACCATTCATTTTCCCGTGGTTTCATTAACATATACCTTGGTTCTTACTATACGGCATGAGTGGGCACATATCTGACAATGAACAGCCTTTGAGTGTACTTAACATTATCGCGTGGCTTACATTCCTATAAAAGGCACAAGTTTTTGTCAGCTATTGGGTTATCACATCCCCGAAATATATTTTTCTACGACGTACATATTCGAAGCAAAGCCGCATTTGTTGTTTGCGCTGCAAAACGAACCAACCTCTTACAGTGCCAATGTCAGGTCTAAACGAGGTGACAATAAATAGAATTCACTTGTGCTGACGTGTTCGAAGGCGACAGCGGTGATATGCTGCTGCCGTCGCCGACGACCGCAAGAGCGGCCAAGAAGCGCGCAGAACCGCCTCCCCGGGTAGCTCTTGTTGGCGTTCGAGCGCTCTACCAAGACGCAGCTGTTTTTTAAAGCGCCCTAAACGTTCAGTTAGCTTACAGACGTCACCATAACAAGTTATTTAGTGCGCGGAAAGGCAAAGAGAAGCGAAAGAGAACCAAAACACTGCATGACCACCTATCAGCCACGCAGCGCTAATCCCGCAAACGCCGCGGAGAAGCGGCGGCAGGCGGCGCAGCGATCGTGAATCTCGAGGCGTATAGCGTTCTGTAATCTTCTTCTCGGTCTATTTCCTTTGCGATGGTTGCTGAAGATCCAACAATGGATTTTGCATTATAGCGGTGCCCTGATTGCCTGGTGCAGAAGGATTCTAAAATTGCTTTCCGCCGGCCGCTCAGAATAGGCAACGAGACGCTGCTTAAAGGGGTCATGCAGAGAAAACACAAATTTCGTTCATTCGATAGATTGCCTCGTTAGAATCATACTGACACCACTTTTAATGCACGCTTCGCTCAAATGAGCTATATAATTAGGAAAAAAGAGAATGGCCATGCGACCCACTAGATCACTTCTCGCAACAGAAACTATGGTGTCATATGCCCAACTGTACGATTGGCGTAGGCCGGCAAAATCAAACGCAAATTATGCAGGGCACATAAGCTTGCCGAATGCGCTATTTGCGCTTAGATGTAATACATTCGTTTTACAGCAGTAAGAATGGTGGGGTAAACAATGAGTTACGAAAATACAGGTAAATATCGAAGTACCGATGCGCATTGGTGTTGGTACTGGGAGCACTATGCTTTTTTTAGCTGCAGAGCAGCCCTCCGCTTTGGAGTTGTCTATAACTGGTATACACGAAACTGGCCGATTGTCGTAAGCGAAGTTGTCTTACGTTACCCTGTTTGTCGAGCATACCCCATGTTTCACGAAATGATTCTACCGTAGCGAAAAAAAGCCAGGAGCAAATATGGTCAAAAATAAAGCAACGGCGGACAACGGCCCGCGCCTGGCTATTGTAGCGGAGGACTGACGGTAAGCAAGGCTGCAGAGCCTAATGACGCCCTGGAAGTTCGTTAGAATACCCGCCCTCATGACTTCATGACACACGTCGTGGAAACACACGATTTGGCGGGAAAATGAAAATTTTAACCTAAATTTATTAATTTCCCAGGGAATACGACATCGTTCCCAGCCAGACAAGCGCTGGGGGCACTATAAAAAACGAAATCTTTCGAATAAAACAAACTTGTATTTTGTCTGAATTGTCCTAAAGGGACCGCCAACCCATTTTTCTGGAGCATACGTTCACCATGCAGTGCATAAACACGCAAAAGAGTAGAAAAACCTTTATTTTGCCCAGGATGGGGTCCAGCGAAGGATAAGAGGTTGGAGATCGAAGGATTTTCACTTAATCCGGAGGAAATATTTTTTGAAATTTAATCTGGCACCAAAAGTAGTAAAAATTGACAGGTGCACTGATGATGGGGATCAGTGCGTAAACTTGTCATTATGCAAACCGTTGGTGCATAACGCCACCTAAAAACATCTTTGCAACCTCAAATCTTACCATATTAAGCGTAATAAAAACGAATAACAAATATTTAGGCATATTGTTATGGCGACCTTCACCACAAGCGGCATATGTAACAACCCCCTAAATTTGTTCAAATGGTTTACCAAATAGCATTTTAGTTCGAGCCCAAATTTCTCCCGAAGATCATATCCTGTGGTGTATTTTAACATCCCTATAAGTGACCGTATTTTCTTAACCAACCAAACAAATGCGATCTTGCACCTCTGCTCCGCGAGAGCGGCCTTGCTTTGCCCGGATCGGTAGGGAAGTCTACCGGAGTAAAATCGAAACGCGTTAGGCGGGCGGGTTTAAGCACGGCCGGGCTAGAGCAGCGGCGCGCGAGCGTAGGATCAACAGCGGGCGCCGCCGCTCTAGCCCGGCCGTGATTTAAGTTAATGAAACCAGGATCCTTCAATGTGAAACGTTATTACTAACGCTGCGCTAGTTCTCGCGTGCTCTCGTAAGCCTTGATGTTCTTTCGCGGCTGTTGCCAACGGTGATTTTGATGCGACTGCCCTTGCCTTGAGTGGAAGTGTCTTAGCGTCCCGCCAATATGAGATCGTGCTCACTGCGCTGCAGGTGACGAGCGTTGCCTTACTGACTTTGAAGCATCGACTACCGAAAAAAAAAAAAAAACTGGTATATCCCTCTGTCGTAGGAATCAGTAGAACACGAAAGCTAAATGTGCAGCGAAATCTACAGCTGAGCGTGATTGGCGGGTCGGCGGCTGTCTTGTGGGTGTCTTGGCGAGCGGCGTCTTGCTAGCGGGTCACCTCGGCAAAGGTGTACTGGCATCATTTCTGGGACGTATATGACGTCAGTGAAATCTTGGGCATCGCGGTATAAGCATTTTCGTGTTAAAATATGAAACTGAAAGCGAATACCCCTAGTATAACCTACTCTGTAGTACTAAAGGTTGCTTCCCCGCAAGAAGACCTTGTGTGCAGGGGTGCACCCTTTACAGGCCGATTGCTTCTATGTACTGGCGTCACTTCCGTGACGGTTATGACATCAACGAAATCTTCCTGTATCCGGGAATAAAACACTTTCGTATTAAAACAGGTCGTATTAAAATAGGACATCCCCAATCCCGCCAAATTTCCCCCTGTTCTTTTTTCAGTTCCCTGAAAACCATACCTGCGAGTGCCAAGACTGCGCTCCGAAGTTCAGGTCATCATACACAGCTTTACAATGTCCTTTGAGGTTGCAAATCTTGGATAAGCTGAAAATGTTGCTTCTACTGATGCCTGTTATTTTCACAGGAAGCGTTCAATCTCTGTTTCAAGCAGACGCGTTGTAAGCCTCAGAAAATAGGTGGCGCAAAAATCTGCAGAAATTCAGAGAATTGCCCACTAATGCGCAACATCCTTAGGCCACGTGTTTAAGTGGGAGTTCTTTACACCCAGATCTGGCAATGAGTAGCCAAGCTGGTGGGGTATTAAATTGTTTTAATGCTACTGTTTCTTTTCGCCGACGATGCAAAATTGTAACATTTTAGTGATTAGGTGCATTTACTTCCCCGGGTAGCAAGTTCCAAAGCTCAATAGTGAAAGGAAAAAAACTATACTTAAACAAATCAGTTTTGGGGTGAAATGGCGTAATATTTAGCGCATGTTGGCTCCTGGTGTGAACAGAGTGTGGTGTGGCAAACTGCAGATACCTGTGAAGTCACGGCAAGCGCGGTGAATTAATCATGGTGTACAGGAATTTTAAGCATTCTGAATGGCGCCGAGCAGATAAAGGAGTTAAACCGAAACGTGCTAAGTTGGACGTAGGCGAAAAATCGCGGTCATATCTCTGGCAGATAAAACGGACGGCTTTTTTTGTATGGATTCTAATTTTGCAATGTCGGACGCTTTGTGTGGATTCCACACAACAGAACCATATTCGAGTAATGGCCGTACTAAAGTTTTAAATGTTAAGAGCTTGGTTTATTTTGGTGCTACACGGAGAACACGCTGTAAGTAACCTAATCTCTTCAAGGCTTTATTATATGTGATATCAATGTGCTTGGACCAGGACATGTTATGAGTGAAGTGAAGGCCGAGGTACTTATATTCCATTTTTCTTTCTAAATGACAACCATCGAATGAGTAGGAAAATAGATGAGCGGATGACCGAGTAGAAAATGTCATGCACACAGTTTTTTGCAAATTTACATTCATTTGCCAGGTTTGGCACCAAGTAAAAAAACTGGAAAATGAATTGTTCAATTTTGCGTGATCCTCGGCAGAAGTAATTTTTTGATAAATCATGCAGTCATCGGCGTATAGCCTAATCTGAGACGTTATGTTACCGGATATGTCATTAATAAATAATAAGAAAAGAAGGGGTCCAAGTACCGAGCCCTGCGGAACACCTGAAGTTACATCAGCGGTACTGGATGCCGTTGAGTTAAAAAGTACATACTGTGAGCGGTGCGAGAGAAAACTAGATATCCAATCTACGAGCAGCGGGTTTTTTAATATGTAGTTAAGTTTAAGTAAAAGTTTGGAATGGAGAACTGTATCGAAAGCTTTCGATAAGTCAATAAAAATGGCATCTACCTGATAACCCGAGTCAATGGATTCAATAACATCATGACTAAATTCGGTGAGTTGAGTGATTGTACTGAAACCGCGTCTAAAGCCGTGTTGAAACTCGTTTAGAATATTATTAGCTTCCAGGAATTCTACTATGTGTTTGTATATGGCGTGCTCGAATATTTTGCATGAGTGAGATGTCAAGGAAATAGGCCTGTAATTAGACGGCGAGGTTTCGCATCCGGCTTTGGAAAAGGGGAGCACTTTAGCGAGTTTCCATGATATTACCATAAGGTAGCGGCTTGTGCATGAAGCATATCGTACTAAAAAGGTGTTGGGAATATTATCTGGGCTAGGGCTTTTTTTAGTGTCTAAGTTAAGTATCAAATTTACAATGCCTTCTTCAGATAAACATAAGTCACCAATTGAGGGTGCAGGGTTGGCCAGTGAAAAGGTAGGTGTTTGCAAAATATCGATGGTGAAAACAGATTTAAAATAAGAATTAAATGCATTGGCTATTGTGACAGGGTCGCTTGTGGAAGCTCCATGAATGTCCATCGTGTTTGGTTCCGTTGAACTCGGCAAGATGGAGTTCCAAAATTTTCTTGGATTTGTTACCATCAGGTTTTTTATTGTCACTTGGTAATAGAAATCTTTGGCGGCTTTAGTTTTGGCTCTTAGTTCCTCTTTAAAGGAGCCATGAAGAGAAAATGCAAGTTCGTTTTATTCGAAAGATTTCGTGTTTTATAGTGCCCCCAGCGCTTGTCCGGATACAAACGGTGATTCATTCACTGAGAAATTAAACAATTTAGGATAAAATTTTGATTTTCCCGCTCAATCGTGCGTTTTCGTGGTCCCAAGTGACATCACTGGAACCGACCGCTCTGCAGCCTAGAGTACCTTCATTCACGCATCCACCGTACAGGGTAGACACACGTATACGCTGGCGCCGCCATTTTCGGTTGCTCGCTCGCCGCCGAAGCAAGTCATTGTGTCAAAACCGCGCTAAAATTATCGCCGCAACGCGGTTTACTGAAGAAGTTTGAATCATATTGTCTGTTTCGCGTTGCTAGGTCTCGTGGGAAACGAAAAGAATAACGCGTTGAGCCCGTTGGCCCAATTGCGGCGGCACGGGACCGTTCAAAGGTTGTCTCCACCCTGTACAGCGGTGTTGGTTTGTTCCCGCTTTTCTTTACGTTCCGTAACCTAGATGGCGCCACCATACCGTGGCAAGCGTTTGGTTTGTTTTTGCCCGCATTTAAAGGAGCCATGAAGAGAAAACACAAGTTTGGTTCATTCGAAAGATTGCCTCGTTAGAACCATAACGACACCACTTATAACGCAAACTTCGCTCAAATAAGCTACATAATTAGGAAAAAAGGAAATGGCCATGCGACCCACCAGCTCATTTTCCGCAACAGAACCTGTGATGTCACTTGGGAATGCTCTGCGATTGGCGGAGGCCGGCAAAAGCAAACGCATGTTAGGCAGGGCTTACAGCTTGCATAGCGAGCTAAATGCCCGTGAAACATACTCCACATTATTTTTATGACAAAGAACGGTGGAGTAAACGGTTGAAGGTCCGAACGAACTCGCAAGCGTGTGCGCCAATGCGTACGAAACTAGCGCCGGCCGAGCTCGACATCTCGCCGTCGCGCAGACGAATTTTCGGGTTCGAGGCTCTTCGGGGCCAACGAACCGTTCCAGCAGGCACAGCCGCGACCTTGCTTCGTATCGTAATCCCTTCACAGGAGGTTGGCCGTCATATCGCCAACCAGCAAAGGTAAAAATAGAAACGGGGGGAGTAAGGAACAGCAAGAAGCGGCGAGATAGTGCCAGTCGTCGCGTAAGTTTCGAATGGTGTTGGCTTGCTGCTGTCGTTACGAGCTCGTTTCCAGTTTACAACCACTGAAAACTTCAGTTTGTTCAGTTACGGCAGGGACCCTTACGTTAGCTCACTCCTGGGACATGCTGGCGCTCGTCGCCGACTTCGTCAAATCGCTCTGACCTTGGGGAAAAAAATGCCGTAAACACCGCGCATTGACGCTCGTATCTTTCTGGTCGAAGCAGAGAGCTCGCGCGAACGGCTTTCCATACACGACACCGGCCAACTGGCATAAATGATACTGCTACTGAAATTGAACTATTATTAACCGTAATCAAAATACGGCACATACGTACCAGTCTATATTCGTCCGTCGCGACGGGGCTGACGAGGCAGCGGTGCCGACGGCTGGGCGTTCGTCTGTTGTGGCTATCGCGGAATGGTCGCTTTCCCGTCCACCGCGTATCCCACAACTCTTGCCGCTCGTGCACTTAGAAGCATTGAGCGTTTTTGTGGTGTGAGGTTGTTAAATACAATTAAGGCTGAACGTTGGGCTAGTTGGTGTTGACTTAGATGCATATTACCAGTGAAAAAACAGACAAGGACGAGGAAAGTGTCCCGTCTGCTTCTTTCCTCGTCTTTGCCTGTTTTTTCGCTGGTAATATGCATCTATGTTAAATACAAGCCCGAGCTCCTCGGCGAGAGTTTTGTTCTCCGGATCAGGCGATTCCATGACTAGGACTGCGGGTGCACTAGGTTTTACTAGTATTTTTAAAATGGCCGCCGTCTCGATCGACTCCCGCGTGTAGGTGCTATATGGAGTCGACATACTAAGTATCTGTTTCATGGACCGGCTCTATGACGCCATTTTACACGTCACGGAATGTTCAATTTTAGCGGGAGATTTAAAATTTTGGCTTAAATTGCCTTATTTCTCAGTGAATAAAGCATCATTTGCTTCCGGGAAAGCGCTTGGGGTACTATGAAACACCTAATCTTTCGAATAAAACAAACTTTTGTTTTCTCTTCATGGCTCCTTTAAACCTGGCTTGTTTTTGTTCTGGGAGAAAATATTCGTTCCCTGAAACAGTGCTCGCTCGACCAATGGGGTCACGTAAGACACCGTTGCTTGCGTCAATCGTCCAGTGTCGTCTGAGACAACCCCAAGCCCCGTAGTGCTGTGCAGCAAAACATCAAGCATGCTGTGCGCAGTACGAACAGCAGAACGCATCAGTACTTCTATGTTTACATGTGCTTTCGTAACTTCCACTGTTTGTCCCATCATTCTTATTGCTTTGTAAAGAATGTGCCCTAAATTTAAGCGCAAATAGCTCGTTCGTCTCGTTTGTAAGTTCTACCTAATTTGCGCCTGCTTCTGCCAGCCTCCGCCAATCGCAGAGCTTAGCTCATGTGACGACATAGGTTCTGTTGCGGGAAATGAGCTGGTGGGTCGCATGACCATTCCCGTTTTTCCTAATTATGTAGCTTATTTGAGCGAAGTTTACGTTAAAAGTGGTGTCAGTATGATTCTAACGAGGCAATCTTTTGAATGAACCAAACTTGTGTTTTCTCTTCATGGCTCCTTTAAGTTTATTGAACTCATTTAATGACGGGGAGATCTGACGTCTAGTCGAACGATGTAACTTTTTTTACGCGACGTGTCAGTTGTAACAACTCCCTCGTCATCCATGGCAACCGGACATTTTTTTTCTTAGTTTTTATCGGAATAAAGCGGGCGATACAAGAATGCACAAGATTTTCAAAGAAAGAAACCAAATCGTTGACGACGCTAGATTCGCTAAGCTGTTCGAAATTTTCAAATGTATCCTCTAGAACTGTCAGGATACTGACGTCATCTGCGCGGTTAAAGTCATGATGAGTTGAATACACAATACTCGGTGTGGGTACACGACATGAGAGTGAGACGAAAACGGCGCGCTTTATGATCGGAAATTCCTTCAGTGATAAGGCAGTTAAACGTGCTTTCTAAGAATGTTGGGCTAACAAAGACTAAATCGAGAACTGCAGACTCTCTTGTAAATTCTCGAACAACTTGGGTTAGGCCGAGAAACAGAGAAAATTTCAGCAGCTCTGTGTCTGTTACAGAGGGCGGATCGCTTAAAGACAGGGTCGACCATCGAATTCCAGGCGCATTAAAGTCTCCCATAATGATTAGATTTTTTTTATTGTGGAAGTTTGCTATTCAGCATAAGGGGAAATTAAATGTATAGATACACCCCGGATTCCCGAAGGAATCGGAGCAGGGTGCCATGATGTGGTCCTTGTATCCACGCCATGAAGTCTGGCGGACGTCCGGGGCGCGGGCCGCAGGTGGCGATGTGCACAGCGCGGAAGCTTCGCAGAGCAGGGCAACTCCACACCAGGTGCTCTGCTGTAGCCTGGTCAACTGGAACGGGGCAAAAGGGACAGGTGGAGTTGAACGGGGCATGGTATTGAGGAGGCCAGGACCTCGTCACAGCTGGCGTGAGGGCGACTCCCAGGCGAAGACGTCTGAGCAGGACCTCCGCTACTGTAGTTATGCTCACTAATAAAATTTGTCAAGGTGATCAAAGAATCCGCTGACGATCCCGGAGGACGGTAAAAAACGACTATAATGATAGTGATGTGCTCAATGTAAAATTTGCACCACACTGACTCTATTCCGGTTGGCCCTTGAATTGCACGAAACTTCAAGTCTGAACGAAAAAAAAGTGCCACCCCGCCCCCTCGCCCACTATTCCTGTCCGACCGAAGTACGGTAAACCCAGGGGGAGAAATTTCACTATCATGAATTTCCTCATGCAGCCAGGTCTCAGTGACGCCCACAACGTGCGCTCCATGTGCTGAAATTATTGATAAGAAATCAGGAAACGTATTTACTATACTTCTAGCATTGATGTTCAAGAGGTGTAAGTTAGCGTTCTTCTGTTGTGGTAGTCATCGAGGACCGGGAGGAGGGAATGTAGTTGTAATCCCTTTTGTGCGGTTGTTGGACCGAATGAGACAGTTAGAAGCATTGTCCCAGTCGTGACGAACATTGTCAATGAAGACGTGATCGTAGATAATGCGGACGTTTGTGCCAGCGTCTCTAAATGACTTTGTTGCTTCCCACAGTTTTTTTCGTATTAAGCGTACGCGAGCTGTAAAATCCTCAGTAACGTGAACATTTGGGTCCTCGATGTTCGTGGCACTTTTCATAATCGCAACTTTGTCGTTGAAATGATAGTAGCAGGAGGACGGCCTTCGCTACCTCTCCCTAAGCGATGGCATCTCTCGATTCGCGGGCATTCCATTTCAAGTTCCTCTGTAATAAACTTCGACACCTTTGAAAGCAGTGACGCATTTGTTTCCTCGGGCTCTTTCAAAATGCCATGAAAAATTACGTTGTTTCGCCGGGATCGGTTTTGTAGGTCATCATTTTTTGCGGTAAGTTGTTCCACAGTGGATTTGACTGAGTTAAGCTCTTGTTTTACAGAACAGGTCCCCTCAGAAACAGCCGCTGATGCGAAGGTTGATTCAGGAGAAGCCACTCGAGATTCGAGGGCATCAAACCTAGAATTTACGGATTGATGAAACTGCTTGATTTCAGCTATATCATCTGCCAGTTTTTTCTGTCCTGATAGTAGCTCACTCAACATGCTTTTAACAGAAGTAATGCTGTCTGTCTCCTCAAGCTTCTCGTTGTTATTCATTGCTGAAAGGTTAGAGGCAGAACTGCTACCTGAAACAATATCGCTGCCTTTGTTGGCCGAACTAGACTTTGCCTGTTTCTGAGGGCCTGGGTTTGTTTCTACATCCCCGCTTTGAAGCAGTGTGCAAATGCAATGGAATAGCTGTGAAAGCAATGAAAAGCACTTCATAGCAAGACCATCAGAACAATCACATGGGCAAGGAAACAGCAGCAGGAAGCGATTATCACAGCGATAGCAGTAAGCATTTGGAGGTAGTTTACCTGCGCAAAGAAAACACAATGGATAAGCATCGTCGAGGCTTCGCTGTTTCCTTGCCCACTGACGTGCAGATGCGGCGGTGGTGCTTTTATATCCGCGGCCGGTGACGTCACGGAATAGAACTTGCCGAACGAAGGACGGTGTGAGAGAGAGAGAGAGAAAGTGTTTATTAATATGAAAATATTTACAGGGCGAAGTTTTGCCTCTCGGTAGAGGGCACAGGTCTCGCCGGGGGAAGAAGGAGTGAGAGGGAATTGTTAATTAACTATGATAACAGGCTATGTACAGACTATGTATAAAAGGCTATGTACAGACTATATACATACGCTCTCAGGTTACCTACAGCCTATTTACACACACACGCACTCACACATACACAGCCACGCACACAAGAGGGCTAACAGGGGGTGGATGGCCGGTGGGATCTGGTTTTAACAGTTCATGGGCGGGTGTTGAGGCCTGACTCGTCGAGGTACGATAGGAGCAGCCTGAAGGCCTCCCGGTGCAGCATGAAGGGCCCCCTAGGACGCAGGATGTCCTCTGCGGTGCTTGATGGTAGCCCCAGCCGCCGGTACCCAGACACCAGTTTGTTCCGGGCACCAGCGTACGCAGGGCAGGAGCAGATGACGTGATCCAGTGTCTCGGGGTCGGGGCAGTGGGCACAGGTGGGTGTGGCCTTGCGGCCCCGCCTGTGGAGGCGTGCTGCTGTGTTGTAGCCCCCGGTGCGGAGCCGGAGGAGGAGGGACCGCTCAGTCTGGGTTATCCCTCTGGTGGGAAGGAGCCGCGGGGCCTCACCGGTGGCCACTCGTTTGCAGGGGTGGCGGGCGGTCACCTCACGCCAGATGACGTCCCTGGCAACATCCTAGCGCACCAGGGACGCGGAAACTGGGGCCGTTGGGGAGTGGTGGGCTGCTTTGGCTAAATCGCCTGCAGCCTCGTTCCCCGGAATACCGACGTGGGCAGGAAGCCACTGCAGTCGGAGGTTGCAGCCTTGTCCCTGTAGGTCGCGCAGCTTGGCAACCAGGGACATCTCGAGGTGGCCACCTCGCCCCCGTGGTGCAGATGTCTCCCTCAGGCGAAGTAGCGCCGGCCGGGAGTCGCAGAAGATGGTGGCCGCTGGCGGTGGGTCTTCTCGCAGCATGTCCGTGGCCAAGTGTAGGCCTGCCAGCTCGGCCGCTGTGGAGCTGGTGGGGAACGGCAGCCGGCATTGCCGATGAGCTCCCCTGGCCGGGGCAGTGCAGGCAGCAGCACCTCGGCCCTCACTTGGAAGGACCGAGCCATCTGTGTACACCAGCAGTTGTCCCGGCGGTTCCAGGTCTATGAGGGCAGCCGCTTCCTGACGAATCCCGACTTCTGGCAGTCTCGCCCGGGACCTAACTCCTGGCAGCGTGGTAGTTATGTCTAGGGGTGCGGCTGCCGGCGGCGGTGGGGGCAGAAGGCACGCCCTCTGAGGGACTTCGACATAGCCCTTGAATAGAGCGGCCATGCTGCCCATGCGGGATTGGCCTCTCGAGCGGAGCCTGGCGAGGAGGTGGTCACCTCCAGGTGCTCGGTGCAGACGCTCCACATGTCACACCGCTGTCTGCGTGGCCAGCAGCTGGATGGGCCAGCTTCCAGTTTCCGTCAGGGTGCTGGCCACTGGGGAGTCTCTTGGGAGGCCGACGCAGCGCCGAAGGGCCTTTCGATGGGCAAGCTCCAGGGTCTTCCATTGGGCGTCCCTGAGGTTCACCAGGGGGAGTGCATAAAGAACACGCGAGACAGCGCAGGCTTTGTAGATACGGAGAGCCCACTGGTGCGAGCACCCTCTACCCTGTGCCACGAGCTGGATGATGCCCCTAACGGCGCGGGTCATCTGATCCAGTTGTGCCCCAACGGCGGACTTCCATGAGAGGGTTTCGTCGATGGCCAGGCCGAGGTAGACGACTTTGCGTCGCCAGGGGAGGGGTCTTCCGTTGAGATGCAGTGGAGCAGTGCGTCGGACTCGAGCTGGGCGCGGATGGATTGCGATGGCCTCCGTTTTGGCCTCGGAGAGTCTGAGTCCCTTTCTTGTCAGGTGATTCG
Organism: Haemaphysalis longicornis; assembly: GCF_048455015.1. NCBI lineage: Eukaryota > Metazoa > Arthropoda > Arachnida > Ixodida > Ixodidae > Haemaphysalis > Haemaphysalis longicornis. Next base: position 6,869,673 of record NW_027526282.1, read on the forward strand.
CCACTGCGTCGAGGGCCACCTGTAGGGTCGCGCGAACCCGCCTTCCGTCTTTGGTGGGGCCCCGGGTCCAGAGTGCCACGTCGTCGGCATAAATGGCCATCTCTACCGGGTACTCCAGGGATTCCGGTAGACAGCTGGGTAGGTCCGCCATGGCAAGGTTGAAGAGGAGTGGGCTCAAGACGCTGCCCTGCGGAACACCAGTCCGCACTCCGTGAGGGCCGCTCAGGGTCTTGCCGACGCGTAAACGCAGTGTGCGGTCTCTGAGAAAGCCACTTACGTAACTTCTGAGCCTTCCTTCTGCTCCCAGGCGGTCAAGAGCATCGTGGATGGTCTGGTGCGGTAGCGCGTCAAAAGCTGACTTGACGTCCAGGAGCAGGAGGTACGCCCCCTCTTTCTCGTGTCGGGCCTGCTCTAGAAACGACACCACATCCGCGAGGGCGTCAGCGGTGCAGCGAGACCTTCGGAAGCCACTCTGCTTTTCATCAAGGGCATTTCGTAGGCCTGTTAGCCATTCTAATCTGCCCAGGACCACCGTCTCCATGAGTTTCCCCACCGCTGAGGTCAGAGAGATGGGGCGATACGAGGAAGGCTCGCTAGGTGGCTTGCCAGTCTTCAGCACCACTGTCACAATAACCGTCCTCCAGTCCTCAGGGATGGTGCCGGTCCTCCAGACATGGTTGAAAAGGTCCAGTAGACACAGCTGCTGGTCGGTGTCCAGGTTTCGTAGCATGGCATAGGTGATGCCGTCGGCGCCGGGGGTGCTGTGCCCCCGGGGGCAGCGCCGCACAGCCGTCAGGAGCTCAGCCAGTGTGATGTCTGCGTTGCAGGCCGCTTCTAACCGAGGGTCAGCTGGTCTCCGTGGCGGCTCGGCGAGGGGGACTCTGTATGGTAGCAGGTAGCAGCCTGCTCTCGTGTGGGCCAGCCCGAAGATAGTGGCCATAGGGACCGGCGTTGGAGGTGGGTGTATCGGGTTGACACAAGGGGCAAACTGCTCTGCATGGAGCTCAGCCAGCTCCTGCTCCCTTATCCCTGCCCCTATGGCCACTGAGTGGATCGGGCGCAGAGCGCAGACCGGCTGTGTGATGGAATTGAACAGCTTCCACGCCCGGGCAGGGTCCCGGCTGCTGTCAAGGGAGCTGCAAAGGCTTTGCCAGCATCTCTTGCGCTGCTGCCTGGCGTGCCATCTGGCTGCTGCGTCCAGTCGTCTGAAGGCCGTCCAAAGGGCGGAGGTGTTGTGGCGGATGGCCTGCTTCTGGGCTCTGGTCCTGGCGGCCCCAAGGTTGAGTGCCTAAATATCAGGCATCGGCTTTCCCCGGGTCACTTCGGTGTAGGTAGTGGCAGCTTCAGTGCAGGGAACAAAGTTCCTTTAGGAGGGTGCTGTCGTCTGCTGTTTCCAGTCGTTCGCTCAGTTTTTGCCTGAAGATGGTCCAGTTGATCACTCTGCAGAGTCTGGTGTCAAAACGCCGGTACAGGGAGGACGGGGTGAGGAGTACTGGGAAATGGTCGGAGCCCCAGGTATCGTTTGCCGTCTCCCAGTTGTAGGTACAGCGCTCGGACACTAGTGCGAGGTCAATGAACGTCTGGCAGGCTCGGCGGACAAAGGTTGGGCTGCCAGTGTTGATTATCAGCAGTCCTGCAGCGACCGACGCATCTAGGATGTCCCTACCCCGTCTGTTGCTCCGGCGACTTCCCCAGTGCCGATGGTGGGCGTTGAAGTCCCCGCAGATAAGGCAGTCACGACCCAGGAGGCTCCGCAGTCGGCCCAGTTGGCTGGCGTCCCAAGGTTCTCCTGGCCTGATGTAAATACTGACAACCGAGGTGTCTGTGCCGCCCATACGTACTGTAGTGCCGACGCACTCCATAGGGCCACCAGCTGATTCATCCAGGTTCAAAGCCAGGCTTGATAGGTCCCGTCTCACGTACAGGGCCGCCCGTGACGGTCCCTGTGGGTGACTGAGATCCAGGCAGGGGGTCGTGGTGCAGGACTCTAGCTCGCACGAGGTGCGGCTCAGGTAGCCTACGTATCCAGGAAGCCGGGATGGCTCCCCCCTCACCATAACCTCCTGCAGGGCCAGTACATCGAAGTCAGCCCGTAGGAGGCGGTCGGCCAACTCTGCACTGCGTCTCCGCAGTGAGTGAACGTTCCACTGGAGAACGCGTGGTCTTGGTCCGTTAGAGCTGGCCAGGCGTTATCAGTGCAGGGGGTGGGTGCCTTCACCGACAGGCCGTCACCATCGTCTACTGGGGCGATGGGGCAGTCTGTGAGCACGCAAACTGTAGCGTCCACGCGCTGTTCCAACGGCAGAAACTGTATTCCGGACACCGGGGTTGGGAAGTCGGGCACGGTAGTAGCGCGGCAAATTGAAGCACCCAAGCTGGCATAGAAGAACTGCGCAAAGAAAACACGTTGGATGAGCATCGTCGAAGCTTCGCTGTTTGCTTGCGTAGTGTGGGGGTGTGTGTGGCGTAGTGTGGGGCGTAGTGTGGGGGTGGGCTGTTCTCGCTATTTTTTATTTGTATTCCCAACGTTTTTTTGCGTTTTTTTTGTTGATTCTTCGGGTTTTGGAGATGTATAAGGTCCGTAATTCTGATTTCGCCATATCACTTTTGTAAAAATTTCATTTTTTTTCCATTTGTTTTGGATTTTCAAAATTCTTCTCAACCTACCATCAGCATCTACGTCGTTACGACAATTTGTTACTTTCCCCAATTATTCCTTTTGCAGAGCGTTACATGGTTTGCTCATCATTAATTGCTACTTTTTTTTATTGCTATACATGACGGCGCACTACTAGAAACTGGTATTTTATTAGGAAGAAACAGACATCTCAAGTGTGAAAAAACGCCAACTCATCAGTGTTGTCGCACGCGTACAAACAAACAGAAACACGCAGAAAAACAAATTATAACAGAACGAGGTACGCAGGATACTACAAGTGCGCTTAAAGAAAATCCAATTCAGTATTCTGCAGTCTCAGCGAAGGTTGACTAACGCCCATCGACCTTTCCCGGCTGATATGGTACGCTTCAAATATCTCTCTTTGGGTTCTTCCCTTATGTCTATACATGACTGTCGTCTTTTCAAAAAGAGGCCTCCATCAATATTCTTCGAACTCCTTACAATGCACTGCCAAGTGCGTGAAAAGCCTGCCCTTCGAAGAGCTGTTGTGCTCACGTAGTCGGATGTTAAGGCATCGACCACTCTGCCCGATGGACGCCTTTCCGCAAGCAAACGGAACACGGTAAACAACTGAGTGCGCGCATGGCATGTACTGCACCCCATGTTTCATCTTGCAGCGTGTGTTGTTGCTCTGCTCCGGTGTGTTGTTAATCTTCTAGTCAACCGCGGAGAAAATTTGGTCAGTCTTTCTTTCGGTGGAAAACACGACGTTCGCGCCGCATCGGGAACAGACTCTTTCTATGCCATGCTACAGCTAATGCACATAAGGGATTTTTTCTGCTCTCCTCTTTTCTGGTGACTTAGACGAGATAGTCTGACTGGCTAGTTTAATGGCTCGTCTGATTTTTTCGCCCGTTGCGGGAATGGCATCTTCAGGAAACCCCGCCTTTTAACCGGTAAATCAAAACTGCCGCCTATGCAGTGAACGCATGATATTGTCGTGAAGCCAAGGACGACGCAGTTGTCTTGAAGGAGAAACAAGTTTATTGGAGCGAACTTGTGCTCCCCCAACAGCTCAAAAGAATACAGAGGCGGCGAAGCAGTGGTCAACAAAGTGACTTGCGCATGCAGGCGAGTGTCGTCGAATCGGATGCCGCGGCGTCTGCTCTGCAGGCTTTTATCTTTCGGCGCGAGTGTTTCTGGAACCGTCGATTCACATCCAGAACATTGTAGATCACAGAATATTAGTCTGGGCTAGCGACGTTAGAGGCGAAACAGTCTGCTTATCTAAATGTGATTGCCCGTGCGGCATAAAAATAAAGAATGGAAGACGCGCTTTGCTTGGAATGCAAATAAAACAGCCGGGCGTGGCCCGGCAGTAAGAACAAACAATAAACTAACAAACCCATACATGGTTCGCGGCAATATTTCAAGCAGTGAACGCAAACAGGCCCAAGCTATGAGATCCTTAACCAGCCAGAAATGTTCTGAGCGATCATTCAGAAGCGGAGTGGCAGTTCTTGGAGAGCACATCCAACCCACGTGGTTGTGCTTGAAAGATAAGCGCAAATTCAGAAACTGCTGCTGCCTTTCTTGTACCACTTCACAAGTTGATGGCTTGCGGTTAATTATCTTTCAAGCATAACCACGTGTATTGAATGTACTCCCCAAGAATCGCCAAGCCACTTCAGGATTCTCGCTCAGTACATTCCCGGCGAGTTAAGAATGGTTCTGCTGTCGGTTCTGTTATATGTAGTAGTCTTGCGGAGAGCTTTCAGTCGGCCGGATGTTCGAAGTCCTCGGTCGAAGGTGAATGAGATTTTTGACGAAGATGCCTCCGGTGTCTGTTCTGACGGTGCACCGGTGAGGTTCTGGACCAGCTTGGATGGTAGTTGCCTCCTTCCAGCCTTGGTTGGGGCGAAGCCATACGGGTTGACCCGGAACAAGTGGTGTAAGGGCTTTTGTGGGGCAATTGCCGTGTCGATCGTTGCTGTTGCCTCTGTTTTTTTCTTGAGAAGTTCGCGATGCTACTCGATTTGGTATGTTAGATTTGATGTGCAGGGTAGGAGAGAGAGAGAGAGAGAGAGAGAGAGAGAGAGAGAGAGAGAGAGAGAGAGAGAGAGAGAGAGAGAGAGAGAGAGAGAGAGAGAGAGAGAGAGAGAGAGAGAGAGAGAGAGAGAGAGAGAGCTCTTTATTAGATGAAAGCAGAGAGGTTTGCCGGCATGGTCCCGCCTACGTACTACCCTGCCGGGACGGAGAGAAGGGAATAAAGGCCGTAAAGGAAGTAGGGCGGGAAAGAAGGAAAAAAGAAGAGGTAAAAAAAGGAACATGAAGCTTTGCGTGGATGACGTGAAAGTTCGCATGATCATACAAGGGAGATCATGTGTGTGATCAGGGGGATATGAAGTTCTAGATTGTCTCTGCGACGCCAATTTCATGTTAATAATCAAATAAGTCAACCAACACTTTCCGCTGAAATGATTGAGAGGGCCAGGGTCCAAGGAGAGCTTTCAAGGGTGTATATCCAAAGTTGAGGTACTCAATCGAGGTGATCTCTTCACTGCCTGTATGCCAGACACTCTCGCAAAATGTGCTCACCTGTTCCCGGCAATCCACAGTTGTCACAATAGGGATTTGCGGTTTAAACCGAGGCGACGGCGGTATGAGTTCGTGAGTGCTGCGTTGAGACGCAACCGGTGGTAAAGAGTTAAGAGGTAGAAGCATACGTGGAATCCGCTCTCCTCGTTCTGAGACCAGAGTCTATATGGTGCAGGAAAGAGTGCCGAGTCTCAGGGAAAGACCAGAGGCGAGTGTTTCCTATAAGGCAATCTAATCCGCTGGCGCTGCGGCCTCGTTCTTCGTGAAAAAAAAATTCTTTACATTTCGCAGCTGTAGCCATCTGCGAGCTGCCTCATCCGCTTTCTCGTTGCCAAAAATACCGCAGTGTGCAGGCATCCATTGTAAGGTCCCATGGTGACCGGCGGCGTAGGCTAGATGGTGCAGGTAGGTGATGTCACGGGATACGTGCTGGCGAAGGCTGAAGCAGCTGGCACACCGTAAGATTTGGAACGCCGCCTTGCAGTCCGTGAATGTAGCCCAGTCTGCTGGTGGCTCACGAAGAATGTAGCGCAGGGCTTGTTAAAGTGCCTGGAGCTCGGCAGACGTGGATGAGGTCGATCGTTGAAGGCGGTGGGATAGCGCTTGGCCCGTTGACGAAATGAAGACGCCGGATGAACTACCGTGAGGCGTAGATTAGCGGTCAGTAAAAAATTTGGGCCATATGTGAACATCGTGCATTGATGTGGGCAAGCGCGAGTTGTAGGAGGCAAATTTCTTTGAGTTTTCTTTTGAGTTTTGGCAGAGTTTTCTTGGAGTTGAGACCAGGTATGCTAATTTTTATGCACAGGGGTGAGAGAGTACAGGGAGGGAAATCCATCGGCATGGTTTGCCGGGCTTGAGTGGGTACAGTTATGTTTATAGGGTTTATCGTTTCTGCGAAGCTGGAACTTTCGTTGCGGTAATATACAGAACAAGTCAAGAAATTGGTTTTTGTGTGCAACCAATGGGTGGGTAGGAACGGGCGCAACTTCCTGCCCCTCAAGAGCTCCGTTGGAGACTGTCCGCATAGAGTCGGTGTAGAATGGTAGTTAAGCAGGACTATCGAGAGGTCCTTGCCTTCCTCCGATGCCTTTGTCATCGTTGACTTGATTCTGCGGGGTCATCGTTGACCATTTCTGCGGGGATACGACGGAGAAGAAGGCGCATGTGTGATGTCCCAGTCATAGAAAAACTTTCGAAGTTCCTTTCGGTCAAAAATGATCCTTTATCCGAAACCTTAATAGTTGGTATCCCGAACCTTGAAAACATCTTTGAGCACTTGTATTAGCGCGCGTGCAGTCGTTGCCCTCATTTGTCTCACTTCCATATACTTGGAGAAGTAGTCCAGGATAGGAAGCTATGTTTTCCCTTTGAGGTGAAAGAAATCCATAGAAATCTGGTGCTACGGGTGATGGGCCAAATTTCTGTCCAACAGAGGCTGCTGAGGGTTGCAGTTCTTGTGCGCTTGGCAGATGTGGAAGCTTTTCACCATAGCTTCAATATCCCTGCCCAGCTTTGGGCAATACACACTGGCTTGCGAGAATCTTCGAGACACCAATGCCGCGGTGTGCCGTATGTATTGTTTTGAGGACAATTGCTTGGCATGATGCCGGTATGACCTAGCGCTGGTTATAACAGACGAAGGCTTCTGTTGCGTAAAGTTCACTTCTGATGTGAAAGAAAGGCCTTGCCTTGTCAACGTCAGCACGTTTCTGCGGCCATCCTTGCTAAACATAGTTATCTTCTGAAGGGTGGGATCAATTGGCACCGCCTCTGTGATTTTCAACAAATTTGGTGGAGTTCCTTGCACTAAGATCGATACAAGGAACTCTGGTTGATGATCAGCTGTTTCCATATTCGCTGATGCGTTTGGGGATCTTGACAATGTATCCGCTACCGACAGTTGCTCCCAACGCACGTATGTGACATCGTACCTCTGCAGACGAAGTCGCTAAAGCCTCGGGGACATGATGTCTTTAGTCTGCATTCCGATTTGTGGCTTGTGGTCTAATTCGACGGTGACGTGTCGTGCGAAGGTGTAGTAGTGAAACCTTTCGCAGCCTAGTAGTAGGCTGCGAAAGTTTTGCGATGGCTAGTAGCTCCTTCTCGATTTGAGCGTACTTCTGCTGGGCGGCTGTGAGAGTGGCAGAAGCGTAAGCGACAGGTCCACCTTGCTGCAATAAGACCGATCCTATTCCGTACGAGCTATCGTCCGTTGTAATCGTGACAGGCTTTGACGGATCAATGTAGCGCAGCACGGGCGCTGTCGTCAGCTTTAACTTGATGAAGTCGACAGTGTCGCTGTGCTGCTGTGTCCAGTGCCATTGAACATCATACTTAAGTATTGACTTGACTTGAGGAAACCTCTAGCGTGTTTACCTTGGAAGGAGCGCGACGGAAGAGGAACAGCATGAGAAGTGAGCAGGAAAGCGAAGGGAGGCATTGACTTGGCAAATATCGACGAATGACTTTTGTCGACATTTGCAACGAAAGGAGCAGATACGTGGCCATAGAGGAAAGAATACTGGCCAATTTTTTTGATTTCACCAACACGATACGACAGGCCATTTTCATCACCAGGATGGCATATGGCACGCCATACCTCGCCCTGAGACCACCATAAGTACGCACACTCAACGCCGCCACACGCTGTGCATACAGGACCGCTATGGGGCGGCCGTTTTTCTGATGGAGGCGAAAAGCAGACACGCCCGTGTGTACGGGATTTCGGCGTACGTTAAAGAGTCAAAATTAATCCGAAGCCCTCCACTACGGCGCGCCTCATAGCCTGCGTTGCGTCAGCGCGTTAAACCACGCAATCAATCAACCAGGACCGCTATGAGGACCCCAAGTAGCCCGACAACCAAAAACGTTTTGATACAAAGGGTACATAACATCTGGAGAGAAATTCGAGAACCCTAGCACGCATCTCAGTTCCAGCGAATCCGCCGGAAAAACAACATTTCTTCGCCTCCGATCGATGCGCCCCCCTATCGAGCATTGCACAACACATCTCGGCAGGACCCGTACCCCTAAATGTGCACCGTATTAAAAAACCCGCCCGCATCTTCCCACGGGGAGAACTCTAGTAAATGCGTCGCAGAGTGGTGGGGGTATCGCGTGAATGTTGCGTAATTGGGTATGGTTTGGGAATGCTTAATTGTTATTTCGTCTTTATTATTCTTATTTATTGAATGAAGGAGAAGCGAAGGCAAGGAGTGTAAAGTTAAAGTCTGTCTTTATTGCTTGGTGCCGTCAAGCAAAGCGCCAAGTCAAGCGAAAGCCAAGCAAAGACGCCCTTGACTGAATTCCGAACGCGCGCTCCGCCGCTTATATACACACCGCCCGCGTTCGAGGGAGAAGAGTACGGGGGAGAGACGCGCAAGCGCATACTTCCGTACACAAGCGCGCGAACTTTCCACGCACCCACCACGCCGTTATCACGTGTACAAGCCCTGCCGCCGTTACTGTTGAGCGCGACGCAGCGCACGGGTAGCTACGACGCATGCGCGCACAGAAGCACTCCCCCCGCACCGCCGCAGCTGTTGTTGAGAGCGACGGAGCGCACGAGGTACACGCGCTCCTCCCGCACCGCCCCGCACCTGTTGTTGAGAGCGAGAAGGGTACGAAGGAGAGACGAGCACCTGCACCTCGACGCGACGCGCATGCGCAGTGAGCGTGTGGACGGCGCCGACAACGTCGACGAGTGACATCGCGAGCCTAAGAAATGCTCCGCATTTAAAAAAAAGGCACACGTCACGAGTTTGCATCATTCATTGCAACCATCACCACGTATCAAGCTCTCGATACGCAGATGCATCGCCCTGCCCGAACCAGAAAGCTGACGCGACTAGCGCCGTTACTACTCAAGGCAAAGAACTGGCAGCAGTAACCATTATCACTACTTCCATCGGGGCTGCTGAAGAAGCTGTCATCGCCCTTGCTGCCACAACGGGCGAGGAATTCCTATCGTTGCGGACTCTCAGACCAGCTACAGGAACTTTCTAACAGGTCACATTTCACAACCAGCACTGAACTGTCAGCGACGAGCAAAACCACTACCAAAACCGCCTTCGTATGTGTGCGTCTTCTGTCTCGCCGTCCTCCTTCGTCAATGTCAACTTAGCGCAGAGTTGCATAAGCACTAACGAAACTTCACATCACCTTATCACCGGGCCACGAGCGCCCCTTGGAGGGAACGTGGCGGAGACGGAGGACCAGAAAAACCTCTGGAGCGAGCTACCTCAAAGCCAGCACCATACCTCACATACATCGGTATTCTAGCCCATCCACAACCCAGAAAGCAACCACTTTCTAGCGCCTACATACCAATTCACATTCCATAAATCCCAACCACAGGTTATGTATCTCACCCAAAATCCCGCCACTTGTAAGTTCCGGTGTGTAGCTGGCACCCTGCACCCGCTGGTATGGAAATGTTAACAAGCCCCTACTCTTACACCTAGTCCCAACCTTATCCCACTTGAACAGCAGAATCGGAAAAAGTCACGTAAATGTGAATGCTCTCACATCGTGTAACCCCACCGCAGTGACTCGAAGACGCACTGCTTTAATGAATGCTTCAATCTCTATACCTCTCGCTTTGTACTTGGAGCCCCAGAAGGCAAGCCGTGTAAACTGGTTCATGAACATGATGCGACGTAACTTCACGAGAACAATATACCTTTACGGCAAGCGTTAGTACGTAGCCGTCAGAAAAAATTGTAACTGCCCGTGTACACTTTCGATAACAAAATTTCACTTGAAAACCACTAACAACTCGACCTTATTAGTAGTTGATAAATTAGGTTGTGTCCTAATCGTAAACACTCCATCGTAAACGTAACAACCATTTCTTAACCACTGCTACAATAGAAAACGTATACACATTATTGTGATCTGTAGCCCTTATATATTAAGGAAACAGCTTCCGTTTTGCTTAAATTAAAACTTTTTAACTAGACAAAAAAGGTAACACCAAGAACACCTACTTTACGCGCCCTAGAATACCGAGGCGTCCATCTTGCTCTCTTGTTTTGGGAAAGCATTGGTGGATGGCAAAGGCGCGGCGTTCACGAGATGGCAGCACCGTTCCGTAGAGTGGCAAATAGGAATGCTGGCTGAGTGGTTTGAGTGGGGATGGCGCCGATTGCAACTCACAAAAATGCTATTAAAAGACGCGTGCACAATTGTACACGCCGTGTCGCAAAGGGATGGACACTGCCAAAAGCGTCTTCTGCGGGCAGTACTGCGCGGGCTCAAGCGAAGCTCGGCCCACATCGACCGAAATTCGTCGACAAACTTCGCCCATCGCCCAGCGGCAGGAGCCGCCAGAACGTGCTGCGGACCCTTTGCCCTCCTAGACCCCCCATATTCCTGCACAGTCGACCATGGAGGAAAGAATACTCTCAGCTGTGCATATAGCAGAGCTGTATAGCCGGCGAACAGTCTGTGTCGTCTCCGCGACCCTGAGTTTTTCCGCTGCAACTTCGATGCGTATGGGCCGCGCGTAGCAACAGCTACGGCATCAGTGATAGGAGACTGACAAGAGGCTCAAACTCCAATCGTGCATGTGCTCGTGAATGTGAACACCGTGAAACACACAGCTGCTATGTAGAAGTAGTGCAATATCAGTTACCCCCAGTGAGCCAACGTTTCTACGTCTGCAAGGCCCTCCTTGCACGGTCAACAGAGAAAGTGGCGACGCTGTACAGATGCTCCGCACTTATTCCAGCAAATTTCACGTCGTCAACGCATAAATGAGGCAATCTCAGCATCATTTATCGACACAGAAGTTTGTAGTGAAAATAATGGTTTAATATGCCGACCATCAACGGGTTTTCCCACTGGCGCGGCAGCGACCAAGCTGTCCCTAGCGTTTCGAGCCAGGCGGTCTCGAGAGCTTCTGGCCCGTGCGGGCAGCCTTCCTCTCGGCCCGGATGCGGGCGTTGCGTCGGTAGGCGAGCATGGACAGGTAGAAGAGCACCATGCTTGTTATTAGAATGGACAGCAGGCCGTAGAACAGGCCCCTGGCCATGCCCTCGTTAGCGTAGGCTACGCAGTTGCCCATCGAACCACAGGAGCGCTTCCACGTGAGGCACGACTGGTCCACGATGCCACCGAAGATCACCGGCGCGGGGATCGAACCTGCCGGGACAGTGCAAAAGTCCGAATCAGTATGACTCCGACGCATTGGCAGGAGGTTGCTGTATTTTAAGAACAGCTGATGCGGGAGAGTGCCTCATATACTGCCAGTGTGTATGCGGAAAACACTTTTATTCACCTAAAAGGGGGGCTAAATGTGGCAACCACAGAAGTCACCCGGCCTCCTGGTATGTATCCCCATTGTGCGACATGTCTTGTACAATTTATTTTTTCGAGAAAAAAAGGTCAGCCCAACTGGAGCCTCATGAAACAGATGTTGTTATTAACTGAAAACTTGGTAGTACCGCATACCTAATGCCAAGCACAGTTTGCAGCTTCGCGGGTACTAATCTGTAAAAGAAATAACGTGCGGGTCTTTATCTACCGTAACAAGAAGTCTTTGACTAAGATATGTTGCACAGAAGGAGCTCTTTTAAACCAAGAAACATGCTGGCAGCATTTCAGGTTTCAGGCTTATGTATTTGGAGTTTTAAACATTACGTTTTTAATCATTACAACCCTATATGGCGAAGGTAGAGCGGTGAGGTAAGCTCCGCTTTATAAATTTGTCGAGATGTAAAGTAGCATTAGGAAGGTGGACAAAAAGTATAGGCTTACGCTGTCATTTGATAAAACTCGCCAATAATAAAATATACTATATACACACAAACAACACCTATAAATATATGATGCCTGAAGAAACCCTTCCCTGCCTTAGCACTGCGTTAGGATCCACAAATCTATAGAATAATTGCGAGTATGTTCAGTCAGCGTGGACGAATTGCGGAGCACACGTTATCAGTTCTCGAACTTATGTCCCCCTCCTGGCCGCAGTGTACGACGAGTACCGACTGGTATAGGGTTTGAACCCGAAAAGTTCCCAATCTCTCTGCCGTGACAGCGACAACCAGTGTGGTCAGTGGGTGTTTGGCGAGTCTTCTTAAGAACAAACAAACGGCAGAGAAAACGACGCAGGAATTGCTTGCAGATACCAGGTGGTCGAACAGGAGCTCGCACCAAGACGTCATAGCCGGGGCAATAACAAACATGACGGCGAGAAGACCTCATCATCCATTCCTTTAAATATGTGCTTGATTATGCAGGGTTCCATCACACAAGGATCGACGCGCGTGCACAAATCAATCACATCTATGTAACTCATAAATGTCACACCGGCTTGTTAATTTCGTACACTCTATCGCTCCTCGGCGCGAAGATTGCGTGCTGCAAGGCAACCGAAGACTTACACATAGCTGGTGCGAAACGCAGACCAGGTTCAAATGTCTGATTGGTGATTACGGTATAAGAGGTTGCCGCGCCAGTTAGGTAGGATATGACGTCAAGTAATTTGGTGCCGTCGCCTCATTGGTTCGTACTCATGCATTCGTACGAAGAAAGTCCACCCTCGAACTCATTGTCATTGACATACTCAACGTGCCTCAAACCGGAGAAAATGATAAGTGCCCTTGCACATTCGACGGTCGGCGGTTTATGAGACATCTCAGGCAGCATCCTGTCATGTAGCTTCAGGTTTGAAGGGGTTGTTGCTCGGCCACCACTTGTGAAGGAGATATACGTCACGTCGGTACGAGGTCGTGGTGGTTAATTTGTGTGCCATCGCGCAGAGCAGATACAGGCAAACCCAGCTCAGGCGCGTAAACGTTCTAGGCGGTGCTTCGTTTTCTCCGGGAGCACGTGCGAGGGCAATTGGTGCTGCGGTGATCGTAATGGGACCAAAATCTGCACCCTTACTCTGATGATGGCAAGTCCCGTGCCGATACGGTCGTTAACGTCCTTGTTATTTTTCTTCCCGTGCGTCGACTTTTCAGAATAATGTTTCTACGCACTCCTTGGCAGTTTTCTTTTTCGACCCCTCTACCCAGCGCATGCTGGTAGAGAGGGCAACGCGAGCAGGTCACCTCCAAGGCATCCTGGACTGAGGACGCCTCTCACCGGGCGGGCGCCCTAACATCGCGCTTGCTGTTTTGAATAAAGTTTATTCAATCAATCAATCAATCAACTCAGTCAGCCTAAGAAGTTTACTTATAGGCAGATAAATGGAGTTCCTTTTGACAGCGGCGGCAGTTTTAGGGAAAGTATAACAATCGGTATTGGCGTACCAATACAGGGACTGCAAAAACCCGAAAATGGACAAAAAAGAAACACTTTGCGAAGATAACATGTAAACAAACACGTCTTCAGACGCACAAGCTACTTTAGAGAAAACAGCAGTTTTACTGAGGTAAACAAGGGGTGTAAGCATGAGAATTCAAAAACTCACCGAGAAGACGGATGATGATGGTTTTAAGGCCCAGAGCGAGAGACCGTTCAGCGGCCCTGACGCACCTGAAAGCAAGACGTCGGTCTTGTCAGATGTCTGCGACTTGCATTACAATTTGCTGCTGCTGCAGCGGCAGCAACATCGCATTCTAAATCTTTGTGATCCTCGCTTGCTCATCTGCGAGAATATTTCCGTAATTTTTGCTGCAGCCTTAAAGCACCAGGGAATAAAGCCGCCGTGTTGGGTAGCGATCATGTCGGCCTTCTTAATTTAGTAGCGCCATTCTGGTGCACATTTTTGTTGGTTTCAAAAAGACTAAAACCAAGACTCAGGTTCGTGTCACAACATGCCCGATTGAAAACATGGCTATAAAGATAGTACACAACTTCTTTACTCGTTGGACACAACAGTTATTACGCTCAGTAATATGAGAAAAGGGCCCGAGTGTTGTACAGTAGCCGACCGTTTTTTCGGGCTCAGAAAATTCAGACTAGATGGATATTTTGGACTTTGCCGCGGAACCACCTGTTGTGCCATGGGAGTAACGACTCGCGTGTTTTTCTGACTGCTCATTTATTTGGACTATTTTTTGCTCCCCTACAGGTGCGAAAAAGTGATCGGCTATGGTTTACACGGGAATGGCTTTGGATGGAGTTTGCATTTTATATTAACAGAAATATCCCAGAGAACATTTCTGGTTTCTTGGCTACAAATAAATGTCTTGAGGTTGACTTAAAATTGCAATCCGCTCAAGTGGCTGAGATAATTCGACTTCCTTAGGACGTGCCGTGACAATCGCCATATTCGAACCACTACATTGACCTCACCCGCGTAAAACAGGCGTATTATGCACGCTGAGGCACTCACCAAGTCGCACCTAATGAACTATGATAACAATAAAGTTTATTAATTAATTTCCATTAAGAGAAAATTGGTAATGAAGGATGGGATTAGGTTACGTTTAACCTAGCGTCACTAAATAAAGGCTTTTAGAGTATCGGCACTCTTTTCTCTCATTGTTATGAGCCGCCACGATTTTCATTGGTCGGTCGCCACCATGTGATATTCGTTTACATATGGGCGCAGCCAGTTCTCTGCTGCGCGTACGCTACAGCGGCGGTACTCTGCCCGTAATAACCGGCGGCGGTTTTGTTGGGGGAGATGGCAACACTGCAAGCCAGAAACAAAATGGTCCCCAGACGCTCCGGGAGTATGGTGTCTGCCAGACACCATACCGGGAGCACGAAGAGGCGGTACTCTTAAGCGCAGCTTATTTAGTGACGCTAGTTTAACCTATGACGTTCATTCTTGACTCCACAATTATGATCTTCCTGAAGCTGACGAGACCGTCAATTTTCCAGGGTGCACTGTATAATCCGGCTGTAGCTACACTTGAAACGGCGAGAAGAGATGGCCCTCCAGCCAGCCCACCTGATCGAGGCGGCGGTGGAGGGCGCTGCGTTGAGGAAGGTGGAGCTGAGCGACAGGAACACGCCGAGCAGGTACGGGTGGAGGAGGGCGCAGTCTACGGGGCAGCGCGACCGCGTGGCCTGCACGCCCGCCAGCAGGACTTCCTCGTCGCTCACGCCAGGAACGCGGACCATGGTGTCGTTCAGGCACAGGCACTCGCTGTACATCTGCGCCGCCACAGAGGAAGGAGAAACAAAAGAACCCCGTTACGTGCGCTATGGCGACCATGAGCCCAAGTTTCTGTTTTGTGCTTGGACCAGAACAGGGCTCAAGGTGAGGCCAGCTGGCACGGCAGCGTTGAAAATATCATGCCGCCGTGTTACGAGGAAAAGAACAGAACGCATTGGTGTTTCATTTTCAAAACGGGATAGAAAATGGGGCAGATGACATTGCGTTGAGGCAGTCACCGAGTGCGAGAAATCGACTGAACAAGCAAGCAAACACTTAAGCCGGATAGAAAGCTAATGAACTGCTTCGTGATGGCCTGTACGCTACAGGCAAGACCACAAACAAGCCATTAAAGTTTACAAAGCAGCAAATAAAAAGTTTACTTTGGAATATGAATCGACATACGGCCACAGAACCACGGAAAGTATGGCACAGTAAAGTGATAACGCAATTAAAAGGTGCACGGGCTGCTAGACAAGGGCTTAGCTTTCGCACAGCCACGTCGCAATGCGGAGGGGGTGCTTACAGCAGCGGCAGCGGCAGCGGCTGCTGTTCCGCGGCCGCGCTTGGGACCGTGAGCTTCGCCCTCCGAGTGCTTCTACTGCTCTCGCGCAACGGAAATTCATCCACTAGTGACCCAGGGATAGTCTTCTCGGCCCGGGGCGCTCCCCGGCCTTGAATTAGACATTCAGCCGCGGTGAAAATTGCTTAGACATCTTCGGAGCTTTTTTTTGTGAACCCCTGCATTAGAATGCCATCAATCAAACACGCACCTACACAGGTGGAAGAGTTGGTAGTTGGTTGTGGCTGCAGGGAATAAAATTTCGTAAGTGCGCTATTAATGTTTAACATTCAAACAACACAGGATTGCTTCTTCAACCAAAAGGCCAAGAGAAACAACAATTATGTGCGCTGTGCAGATTATTTTAAGTACGTGAACTTTACAGTAACCCCAGCGGCGAGTCTTTACACCTGTCGGAAGCAACGGAGCAGTTATCCCAACACATTGAACACAGGGATGGTCTTGGATAGTGCAACCTCTTCCCCAGTTCTTACTCATTTTTGTTAGGTCCGTGCGACTTTCTACGGAGCAAGGGAGGACTAGGCAGCGGCTACCAGACAGCGAGTACTTGAGGGTCAGCTGGCGACCCAACATCTACGTAAAGTGAAGCGTTCAGGCTAACTTGTTAACGCTGCCTACGAACTAGGATGCGGTGTTGTGAACTATGGCCCCCATGCGCAGCGTCATTAATCCTGTGCACTTTTGCTGAGTGGGAGCTGCGCAGTGAGTAAGTGTCCCCAATCCGCACTGTGTGCTTTCTGCTTACGAAAAGAGCATGAGCGGATGGGTTGTCAGAGCTATATTATGTATCGCCACAAGCAGTGCTCCCGGCTGTAGGTTCCAGAGAGTCTGCTTACTTATTCACCGATGTCTGCCGTCACCTTGCCAGTGGTGAGCCAAGCTAATGAAACGAACTACAGCTCATTTCGGTTCATGGGCGTCGCCACGCTCACTTCTGTAAACTATCGCTATGGAGAATACAGGTCGGGGCGAGCCTCCTTTCTGCGGACGGAGGAGACAAAATATCTGACAGACAGACCAATTTTTTTTCTTGTAAACTATTACCAGTGTGCGTTACGCTCGATTAAGACCGCCCTTTTAAAACACGACCATCACTTGTGACTTCAAAAAAAAAAAAAAAACAAAAAAAAAAACCGAGAACTCTTTAGCACCTCCCTCTCAGATGCCTTTCTCGTCCCTTCGTCGGATAACCGCTGATACGGGGGCCGCATGGGGGGCCATGTCTAATTTTTTTGCTGCAGTTAAAACGGAGCCGGATGCGCTCTGCTTCTATGGACCACGTGTGTTCCCAAAGCACGCATTTGCGAGCGATGTCTTATGGTTTATCGGGTGATGGGGAGGCACTCTTCTTTACCTTGTACAGACCGGTTTGCTGTTCTGCTGATTGCGCTTCCTCAGAGTGACAAGGCGAGAAAAAAGTTTACATCCACCAACCGGTTGTACTGGAACTCTAAAAGTTGTTATCGTATGACTCATCCTTTGGAACTTCATTTTGTCCGTCCCTCCATCACTTAGTTTTGCTCTACGGAGTATACATTGTTCCCATCCCGGTGGTGAAATTAATGCTAGATAAAATCACGCAGAGTATCCCACATTGAGATGCGCACAGCGCGCCAGGTGTTCTCGCTGTGCAGATGGAGCGGTATCGCTGTACCTTGATACCATTGATCTGTATCTCTCTTCGGCATCCCGCCATGCAGGGCGAAAGGTACACCACGTTGTCTGCGCCGCAAATGGGGTTCAGGCCACTCTGAGTACAGTTGCACTGTAGGTTGCAGTTGAAGTCGAAGGGCGTAGTCCTCCTGCATAACGAAAGCAAACGGGAAGACCTAAGTTAACGAGAATTGGCATGACTATGGTTATTGATTTCTGCCTCAAGGCCGACTACGGGAAAATGCGCAAAAAAAAGAAGTTACTTCACGGCAGTGTTGTGAAAGTAAATATTAAAATCTGTCCACAGAAAATAATATGAAATGAATTTGAAGACAATGAGAAAGGCTGGTGCACATGACAAGCTTGTGATTACGAGTGGTATGAAATGACCGGTTAAAAGTGAAATCTCTGATAAAAACACGCGTAATGAAAACAATGGGATCGTCTGATAAAGAGAGAGAGAGAGAAAAAACTTTATTTCTGGTCAAAGAAGTATGATTGGTTTAGAGGAATATGTTGCCTGTAAAGCTCTGAGAAGTGTTTGCGTCGCGTTGAGTCAAGTGCGTTGGGCCATATTAGACTGTGAGCTACGGACAGGCCGCCCCCACACCAGCTACACACGGGTATCGGTGACCCAGTGAGCAGGTGCGAGTGCCTTGCATGAGCGGGGCCTATCCGTAACCTGGTTAAAGGGACAGACAACCGATTTTTGTCGCGTATATGTTCTCATAGCTCATATGAAAGCCAGCGTTTTATATAGCCCGGTAACCACAAGCAATTTCTAAACAAATCGGCGGAAATAATTTTAATTTGGCAGAGAACTTCCTGAAATCGGAAGGGTGGCGGTTCGTAGTGTCGAAACTGGGCACTACAATATGTGTCCCTGTCACGTGACCTGCAAACCTAGCAGCTACTGTAACTGCTGAAACGTTTATTTACATATTGAAAACCTTTCAACACAAGTATTTGTACAAGGTTCACTTGTACATGGATTTCTAAACATTATTTTGAAAATTCTAAAGACACGCCGCCCGCCGCCGCTGGGTTGCTCTCAGTGTGGCTAACTGAGCCACCATGCCCAGAATCAACGGCAGCGTTCAGTAAACAGGCCTAGTGAAGGAGCTTTGACGATTCTGCCTGAGGCAGATTTGTACTGCCAAAATATTTGATTTCAGTTCCAAATACGCCAACGGCAGCTTAAAAAAAAAAAAAAAAAAACGGTGCGCCCGGGGAAGAATCGAACTTCCCACCTCCGCAACGTGAAACCAGATTCTACCTATCGTCTATCCCAACAGATGGCGCATTCGTGCACAATAGAGCGTTGCACTGAAAAAACACATAAAGGAACAGGAAAGCCTGCGATTCAAACTTTTTTTGCTGGCGACAAGTTTTTAAATATCGTTTTTCATCTCGCATACAGGCAAAAGTATGTTGCCGAGCTACTCTATGTCATGGTTGCCAACATCATTTTTGGGAGGGACACATACGGCGCGAAGATCTAAAAATTTTGATTTGAAAAGTTCTAGGGCGTTATCAGCAAAACCGTTTCTCGTCAAGGTGCTTTAAGTGATGCCCTTTCATACGGGATATAGAATATATACTCGACAAAAATCGGTTGTCTGTCCCTTTAAGGCTACGTATCTCTGTCTGTTGCGGGAGTCAGTTTTGTATTGTCACAAGAGTGGTTTTATTACGTGTAGTTTGTTGTTCGTCAGTGTACTCCACTCTGCTTGCTATGTTTTACGAAGCTGTGATCTGATGTGGGGCTTGAGGTCACTGTAGGGAACTGTTATGGTCCACTGTGTTTTTGAGTGCAACGCCAGCTGCCACATTACGTCCGCGACCGCTTTCCCGGCGATCCCGGAGTGGCCTGCCACCCAGAACATAGTTATTTCGTTATCTGAGGCATATGCAAACAAAATGCGGACAAATGCGGACAAGAGTGATTATATAGTTTTCAGAAGGCTTTCTTGATGACAGTGCACGCACAACGCTTAGGGTATAAGTGTAAACAGTGTAATGTGAAAGGTGTGTTGGACAATGTGATTTAAAACAAATACGATGCCATAATCTCCTGCCACGAAAATAATGTTATGAAAGTTCATTGTTTTACAGGCAATAAAGTTTGGTTCATGCCAAGCTCAAGACACAATGAAAGTAGTTTTTGACGCATCGGTGTAGAATTCTGCCCACCCGTACTTGTACTGCAGAAAAAAAGAAGTGCTGTAGGATTGCCCTTCTTGGTACCCTAGTTTTCTTTATTTGCATAACAGACAGGCCGCAAGACACTAGGCGCGCTGTCATGGCGGAAGAAAATCAATGACGGGTGTCCTGTGGGTGTCTGAAAAAAGGACCTCGAGTTCAAAAGCTCCTTCTCTCACTCTGAGAGAGGAAGGCAAAGAAATAAATGACGTCTTTAAAAAGACGTAATTGTGATGTGTTTAATAATGATGGGTTTTTATTAAAAGTATGGTTGGTGAAAGATATAATTTTAAACTAACAGAGCAAGTCCAGATCCGCTGATGCCCTAGGCACAATTTGTCGCACTCTGTGTAGACTCTGGACAGGGCTAGTGCGGAAAGCGCCACAACGTAATAGTGATGGATTTAAAAGTATGGTTAGTGAGAGATATAATTTTAAATGAACAGAGCAAGTCTAGATCCGCTGGTGCACTAGGCACCAGCTGTCGCACTTTGTATAGACTCTGGACGTGGCTAGTGCGGAAAGCGCCACACGCAAAGTAAAGCTCCGAGCGCAGCACAGGGTCTGGCATTTTTAGCGCTGTTTTTCTTGCTGACCCATACACAATACTCCCATAGTACAAGCGAGGCCCTGCCAAGGCTTAGACCGCCTTGGCAGGGCCTCGTAACAGCAGTTGTTTACCGGCACCATATATAGGAGTGGTGCGAGAGGATTTTAAGACTGTTGATTGTTTTTAGGAATCTATATTGAGTTGAATGTGAGGAACAAATATGATTTTTCCGTCTAACACTAGACCCAAAAGCTTGGGTTCGTTCTATGCATGAATGGAGTCACCGTTGTGTTTAAAGGAGCCGTGAAGAGAAAATGCAAATTGGTTTTATTCGAAAGATTTCGTGTTTTATAGTGCCCCCAGCGCTTGTCCGGATACAAACGATGTTTTATTCACTGAGAAATTAACCAATTTAGGTTAAAATTTTGATTTTCCCGCTAAATCGTTTGTTTTCGGTGTCTGCAATGACATCACAGGAACCGACCGCTCTGCAGCCTAGAATACCTTCATTCTCCACCGTACAGGGTAGAGACACGTATACACTGGTGCCGCCATTTTGTGTCGCTCGCTCACCGCCGAAGCAAGTCATTGTGTCAAAACCGCGCTAAAATTATCGCCGCAACGCGGTTTACTGAAGGAGTTTGAATCATATTGTCTGTTTCGCGTTGCTAGGTCTCGTGGGAAACGAAAAGAACAACGCGTTGAGCCCGTTGGCCCAATTGCGGCGGCACGGGACCGTTCAAAGGTTGTCTCCACCCTGTACCGCGGTTTTGGGTTTTTCCCACGTTTCTTTACGTTACCCGAACCTAGATGGCGCGCCACCATACCGTGTCAAGCGTTTGGTTTGTTTTTGCCCGTATTTAAACCTGGCTTGTTTTTGTTCTGGGAGAAAATATTCGTTCCCTGAAGCAGTGCTCGCTCGACAAATGTGGTCACGTAAGACACCGTTGCTTGCGTCAATCGGCCAGTGTCGTCTGAGACAACCCCAAAACCCGTAGTGCCGTGCAGCTAAACCAAGCATGCTGTGCGCAGTACGAACAGCAGTACGCATAAGTACTTCTATGTTTACATGTGCTTTCGTAACTTCCACTGTTTGTCCCATCATTCTTATTGCTTTGTAAAGAGTGTGCGCTAAATTTAAGCGCAAATCGCTCGTTCGGCTAGTTTGTAAGCTCTACCTAATTTGCGTCTGCTTGTGCCGGCATTCGCCAATCGCAGAGCTCGCTCGAATGACATCATAGGTTCTGTTGCGGGAAATGAGCTGGTGGGTCGCATCGTCATTCCCTTTTTTCCTAATTATGTAGCTTATTTGAGCGAAGTTTACGTTAAAAGTGGTGTCAGTATGATTCTAACGAGGCAATCTTTTGAATGAACCAAACTTGTGTTTTCTCTTCATGGCTCCTTTAACGTCAGTGTAAGCCTGGATCCCGCGCCTCTTTAAGAATACAACTCAAGTATTTTTTGCAGGATTAAGTTTAAAACCATTGTGATGTGCCCAGCGAGCTATTTTATTACCCCCAAGATGGACTTCGGGTTGGCAGATGGGCAGATTACATCATTTAAAATAAATTGGCACGTCGTTAACATATATAGAATAAGAATGTTAATTTTTATAATAAATAATGTGCAGCTCAAGGCTCCCGCATGAGGCATACCGTTGTCTTGCACATCAACCCAAGAAAGTGCAGAACCTACGCTCACCCGAAATGTTCTTTTGACATGTAACGAGCAAGAGTGTTCAAAGTGTTGCCCGATAAACGGATTTAATGTCTCTAAGAATGCTGTCGCGCTATGCCGTATCATAGGCCTTTTGGATATCAAAAAATACGGTCATGCAGTACTGTTAATATATAAAGGCATCCTTAATATACGATTCAAGGGGCACGATTTTATCGTTCCCGTATAGCCCCGCCATGAAACCTGGCTGGCAGCCGTCGAGAAGACCATTGTATTCTAAAAAATACATAAATCTGTGTGTCATCTCGAGCAGCTTGCACACGCAGCTGTGTTACGATTCAGCGCGCTGTTGTGCTGCATATTTCGTGCAGTGCTTTTGTGCTTTGTGGCAGAGCCTGCACTACGTGCGCCTTCCGCGTGGGCTCCTCTCTGTCGGACATTCAAGCTTGCAGCGACAGCCAACAGATTCCAGCATGCCACAACGCGCCTGAGAACGGTCGGACCGCTGGCGCCTCGCAGTCAGCCTGATTCAAACTTCAGCGACGGCAAACGCGACGTGTGGATGGTGGTGGTGGTGGTGAAAAACATTTATTAAGACTATGTACAAGTGAGAGATAGGGGCGGCCTTAAGGGCCGACCCTGTACAAACTCTAGGAGGAGTCCCTAGTCCGGGACCCCTGTGGCTTCCGCGGCGGGGCGCGCGCTGGCCACGAGGGCTCTTTGGCCCTCCAAGGTCGAGCAGCCGAGCAGGGCAGCCTCCCAGCTCTCACGGGTAGGGGGGGAAGGGGACGTGATTGGTGGGACCACCGGGTTGGATGGGCAGGCCCACACCATGTGGAAAGTATCCGCAAACGGATGATCACAGTGTGGGCATTCCCCGGAGAAGGCCGGATTGAGGTGCCTAAGTATCTCCGGGCACAATACCGTGTTTGTGTATAGCCATAAGAGCCAGCGCTCGTCCGCCTTAATCAGGCCCGGCGCCAGAGGCGGAAATCGGAGCCTGTTCGATTTGTACATCGCTGTGATGTCGCGAAATGAGCTGACCGGGTTAGGTTCTGGATCGTCAAGAGATGGAGGGCGAGGAGGGTCCCGGGAATCAAGCGCGCGGGCTGAGGAATCGGCAGCCTCGTTACCACCTAGTCCTGCGTGAGCTGGAGTCCAGATGACGGAACGTGTATTTGGGCGGTCCATATAAATAACAGCCCTTGATGATTCGAGCAGCGCGAATGGTGATGCGACCTTTGGTAAGATTTTCGCACGCACTCCGCGAATCGGTAATAATGATCCGAGATGCGGGGTCCGCTGCGGCGAGTGCTATGGCGTCTTCCTCCGCATGAGAAATGTCCGGTGCTCGAAAAGTGAGCCCTTGAACAGGCACGTTTTGATGGATTACGGCTGCCGTGTACCACCCCCAGTGGTGAGGGCCAGACGCGTCCGTGTAGAATACTCCAGGCCGGGACCCATAGTCTGAAGGACGTGGAAGCCGCAGCGGAGAACCCCTCTTTCCCCCTCTCCCGAACTCAGCAAGCCCTACTGCTACCGACCCCTCACGAACTCTGGAAAGAGTGTTTTGTGTGTCTGCACTGCTCGCGCCGTGTGCAGAAAGCAGGGGGAGCGCTTGTTTGATCGTTAGCGCCTTGGGTATAAACACGATTCTCAAAAGCCGAAGTGCTGTCATTTTGTAGCAGTAAATCAATGATGTCGTTCTGTCGAATCCTGTACTGTAACCTCGTCCGGAAGGGCGTTGTTCTTGTCTCGCTTCGATTCATCTGTCGGCGTAGAGTAAACAAGTCAAGTTTGCCTTCGGCCTCTTGTCGTCGCCACCAAGGCAGCAACTTTCACTGGCCGCTCACCATCACGCTACCACACGCATGACGGAGGCGACGCAGCTCGACTCGGGGACGCCTTCCCGTATGCAACAACGGGTACCAGCGGTGAGATGGTAACCTCACAACACTGGGCAGGGCAATTGGACAATAACTTGCGGGTGAAGTTCCGTGCTTTAAGCGGACAAAGTGGTACCCCCTAGGTCTTGCCCCACAAAGAGCGCTTGTATGCCTTCGGTCTCATGCTCCGGCAGGCCAGTGAGTGAAACCAGCGCATAATAAAGATGCCGCCGTGCCACTGAACGTGCATAGAAGCGTCCTGCACTCACGGCGCGCCGACAAATCCCTCGGGCGTGGCGTAGGTGTTTTCCTGGCAGTAGAAGAGGAAGGTGAGCACGCCGAAGAGCGAGAAGCAGGAGTTGTACATGCAGAGCCGCATGATGCCCAAGTAGTCCAGGTTCCAGCGACTCACCAAAGCGCCGCCCATGATGGCGCCAAAGCCCCCGCCCACCAATATGATAGGACCTGTGGCAGCAAAAGATTTTATAACCATAATTCTCAACACCATCATCACCCTTACAACTCGTAGTCCTGTACTAAATGAAAAGCTAGATCATATTTCTCTTCCAGATGCTGCAAATGCTTCAAACCTATCTAGATTTAAGATTATTTCCGGGAGAATATGTTCGTGTAGCAGCAATTTCTGCCGAAAAGGCGGCGAATCACCTCACAATTTTATCGCAGACCCGTACAGTTTGCTCATGTCGATCTACTAGGGAATATTATTCAGCCACTCATCGGCTACTTAGAATACCTGAAGCGTTTGTTGAGATGGTACCTACAGTTTCTTTATGCGTCCAGATTCGAGCGTGCTGTCTTAATTCGATCAGTTTCAATGTAACTTACGACGCCAGTAAACTTCGTATAATTTAAGCGCATTAGTGCTTGTTTACGATGACAAAAGCCCATGAGCCATCACCAGTATAAAGCACATTCTCGAATCCGCTTCCAAGTCACTGGGTCAGCTTCGTCTCATTCCACAGCTTTCCTTTGAAACTTCAAATCCGCTTTAATGAACTACGGTTGAAGCTCTGGCTAGTTGGTTGAAGTTTATTATGACTTCACCAGAAGGACATTAAGACAAAAAACACTTTTGCCTTTGTTAGCCTCGGTCAACTAAAATGACATGTCCTTGCGGTGCAAGAAACAAGCACGCCTTTCTAAAGAGTAAGCACCAGCACGATGCTGAATACTGCATGACTCGGACACTGGAGACCTGAGGACGCGTTTAAGGAGGACGCAACTTCACGAAGGGGCTGTTGACAAGAAAAATGATAAATGAAACTGCGAGACTGAGTGCTCAAGAGGATTGAGTGGTGCTTGCAGTTGACTTGGTGAGTTTCTATGTGGGAATGGCCAGGCAAGTATAGCAGACAGCAACAAACGTTGACGCCGGGGCTCTCAATAAGCGCATACATTCTTTGACAGTTCCCCCTCAATTATTAGTTATGGATGCAATACATATTCCCGCCGTTTCACGCACAGGTCATACAAGCATGCGGTGCCGCTATTACGGATCCAATAGCTCTCTATAGTGCAAAAAGCTGCAACTTCACTTTTTCCCCATAAAGAGTTGAGACTTCCATAATTATACTTGGGACAGCCATAACAGTATTTATGAGAATAACACATGAAAAGCGACTTTTGTTTTATTACACAGCAAACAATGTTTTGCTTTCAGAAGTACAGGAGTACAAATATTTCGGTGTTTGAATTTCAAATAACCTCTCTTGAACGAAACATATCGATGTAACCGCAAAATGTCTTCGGGAACTTTTTCTTGCGGCGTTGGTTGAATTCCGCCATACCGGATCTACGTCTTGAGTACAATTCAATTATTCATCCAATAATGGTGTACGCAGTCGTCATTTCGGACCCTTTCACTAGGAATAATATAGAAAAATTAGAAAGAATACAAAAGAAAGCCGTTTAATTTATGTATAATTCATATGGTCGCTCCTCCATTACTGAACTCCTAAGCAGGAGTGGGTTCCAATCAGTTTCCCAGAGAAATCACATCTGTCGCTTAAAAGTTCTTTTTCAGTTAGTTAAAGCAGTTAGTTAAAGGGCACTACCGTGTAGATACTTCGCACATTCTATCCTATTCTTCGGGCTATGCTACCAGAAAACTGCACTCCCTCATGATTACACCACTTGTTCCGCGAAATAACTGTTTTAAATATTCTTTTTTCACTCGTACCATTGTAGACTAGAATGACCTGGCGAATGATGTTGTTTCACAACGCTCATTATCCTTATTCGAGTCGCACTTGCTTTGATTGTTGTTGTTGTAGTGTGTCATATTTTTCTATTACCTGGCATCGACTATGTTTCTGTATAATTCTGTGTCATGTTATGTACTCGTTACAAATATGTAACCCACCCTGCCAAGATCTCGTTACGAGATCGCAGTGTCTACTAGTAACAAATAAAAAATAACTATCAGACTTCGCATA
Organism: Haemaphysalis longicornis; assembly: GCF_048455015.1. Classification (NCBI taxonomy): domain Eukaryota; kingdom Metazoa; phylum Arthropoda; class Arachnida; order Ixodida; family Ixodidae; genus Haemaphysalis; species Haemaphysalis longicornis. The sequence continues at coordinate 6,895,961 of NW_027526282.1, forward strand.
AACTTTCCATTTTAATTCTTAATATGAATAGGGCATCAAATATTTCTGGCTGTAATGTTTAACGCCTCAACGTTTTGAAGTCATTTCCACGATAGTGTCCATTCATTTCTAAACGAGGTACCAAAGGCTAATGAGCCTACGTAGAATAAATAGTTGAAAACTCACCTATTACGCCCACCATAACCCGAATCTTGTCGCCAAGTGCACATTTCTACTTAATTTCCAGCAGCCCATCCGCTTTGCTCGGCACCGACAAAGACAGTGTCGCACACACATCGAATGAAGCTAATGACGCGATTGAGGCATTCCCTATAGGTGAATTACTCTATGATAGTGGTGTCATGTGCTAGTTACCATAAGAGGCAAAAGTGGCGCTCAGGAAAGCAACCTCCCCTTGTGAGCTCACCGGTCAAGTAGGCCACCCTGGATGAGGGCATCCCGAACTGCGACTGGAAAAGCTTGGTCATCATGGAGGTGATGCCGATGGCGAACATCTCTGTGTGTGCAAAGTAAAAAGGAAGTTAGAAAAGATCGCCTCACAGCGGTTGCAGTAAATAAAAAAGCGAAGATCCACCGCACCATTTGTCGAACTATTGGACGAAGTTTGAAATAACTGACTAACGTGCGATGTGTGCATGCTAAACGCCTTACAGTACATCCAACGTTAAGAGCTCTGATGAAGATGTCATGAATTCACGTTCGCAGGTCTGTGGGTAAAGAACGGGTGATTCATTCAGCTGAAGAGAACGCGGTTACGCGGACACGTGCTTGTGAGCGAAAAAAATTCAGAAATGAGAAAAAAAACGGAAAAATGAGAAGTAATAAAATAAAATAAAATGCCGCGTTTGCCTCTTTTTTCTCTAGTGAGGTTCAGTGTTGGTGGCCGGTCGGTTTTTCTTCAAGCTAATCACATGTACGGACAGGTATTTGTTGGGGGTGATTTTGCTGCGAAGTTTGTGCGAGATCCTAAGATGATAGAGACAAAGCAAAGAAGAAGAGAGAGCAGTCATCATCTTTAGTGACGATGACGACTGCGGTTCACCGAACACAGAAGAAGATGAGATCGTGTCGAACATTGATGTTTTAGGCGAGATCGAAGTCCGCACTTTCATTGCTCAGCACAATGACGTACCCGATGAGGTGTTGTGCAAGGTGGAATATGTAGAGGCATTCCTAATCGGTCGTGCGCGCTGCACGCCCCACGAGAAAATCGCTCATCTTCAAATAAAGCAGCTTTGAAGTGAGCGCAACATTTTAATTTAAGAGTTTGCCTGTCTGGAGACGCACGTACTGCTAGCGTACGTCATTTTCATTCCCTGCTTTGAGCACTGGCTTATAACCGCAAGTTTTTTTTATCACAACAATATACGAACGATTTTCGGCGCCTCCGCGTGATTCGTTAAATCGAGATTTGGCTGTACTTAACATTTTATGAGTTGCTCTATCTGCTTCTTAATAGCTCAGTATAGTATTGATGCATATGCGCTGGTCATTCGCACTGCATAACGAATACTTGTATGCAGCCTTGATATACTGGCTAGATCCCAATGCACGTGGTTAGTCCTATTGCTTACCAGCACAATTTGTTTTGTACCACGGGCTGCTAACGTTTCGGAAACGAAAACAAAGGCGTTTAGCGAGGCTTGAAAGGCAAAACTTTAAATAAATATGGTCGAAATTTGAAGTTCCCCCGTTTACCTGCAAAACGATTGCGATGAGTTCTCGCACCCCTAATTACGCAAAGTAGGGCTGAAACCGCCAACTTGGGGGCCATCTCACTGCAGTTGGAAGAGCTGACCAATCCATGTCGGGCATCGAATTTCAGCGCATCGTGCAATGACCGCAACGGGTAGTCGCCGTATCGGCCTGTCATATGTGACTAGATTTTAGGGGCGAAACACCTTAAACAGGTCATGAAGACAGAACACTAGTTTGGTTCATTTAAAAGTTGCCTCGTTAGAATCAGACTGATACCACTTTTAACTTAAACTTCACTCAAATAAGCTATATCAATAGGAAAAAACGGGAATGGCCATGCGATCCACTAGCTCGTTTCCCGCAACAGAACCTATGATGTCATACCAGGCAGTTATGCGGTTGGCGGAGGCCGGCAACAGCAAACGCAAATTAGGCAGAGCCTATAAGCTTGCCTAACGAGCTATTCGTGCTTAAATTTAGGGCACATTATTTTTAAAGCAGTCAGAATGGCGGGACGAAAGCCCACGTTACGAAAGCACACGCAAACATAGAAGTACCGATAAGTAGTGTTGTTGCTACTGCGCGCACTATGCTTGGTTCAGCTGCACAGGACTGCGGGCTTTGGGGTTGTCTCAGACGACACTGGCCGATTGACGCAAGCAACGGTGTCTTACGTGACCATATTTGTCGAGCGAGCGCAATGTTTCACGAAGCCATTATTTTCTCCCTGAATACAAACAATCCAGGTTCAAATACGGTCAAAAACAAACCTAAGGCAAAAAACTGCTTCCCGCGGTATGGTGGCGCCATCTAGGTTTACTAACGGGAAGAAAGTCTTCAGAATAGGCTGCAGAGCGGTCGGTTCCTGTGATGTCCTTGCTGACGACGAAAACACACGATTTAGCGGGAAAATCAAAATTTTAACTTAGATTGATTAATTTCTCAGTAATTAACACATCGTTTGCATCGGGACAAGTGATGGGGGCACTATAAAACACGAAATCTTTTGAATAAGACGAATTTGTATTTTGTCTTCATGGAAACTTAAAGGGCTAGGGCGGTTGGCGTCTCCGGTCGTCGCCGCCTGTAGTCACGGCACTAAAACACGGGACACATGTTTTCCAACGCCTCGCGTTGGAATGCTTAAGCCTTCAAAAACACGAGACTTTAACAGCAAAGTTGTATACCTCTACCCCCACAATGGTTTCATCTGTGTGGGCAAAATTACGGCCAGAGATCTTTCCCTCTTTTAATTGCTTAACTCCAGTTCAATGCAAGAGAGGGTATATAGGTATATAGGTTATATACCCTATACAGTAGAACCCCGCTGATACGTTTTTCACGGGACCGCGGAAAAAAAACGTAACAACCAGGAAACGCAAGAGCCGAGAAACGGGGAAAATGAAAGAAATAAGCGTGCGCAGAATTTTATTGCATTATTTCTGTAATGTAGGGCAGGTGGCGGATGTTCTTCAAACAGCAGCCTCGCCGTTCACAGTACGGTAAGTTATGCCGTGCCTGTTTTTGAAACCGTCGATCCAGCCGTTAGATGCAGTAAAACCATTGATGCCGAGCTTGTCGGCGATCTCCAAAGTCTTTTCCCGCAGGATGGTGCCGTCGAAGTTTACTCCTCCTGCCCTGGCTTGCTTAAACCAAGTGAATACGGCCTCATCAAGATGAGTGTACTCTGAACTCCGGGCTTGCTTGCACTTTACGTCGAAGACGCGGGCGTTCTCTTCAATTTCGCTTCTCTTTGCTACAATGGAATTCAATGTGGAGGGTGTCAGTCCTAGCTCCTTCGCTATGTCTACCCTTTTCCGCGTAGGGTTTTCTTTCACGACGCGGATAATGTCCAACTCCTCTTGAAGTGAAAGCGCTTTCCGCTTTCTTGATGCCATCCTGTGTTAAACTAGTAAAAGGAAGCACTTGGCAGACGCACGTTTCCACGGCCGGCGCGACAGGTACGCAAAGAAAAACACATGCGAGAAGTTCGCAAAAAGCACACGAGTTGCACTGGTTGGCGATGGCGATGGCGATTGACGATAACGATGACAAGAATGACGATGACAATGAGTCTAAGCCAAGAAAACAGGCAGGCAACAACCGAAAACAAGTCCCCGGTGACATTTGCAGCTAAGCCTATAACCAAGCCAGGCCAATCAGCGGAAAAAGCCAACATGGCCGCTCTCCATGGCCGTAACACGCTGGAACGGGTCCTACACTTGCGACGTAATGGCGGGGTTCTCAATACATTGGATTCAATGGGAGGTATACCGGGACCGGCCAAAAACAACGTAACAGCCAGGAAAACGCACCACCCGGGAACGTAACTGCGGGGTTCTACTGTATAGGGTATAGGCGTGCGCCATGTGGCAAGAGAGAGAGAGAGAGAGAGAGAGAGAGAGAGAGAGAGAGAGAGAGAGAGAGAGAGAGAGAGAGAGAGAGAGAGAGAGAGAGAGAGAGAGAGAGAGAGAGAGAGAGAGAGAGAGAGAGAGAGAGAGAATCTTTCAATACATGCACTGCACGTTTCGCCCCTCCCCAGGTTTCACGTTTGTGGAGACGACACGAGATTTTTTTTCTTTTTTCCTCATGGTTGTTATTTTCCGAATCCATCTGCAAAATGGCGTTCCAGTGTTTGTTAAGATAACGTTGACACCTTTCCTTAGGCAACTTTACAGAGGCATTTGATTGACACAGTTTTGTTAGGTATATAGGGTGTCAAAAATACCAAAATACTGTCCTTAGTTGTTACTCACGAAAAAGCGAAAAAAGAAATTGCCATTCCATTCTTACAAAGGGTAAATAGCGAAGCTGCGCAGCAAACGACACTGAGGTTACGCGGAATTCTGAAGAGAGGTACAAACCTAAGTAATGCGTTTCCAGAAAAGTAAATTAAACTCGGTGTAATCATAGGGTGATCTTTGCGGCAAATTGTTGTATACGCTTTGTTGCGGAAGTACCGGTGAAATAACAGTTACGGACGTTTTCTGCAACCGTTACGGGCGTTCTGCAACCATTAGATACCCGTGCATCAACAACAGACGAGTAAATGAGACTCAGCGTATAACAGAGTCAGCGGTAGTAAGACACTGTTGGCAAAGTAGAAGTCGTTCCCTACATACTCTGGAAACGCAAGTGATGTCCGCGCGACCGATGCCCTGATGCCGGTAGTTCCTGGATGTACAGTATCATCTTAGCGGCCAGCTGTGATACTGTTTTGGGGAAAGTTTCGATAAATCAGGAGATAGAGCCGCTTTGTTTTGAGCATTGGCGTAAAGTTCACTTTGATGAACGGTGTTTCTGCAAGCACACGTGAAGGGTACATGGAATGTAAGCCATATAAAAGTGCTCGTTAAGAAGTGGGCCACTCTACAAGTGATGTGCAAGGCGGAGGGTGGGATGTCTGGTTTCATTGTTGAACACGGCGGGTGATGGCGGCTACTTGCACAATCTGCATTTTGGAACTGCAGACGGAACCGAGAAGAAGCCCACTACTCACGGTTGAAGGACATGGCGAGGTTGAGGAGCATGAAGGGCTTGTTGGTGAGCAACCGCCGAATGGCCTTAGGCAAGTCGGTGATGCGGCGGCCAAATTCCCCCGTCGGAAGCATGCTCAACATGGAGACGCCCGACGCGTCCGCTTTCTTCTCGGCATAGACGGCCGCGTAAGCTGCGCAAGAGGCCAGGATACAAAACCCGATCGGACGCCATCTGGACGGCAACTACAAGGCACCACTCGTCACAATTAATGACCCCAAATAGGTACTTACGGTGGCGTTAGATGTCTCAGCGGTTCATGGTCTTTAGAAAAAAATTACCAGCGGGGGCAAATGCCTTGCGTTTATCTGACCCGCAGCTCTGCTTAGCCACTCGACTCCACTAGCTTGCGTAAAATTATTATGGGCCCCGTACCTTCTCAGCATGACGAAGCCTGCTTAAATATATTCTGGACTCGGTGGGAGCCGGGCTTATGTGTGCATGTAATAACAACAAAATGTTTATTTACAACTGTCTTGTATATGAAACAAGAAGTCTTTGTAGCGGGCATATTAGTGTACCGGCGGTCAGCTGGCGTCCCCGCACGCACTTACATGACAGGGGTAAGTTAAAGAAAAGGCACCCTTCAGCACGAGTTATGGGAGCGGCGCTGAGTATGCCCCCTTATAGACGTACAGAATTTACCTACACCAAACATACGATGAACGGGGGGGATTAGAAATGAAGATAACCATTTTTCGTGGGTGGTACTGAACCCATGAATTTCGGGTTGGGCGTCCGATGCGTTATCGACTCGCGAACTGGGTGACGGTATTTAAACATTAATTCGCCACTTCTGTGCTTCGTGAAACATAAGAAACGTTAGAAAGACATCGTATATATGTAACCGATCCATGGGTGTGCGTCTGTGCGTGCGTATTGTGACGTGCATGACCTATTGGACGCCCAGCTACTGTTCCCCTCTTATTAAAGATTACAGGGACACCCTCGGTCTTGCGGCTCATCGTAAAAGCTGTACACACATGCATTTGTTTCACGTACAAGGCAGCTGCTTGGGAAATGTGCTTGTGAGGACGCCCAAGGTGACGCCCATCATGGAAGCTATCAGGAACCCCAGCCACCAGGCGCCGATCCAAGAGGGGCTCTTGCTGGTCAGGCCGAGGCTGCGACGACGCAGGCCAAAAGAAAGGAGCGCTCGTTACAGTATACGATGAAGCAAAGGAACACGCGCTGTTAAGAGTAAACTTCGCCTCTTTTGGACAAATATTTTGTACTAAAGATATGCATTCCGGTAAAGAGAACGAGAACGCAAAACTAGATTTTACACTCCCTTGCCTGCTCCTGTGTGTTGAACCGTCCCGCCCCTGTCCATATCACTCTGGTAAAGCAATCCTTACAGCGAATATAGACCTATTTGCAACAGAGACAACTGCACAAAACTAAACCCAAAGGTGTTGTGTTTCGCCTAAGAACAAACGCTCATCGTCATTACTGCACACATTTTTCTATGCATTGTGCACTCTTTAGGAGGAACGCAATACATGCCTACATAGATCGGCAGCCTGTACGGACGCATTGAAATTACGGAGGAGAGAGAAAGCAGTAGCAACACTGATTTATCAATCGCATTCCCGTCTACGAATAGTGTCACGACTTACCAATATTGCGAGTACTAAAGAACCGGGTCTGGTCTATAAACCGCGTTGACTCCTGACATTACAGAAACAATGCTAACCAAATATGGAGTGGGAGGTGAAGACTTACGCAGAGATATCAGTAGTAATGTCGACGTAGTGTGTCAGCGTGTAGCCGCTCACTATGAATCCGACTGCAGGACCAATGATGGCCATGCTGTTGAAGATGCCTGCACGCAGTGGGAAGGGAACAGGAGCAGTGCCTTTGACTACGGGTTTTCAAGTCCAGGTAAGCATTTGAAACAAAACAGTGCCTTCTAGACAAGAACTATGACCGCTTAGCAGAGTCACCACGGAGGCAATCCTGCTGAGCGAAATGGGGCAAATTAAAAACCACTACAGGCAAAGAAAAACATGTAAGCCAATGCGATTATTCATGTCTTTGAAAGTCACGGCATCCCTACTCATCACAGACCTGAGATTAGACGGTGCAATAATGCAGGTGTTTTTTTTTTTAATGCGTAGCATTCTTTGCCGAGTATCTCCACAGCCAGGACCAACTAACACCCTCCATTTCCACACAATGCAGATTTCGCGAAAGTTGCAAATGTAATCGTGTGATAACTTACAGGGAGATAATTTGTGGAACAAAATTTTGAAAATCCAGGAAATAAGAAAAATATTTTAAAAATATGGAGAATGTCCTTACGTCTACCGCATGTCATTTCCACAATAATGCAGATTTCTGGAAAGTTCCGCCTGTAATCGCTATAATAGCGTAAATGGACATCATTGGTCGAACGTAATTTTGAAACAAAATAATAAGAAAAAAATATATAATTACGGACAATGGCGAACCGTGTAACGCAATGCATTTCCTCAATAATGCAGATTTCGTGAAAGTTCCATATGTAATTGTTGCAATAACGTAAATGGAGATATTTGGTCGAAGAAATTTTCGATAAATCTAGAAAATAAGAGAAATATTAGAAAGTGTCAAAACGTATGCCGCATGTCATTTCCATAAGACACCCCCTGCCACTGCATCGGAATGACTTTGGGCCCCACGCTGCTTAGCTACCTTTGGCGGTAGCGAAACGGCCTTGCAAGATGAGAAAAACAGGGGGTGTGTTGCCCTAAGAAGAACAGCGGAGCAAATGACGCTCCCACAACAGATATTTCCTTGCGCGCGCGTGTGCCCTCGCCTATTCTGCCGGTGAACACCGTGATAAGGCGCCGACATGCCGATCGGTCGTCGCTCCCGCTATATTATTAAAAGTTTCGGAGGCTGTACATGCCATCGGACTGTTCTGAGCACGAACAGCCACACAGATCTGTTCTTATGTCAAAACACTGTTAATGAGCATCTTTCTGGTTTACGTCACACCTCCGGTGACCCTTGGTTTCCGTCATGGCGTACTACACGTTTGCAAAAAAAAAAAATCATTAATTGGTTAGAAAATGTTTTGGTATCAGATGGAGCACCGCGAAATGCCGTGACGTGCCCTCGCACTTGCGAGTGTCGAGACAAGAAAGGAAAAGTTGTAAGGAAAACAAGTCGGCGTCACCTGCCGGGCGAAATTCACCTAATACGATCTTTGATTTAAAAATTGAGAAAAAACAGCGTTTACGTAAGGCAACTTGTTGATTCTCCAGTGCGACGAAATGTTATATCAGCAGCAGGGATCGATCATCCGCCCTGCATACATGAGCGTTTCAATGCTTAAAGGGACCCTGCAACACTTGCCATCGACTACTAGTAATGTATTTTGGGATAAAGTCTATTGTCCCAGAATTCTCCTCTCGCAACAATTATGAAACTCCGTTCACAAGTAACGAAACTACGCGCGATGAGAAATCGCGCATAATCGTTCCCTCTCAACTCGACCGCGGACAACGCGACGAAAGCTGCGCGCTCTCTCCCGGAGAGGGGGGCGGCTCGCGGCGTTCTCTTCGGCGGCCTTCGATATATTACATGCCGGGTAGTTTTCTCCTTTTCTCCGCAATGCGGAGGGGCCTATTTCCGGTCTGGTGCCACAAAAAAGCAGGCATAGGTGCCTGCTCGCAAGTGCGCGCTTGGGCTGGTAGGGCGTTTTTGAAGTAATAAACGTTTGTAGTCGAGTGGTCCCGTTGAAAGGGAAGTATTGAGCTCATCACTCAAGCTCCGCGCGCACTCAAAACACAAAAGAAACGGCAAAATTGTGCCTACAGGTTCAGGCATAGAAGAGGTTCGTACACAGCGATGACGACGACGGAAATGGGAGAATCTAGCCGCAAAGTTGACCAGTGACAGCCGATCGGGCAGCCATGGCCTATGTGACGTCCCTTAGGCCATGCCAGGGGTTGCATAATGAGGACAACTGAAGAGAGAGCGGTTGGTTTTTCCGCGTCTTTCACATCGATTTGCGCGCTCACCGCTTCACGTGCACGTGTAATATTTGGCTCAGGTATTCCTGGCAGTGTAATCTAAACGTCGCGCAGGTTTACTTGCACTGCTCAAAGAGTGTTGCAGGGTCCCTTTAAGCATTCTTTGCCTAGTTCATCAGCGAACCAAAGCTGTACAACCCTGTATTGGCACACAAATGCATAATTGGTGACGCTAACACGTGTAATTGTTAGAAAAGTATAAATGGATATTGGTAATCGAAGGATATATTGATCGTTTCTGAGTTAACCGATAATCATGGGAATGTGTGCACATTTATATACGAGCAGAGGATCCCAACTGACCGGGCGGGCATCTTCCAGATCCCCCAAAAGCTTGCGTTTTTGTCTTTTGACGCACCGTGTTTTGACGTCCTACGTGTAAACCATCAGCATGCACACTGAAGAAAAGAAGACTCCTACATGTACGCACCAATGTACAGGCTGGACTTCTTCTTGGGCAAGTTCTCGTCCAGGTAGGCGATAGTTACCGTGTTGATGGGTGTGGCGCCCAGACCAGCCATCAGCTGACCGGCCATCAGCATGAACCGGAAGTTTCTGCGAGGGCAGGAGGTGCCTTAGAGCCCTATATATACGAAAGAATTTCTGGCCCTGGTTTGTCTGCCGTGTACGATTGCCGAATTGAAATGGTATTCCAACGATAATATTGGCGTAGTAAATGTGTAATAATGCAAGGTGAGAATATGCTCTGCAGCTGCGCGCCACTGACGTCGTTCTGAATGTGAATCAAGGACAACGCGTGTAACAGCATTTCGGCAGCAGAAGTGGGTCCAAAGATGCCGTTTCGGTGCATCTTCGGTAGTGCTGTTAGCAAACTACCCGGTCGAAGTTAACGGCGATGCCGTTGATGCGGCAATCTCGCAACACTGATAAACGCCAAATGGCCGCTGTTGCTGTCGTGCATGCCTCGGTGGCGGTACTCCCATACCTTATCTACTGACACTACGCTGGGCTTCTCTGGCAGCAAATGCTGGGGCCTGCCTAGCCTGTCGAATGCGGCCGGTGTCTTCTGCAAGAACGGCTCTATTTAGTGACACTAGATCCTTCCTAGTCTTCAAAAATAATGCGCAAACAATCTTTACCACGAACACATGCGGGGCGGGGGGTTCCCTTCACAAGAGCTTTATCATCCATAATGCGGTTTCGATGTTCTGTGGTTTTCTTAAACGAATCCTGAGCTCAATGCTGTACGCCCGATTAGCCTGACGGATGCGCTCGGCGTCTTAGGCCTTGACACCTTGGAGTTTTTGACCACGGAGACGAAACCATTTCGGGGTGGAGGCATACAACCTTACGTAACAAAAAAGCTTTGCTGGCGAACCGAAGCGAAGTTTTTAGGGTAAACCTTAGGGTCGGTCGGTCTATCATTACCTTCATTTCCATTCAATATGGTATCATTGAGTGCAGACCGAGCGAGGTGGGCGCCTTTATCCCGCGCCAACGCCGCTTATAAGCTAGATGTACCTGATGGTTCCAGACGCCGAGCAGGCGTTCTCGACTTCCACCTGCGGGCAGAGGTCGGAGCCACCACTGCCGCTCAGCTGGTAGGCCGGCGAGAGGAAGTGCACGAGCGAGATGACCAGGTTTCCGAGCCCCATGGTGGCGATGCCGACGCCGATGAAGCGAGGCTTGTGGCGCTGCGTGGCGAGGAAGGAAACGGGCAGCATGGCGATGCAGCTGGCCACGTCGTTGCTGCTGAGGATCATGCCGCTCTCGTAGCTGCGCAGCTGGTAACGGCGCTCGAGAGAGGGCAGCACCACCATCATCACGCCGTTCATGGAGAAGCTGCGGGTGAAGGACACCAGGCAGAGCACCGTCAGGGCGCACTTGGCCGTCCTGTAGCCCTGCAGGAAGGCTGGGTACACTCCGAACAGGCCGCACCGCGTCTCCACCTCTTCCTCCTCCTCGCCACGCTTGGCGTCGTCGGCGCCCTTGGGGACGAGGATCTCGCCGGGTTCGAGGTGCACGACGTCGACGCCACTCACCGGCGATGAAGCGATAGGGGATACGGTATCAGTAGGCTTTAGGACTGTAGGCCTCGGTGGTACCGGTAGTCTCGCGCCCAGCGTCGATGCCGCATTTAACGCGGGCGCTGGCTGACCTGCTGGCTGCGTCCGCGACGAGGTGGCAGCACCGCCCGACGAAGCGGACGCCGGCTGAATGGCGGTACGCTCTTTCTTGGACGGCATCGTCTCGGCCGCCGACGACATCTCCGTCGAAAGCGTCATCGCCAGCTTGTCGTTAAATGATGTTCGCCGTGGCGCCCCCGAGGATGTGGTCTCGTGGTCTTTCTCCATCTTTCGACGCTTTTTCTTCCCGTGCTGCTTCTTCGTGGGCGGCGCAATGTCGCCGCTGCTTGCCGGACCAGGGACGGAAGCTGGGCGGGTTGTCTTGGTGCCCTGGGGTCGGGTCTGTGTTCGCAACTGGTCGGTGGGAGCCGGTGCTAAAGGCTGGACATCCCCGGTTGGCGGCGAAGTGCTCGCTCTGTCGAGAAAAACATAAAGACGTCAGAAATCAGGATTTAATGGCCAGTAAAAGTTCCTAGTGTTACTGTGAACAGGCGAACTGCGTGGGAGGAGGGGGTGTTCTATTCAGGAGGAAACGTCTGAAGAAGAAGAATCCGAATCTGAAACCTGTGGGTGTAGGGTACGACTACAAGCAATGTTTACGTATCAACTGGCACCATTCTAGTTAAATCAGCGCGGAATAGGTTCGAACGGCAGAATAGTCGCTCTCTGTTGCTTTCGCCGAACGCGTTCTCCCCACCCTTATCCTGCCCGTCCTCCCTAACTTCCTCTTCCGTGAGAGCCGTACATGGCGCCGACTCCATCGAATTCCCGCGAAGTAAACGCATCAGCGACACGAGGACATGCTTCCCGCTACACCTATGGTTCCTGCCGCAAGGGATGCATTAGTAGCGTTTCCTGCGAGCGCCAAGCTTAAGCGCGAAAGAAGGTTGGTGATCCAGGCTTCACGGTATATATTTTGCGTCGGCAACGACAGGCAGGGGATAAGGAACTTCCGCTTCAACTAACCCTTCCTCGTAAGCGATACACCTCTTGCAGACGCAAACCTCGTAAGCAATCCACCTCTTGCAGACGCAAAAAAACAGACTACATGTGCACGGTTGTAACTTACGGGAAAATAACAGTTTCGGAAACAGTTCTACCGAGACGGGATAGCACTTGGTTACGTGATCGAATGTGCACGGTGCTCGCCATGGGAAGGTGACCAACGACTTACCGCCGAAGGCCAGGATTTCGGGGCAACAGGAGGAGAGAAAGAACCCATCTTTTCGTGTGGGACACGCGCATGCTTTCTACATGTTTTGGTCTGATAGTTGGCGTTTTTTCACCGGTGTTGGCGCTCCAAACACTAATCTATTGAAGAACTACTAGAGTTGACCAAAGGTTTTCAATTACGTCATCTGTTGATCATTTCATGGAACAAATCGATGTTGCTTAGAGCGAAAGTGTTCATTGTGCGAAAAGAGAAAGGAAGAAATTGGCTGTCGCTGAAATTAGTTATGGCCATTGGGTGTGCGTAGCGAGAGGTACGGTTAATGTGACTGTTTAGCTTGGTTCTCTGTACGGTTGCTGCGCTTCTCGAGCCGTGCGGCTCGTTCTTCCGCCGTGTCCTCGGCTCGCTGCCTCTTCTTGGTTTCGTTCCGATGGCGAAGCCGGATGACGAATCCCACCGAGCCGCCTTTTACATATATACGAGTTTTTCTATTTCTATATTTATTCTTTATTTTATATTATTTGCCTTTTTGATTCTTATTTTATTTTTCTACTTTTTACTCTTTAATTTTCATCTTTATTCATTCTTTTTTTTTTTTCATTTTTTGCCCCGGCGAGCGGTGCTTCCAGCTGCGGTGGCTAGAGAATCGCTAGGTTCCCTAGCCGCCGCAGGTTCCCTACTAGCCACTGCCAGGTGCGGCCACCGAGGTGCGGCCACCGGTCACAGCGAAACGGCCAGAATACGGCAATTGTAGCTCTCGCTACAAAATTCCAGTTTACCTAACGCATAAACCAGGGTCTTCAGAGTATCTGCTTTACCACTGTGCTATCATCGCATGTTGCCAGCAAGAACAAACGTTACACTGGAGCATGCCACGTGACAAGTGAACGTGACAGCTTTTAGTACAGGTCACCTCAGCCGCGCATAACTGCTACTCTGGGGAAAGCTTGGCCTGTGTCACCAGACTAATTGAGCTCTATTCTTCGGCTGGATCAATTTTAAATCGCGGATGTAAACGGATTCGGTTCGGCTAGTTTTTTTGTGCATGCTATAGTTAGTAATGAGATGGTCGTCATAAAAATGTTATAAAAAAGGTTTAGCTGGCTCTTAGGTTTTCTGGTTATCTAGAATTAGCTGATTATCATGCTTACTGCTGCTAAAACGATTTTCAATCCAGTCCAATTAAATAGAATCTAATCCAATCCAGTCGCGGCGGCGGCGGCTCCGACGCGCCAGCTGTGCGCCGTGAGACGTCACTGCTCCTCGCGCATGCGCAACACAGATCTCCAGGAGCCATGCGAAACTGCTCAACCTCGGCCAGTGTAGTTCACGCTAAAAAATTCTAACCCGCTGCGGTGGCTCAGTGGCTAAGGCGTTGTGCTGCCGAGGACGAGGTCGCGGGTCAGATTCCCGGCCGCGGCGGGCGCTTTTCTGGTGTAGGCGAAACGCAAAAACGTCCGTGTGTACGAGATTTCGGCGCATGTTAAGGGTCCCCAGGTGGTCAAAATTAACCCGGAGTCCTACACTACGGCGCGCCTTATCCCCTGCGTTGCGTCGGCGCGTTAAATCAATAAAAACTATACAACAAAGTTTTGAAGATCAGGCACCACCCCATAAGGTAATGCGCACCGTGATGCTGCCGCATCCGCACGTAGCCCGAAGGCTGAGCCCAAAGCGACTCATGAAAATAAACTGCCAGCTTCGATTGCTGCCTTCTAGCTGACGCAAAGACTTGCCCAGCAATTAGGTAAGTTATGCCACTCAGGTAACTAACGACAAGCGAACGCACATGCCTAATCTTAGCGGCTGCTGCCATAGCACAATCGTATCGTGCTGGAAACCTGAATTAGACGACTTAAAAAACAATCGCACCCCCCTTACGAAATGCACAAAATGTATAAAAACTGGTACCATGAGGTACGGCAGCGTCACTCACTTTCATTCCACTGCCGCTCTTATACATGGTGTCAAGGAAGGCATGCTTTCGCTCTCAGTTACAAAAGCATTCCGGTTTATGGCGGTTTAGGAAATATTATTCATGGCGAATAGTAACCTCGTTAACTTGTAATAGACAAGATCACTGATAGCCATGGGCTACGCAATTGGCTCATTTGAACCTACGGATTTTCTTCAGCTTTAATGTTACACCCTATGTCCGCAAGTGTGGCCTATATTCACGCAGGAGCCAATTCATTGAGGCCCATACCTACACAAATTCCAGGTCAGCGCCACGCATTCTCAAGCAGCCTCATGCCGCCTCACTTGGACAGACTCACTCGGGATCACCTGGGCTCAAACTCACTCGGGATCAGTGGGGCGCAAACTCAATCGGGATCATTTGAGCTCAAACGCACTCGGGATCACTTAGGCTCAAACTGCCTCGGGCTCAGGAGTGCTGAAACACAGTCGGCCTCAAACTCAGTCGGGATCACTCGGGATCACTTGGGCTCAAACTCACCTGGGCTTAGCAGTACTCAAACTCAGTCGGGCTCAAAACTCACTGGGGATCATTGGGGCACAAACTCACTCGGGCTCACTCGGCCTCAAACTCACTCGGGATCACTTGGGCTCAAACTCACTCGGGATCACTCCGGCTCAAACTCAATCGGGATCACTCTCTCACTCGCGCCCACACGTACTTACCCAGGTCAAACTCACGGTGCCACACCCGTCTCACGCTCAAAAGAGCTCAACTTCACGCATTTGCTTGAACAGGAATGAGGCTCAGTGAGGGGAGTAGTGAGCGGGGCCGCCGACCTCCGGTGAGGCGCGAAGCGGGAGAGGTAGAGGTCTAGTCCTCCGTAAACGTGCAATGTCGGACCTTACCTCTAGACCAACGCCGTCTCTATCTTACGAGGAGAGCGCACACTACCAGAGCGAGAGTCGTAAGAAAGCGTTGGAGTCTCAGGGCGTGAGCGCAGTTCAATCAGCTCTCCAGGGTGCCATGGAATTCGTCGGTTTGGTACGGCGAATCAGAAGTGGCTACTCACCAGCTCGTTTCTGTTTCCATTGAATTTTTTCCGGTTTGATCGGGAGCCATACATCATCGCGGTAAAAAGTGTCAACCGTGCACAGCTGTAGTTCTGCATTATTTATTTATTTATTTATTTATTTATTTATTTATTTATTGGGGTACTGCTAGCCTTGGGGCAAGGCTTTAAGCAGGAGTGGGCGGTACAACGAAAGGAAACAGCACAACAAAGAAAGAAAAAATAGCACATCATTCAAGCACAAATCAACATTTCGGTGGGTTTGGGAGCTCACGCATAAATGATAAAACATCCGGTCATTGTACAACATGTGCAGGCAACAGGTTCCATTCCCGTGCTGTTCGGGGGAAAAATGAATTTTGGTAAGATTTAATTTTGCATGCGTAATCGCTGACTTTTTTCGGGTGGTGCGAGCGTGTCTGCCGACGAATAAACGGGGTGATGTATGCGCTGGTGTCGATTCGAAATTTGTGGTGATAAAGCAAATAAAATGTTTTTAATCTTTCACGGTAGCGTCTAACTGCGAGACTTTCTAAATTCGCGGTATGCAAAAGCGCTGTAGGGGACGCGAGTCTACTGTAGGAATTAAAAATAAATCTTGCAGCCTTTCTTTGAACTTTCTCTAGTTTCGAAATGTTGGTTACACTGTGCGGGTCCCATATGACCGAGGCGTACTCAAGTAGTGGCCTGATGTAAGTTTTAAAAGCTAGAAGTTTTATATCATAAGTGGATTTTCCTATAGTTCTTCTTAAATAACCTAGCTTCTGAATTGCCTTTTTCTGAATGTAAGTAATGTGTTGATTCCATGTGAGATCCGACGTTATCATGATACCTAAGTATTTATAGCTTGTAACTGCCGAGACCAGATGGTTGTTTATGCTATATGTGAATGACAGCGGCGTTTTCTTGCGCGTGATTGTCAACGCTACCGTTTTCTTTAAGTTAAGAACCATCTGCCACGTGGTGCTCCAATTTTGTATTTTACCTAGAGCTTCATTGAGGAGGGCCTGATCGCTATGGCTACGGATTGCATGATAAATAATGCAGTCGTCTGCAAACAGTTTTATTTTAACAGGGATATCGTGAGCTATATCATTAATAAAAAGTAAAAAGAAAAGGGGCCCGAGAACGGAACCTTGTGGAATGCCTGACTCTACTGTGGCAGTGCGTGACGCTACGCCATCCACGGTTACAGTCTGACGCCGGAAGGAAAGATAAGATTTAATCCAGTCTAGCAAAGTTTCGTTTTTGAGTATTGCTCTGAGCTTGATAAGTAACTTTGGGTGTGACACGCGATCGAACGCCTTTTCAAAGTCTAAAAAGATTACATCGACTTGACCTTGTTCATCTAGTATTGTACCGAAATCGTGAACCGTCTCTAATAACTGCGTGATAGTTGACAGCCCCTGACGAAATTCGTGTTGCCGATTGTCTATAATATTGTTCTGGTCGACGAATTGGGAAATATGTTTGAATATCACGTGCTCAAGTGCTTTTACGCATGCGCTGAGTAAAGAAATTGGTCGGTATGACGTTATCATTGAGCGATTTTCAGTTCCTTTTGGTATGGGCGTTATTTTAGCGCACTTCCAGTCCTCGGGAAGTTCACCGGAAGCAAGCGATTTATTAAATATGAGGCTTAAATATTTAGCAGACCATTCTGCGTAGCGGACAAGAAATGCGTTAGGAATTTCATCCACACCCGATGATTTTTTGACATCCAGCTTGAGTAAATGTGAAAACACACCTTCCTCAGTTACGCACACGTTACCTATAGGTGATAAATTCTCATAGAAACTAAAACTTGGCGTGGTACCATCGTTTTTTGTAAAGACAGAACAGAAGTATTGGTTTAAAGCTTCAGCGATTTCAGGTTTGTCACGAATACTAGCATTGTTAACCTGAAGGTGTGAAACGAACTCTTTGTTGGGGGAGAAATGGCGCCAAAACTTGTTTGGTGAAGAAAGCATAAAGTTTTGTAATGTCACTGTCTGATAAAATTCCTTGGCTTTCTTTATTTTATCGCTTAGGAGGATACGTAGTTCACATATTTTTGCTTGGTTAGGCGAGGTGGATGACTTTTTATGCTGTTTTCTTGCCTTTTTTAGTTTTCGTTCGAGGTGCACAATTTCTTTATTTTTCCAAGGGTTAGTCTTCCGCAGTGTTTTATTCCTGGTGGGAACGAAGCTACGTATGCAATCATGAACCAGGTTTTTAAATGAGCACCACACGTGTTCAACGGAATACCTGTCCGATTGGCATTGAGCCACAAAAGACGGAAACAAACTATCAAATGCGTCCGAAATGCGCCCGAAGGACAGTAATCTCTAGAGAGATCAGAAATGCGTACTGCAGAACAAACGGTGCTCAGTTTTAAATGAGCTGTGAAATGAGCTGGACACATGATCCTACGTTTACAGGTCAGCAGCCGTTCCAGCAGCCACCGTCTGTAAGGAGTGCGTGCTCACGCCCCTCTCAGAACACTGCGATGCGACTTGCCGACACCGCGACAATCACACGGGGAGGCTAACGGGTGAAACTCCGAGTGTAATATCGTGAAAACTGCAAAAAATGTCTGGTTTTTCGTTGATGCAAGGGTCCAAGCTGTTGCTTACTTCCATTCTTACTTTCTTGTGTTTGTCCAGATATGTCGTGTGTTGTCCACGTTGCTTCTGCGAGATTTCGTTTTTACTACGCGTGTCGGAAAATGTGATCATTGATAGTGCTGGTGAAACCTATGAAGTACGGAAATCATCTGAGCTAAAGCTGCGCGACCTTCTGTTGTGCCTCTTCTGTTGAGTACGGGAACACCTGTAGTGTTTAGAGGGCGCAGGAGTGAGCTCAGGTGACATAACTGAAGGTGCGAACTGTGGACAGCATCATGCCAGCCGACAAGAGCCGCCAGGTTGAAACTGAGGCGCTAAAATTCATTACGTCTTAAGCCCATTCGAAGCTTACCGGTGTGTTTCTGCGTCCCGTTTTCCTTTCGTTATGAGGTTTGCGCTGTTCTTGGAAACAATATTTAAATCGCTTGTGCTCCACCTGTGTTTCCCTGCCTAGTGATTTCGGGTCTTCCGAATCACCCCCGCAAGCTATCGCATGAAATTTCGGACCTCATATTGCCAAAGAGCAACATTCGAGCAGCGCGGACCTAAGATGGTTACCCACGATCCTTCCTTTTATCAAGAGGATGTTGAGACCGATCAACTTTCCTCCCCATCTCGCCGAAGCACCGTTTACTCGCACCTTGGAGGCGTCCTCGTTGCCGACCTCAACGGCGGACTCTGCCGACTGGGGCGCGGCAAGCGACTTATCACTAAGGTCCCTAAAATTACTTACTTATCACTCTCTGCCACCTCCTCGTCGGCGGCAGCACCCGCGTCGTCCGGTTGCTCTTCGCTGCCCGGCGACAGGTCCGGGTTCTGGGATGCAATGGCGTCGTTCCCGGGCGTCCACGGCTGCGGCTTTTTGCCTGAACAGTAAAAGCAGATCGGAGAAGATTGCGCGCCGTATTCTTAGTCAAAGTATGTCAAAGTTAATACAGTGTGAATAGCGAGCTGGAGTATGTACCCAGCGATGCAGAACGAACGCAAGTGTGCATAATAAGGCACCGGAGGGATGCAGTTAGAGATGTAACAAGAAAATGTCCAGCTGGGTAGCGGAGGTGCCCATCCTCTTGAGGTAGAGCAGCAAGAGTTGTAAGAAACGGTGCCATATTTGATACGCCCAGAGAATGTTCTTACCATCCCTTCATGCTTTCGGGAGGGAAGAAAAAGTTGTTGCTAAACCTGAAATATATATTGCATACGAATAGATGGCACACAGTTTGCGGTGAATGGATGCTGAGGGTTGCAGACATTGTAACTGTTGAAGAGGACGACCGGATCTTTCCCTTTTATCACCTTGCGTTTGGCGACACAACCGTCTTGTGTGCTCTCGTACTAAACAACGCATATCGGTTTGTTTACGTGAAAATGACGCGCTTTTCTTGCACATTTTGACTAAACTGCTGATCAGGCTGCTCTAAGTTCCATTGAACATAATTCCGTGACTCTCATCATCCAGCCAAACTTTTTTTTAGCCATCGCGAGGACACCTGCCGTCCATGCGGAAGTATATGCCAAACAGAAAACAAGCGCTATTAAAAAAAACACAGGACGAGGCGTGTACGCTTGTTTTCTGTGTGACTATGAACCAAAACGCCCAAACCTTTTCCCTTCTGTATATGGCAAAGCAGTGTGCACCTGTTTAATCACTGCGATTCGCTCCGGGTCGGATTCGCAAAGCATTTTGGCTACTCCTTAGGAAACCATACCCTATGCAGTCGGGATAAGCTAAGGTGTGTTACGACGAGCGAATGGGTGCGCGAAAATTTCATTTATGTTGAAGTTGCAGCCAAAAAAAAAATTGGGGGATTTACGAAATCAATAAGGTGGCAGCGTGAGCCCGGTTAGCATCAAGGGGCCCTTTCGGACGCCGAGGGTCCCACAAGCTTGAAGCCCCGCAATTCCGCCAATTTCGGAAACCGTGGAAGTAAGCGCTCTTTAAAGAAAGGGGGTCTGCGCAAGCGGTATTTTGTGCACTGAAGCGCGGTCCTAGAACTTTGCAACGCCTGGGCTCACGCGACCAGGCATAACGCTGATTGATGAAACCATGATTGCGCTTTGCGCGTGTGTAAAATCCTAAAACAATGCCGGCGGACTTTTGCCTCCACAGTAAGTACTCGATTTAAAAATCTAATATCGTGGTGTTTCTATCGTAAAATATTACATACTGCAGTTGAGGCTCTTCATGGTTCAATGAACAATAGGACACGATCAATAAATTGATTGTTTCCTTACCACTGGGCCCGCTTCATGGTAATATAGCGGTCATTCGTTCATTCGTTCATTGAACGCAACGCTTCTATTTGTCACGCACTTCATTAAACGGACATTTAAAGAACTTTGTATCCGCGCTGTTCCACAATTTTATAATAACACGCTCCTCAAGCGTTACTACGCAGGAATGAAGCGAAACAACATTATCATCGATCAATTATCAACTATGAAACGAAACTGTCCTGTTCGTCATACTCGCCATGCTGACACATGGGTGATTCCCCTTACACGCAGAAATTATGGTCGCCAGTTGCTCTCCTTTACATTGCCGTCATTACTTAACTCGCTGGGTACGTAGATATTCCTTTGTGTGAAACTGTTATTATAGAGTATTTCTCATTTTTGTGTCTGAAATGTGTCTTCGCGCATGTGCTGATCAAGAATGTTTGCTGTATAAAATTTCAACTGTGTGTATTAGTTTGTTACCGTTTCACACGCACGATTAGTTTTTTTTGTACATTACTACGAAAGGGGCACAGACCCCGTCAAGCCTTCTTTCTCTGGCTTTTTGTCTGTGCCCCTGGTATCTGTGTTGTTGTTGTTGTTGATACCAAATAAAGGTGACTTGACTTGACTTGACTCCCTCTATCCTTACCGTGCAGTACGTGAGTTCTGCCAACAAAGACAACTCAGGTATTATTTGGCATGTCAAAAATACCCGGCGTGGTTCCACTTTCGAGTATTCATGCGTCAGCCACCGTAATGAAATGATGGGTGCTGTATTTGCCATATCCGGTCGGAGCTGTACACACAGCTAGAGACTCGTGCACGATGCCCTGACACGTACCTTTGCGGGCATGCTTCTTGGACTTCTTGGCATGCTTTTTCTTGCCGGTTGGCGACTGGGCAGTGCCTTTGTCCGTGACCGGCGCTGCGTTCCCGGCGTTCGTCCTCGGCGACCCCGTATCCATTGCTGATTAGCCCTGCGCATACATGAGTGGCAGTGGCTTAGCGTCCTTAATGCGTCACAATAACGGCCTACCATGCATTGTTTTACCGTCGCAAGCAGTATAAATATTAGCGTAGCGCTCTTGCTCTTTCACGTAACGCGAGCCGGATTCTTGATGTCAGCCACGCGCGCTGCAGCCGAGACTCCATTCACGCGCTCCTGTTACGTTATCTCAGATGCCAGGGCAGCCCTTTTGTGCCTGCAGCACAGTTCGCCTAGCAGATGATATTTGCAGCTGACCCACCACTTTGTACATTGGCGTCGCTTTAGATTTTCACTACGACGTATGGTTAGTGAAGTGTTGTTTCACATTCTCGAGTAATGAACTATGACCGACCTGGAAGGCCGACCTGAGGCCAATTTTTTATGCGCGTCATACCTTTGCAGCAAGCGTTGCTAATGAGAAACCACCTTATGTGACGGCTTTAATAAGCGAGTGTTAATATGCATCTGCATGTACAATACCATGGGCGTCAGCAGGATTTCATCTTGAGTGGAGCCAACCCATTGCATTGAGGGGGAAAAGGAGAGGGCGAAGGGGTAGGGCCATTGCGCTGGGGAGGCTTGGGGGTGGGTGGGGAAGTGCCCCATTTGCACCCCCTTGTCGACACCCATGTAGAATGCGTCGGTGGTAGAAGTGCTGCGCTAAAGCATGTTCCCATGATAATTGCTTGAGTAGTTTCGGGGCTGCCCGCAGCGTAACACACTAGGTGCCATAACCGTGTTTCTTCAAGAGCATAGTCCATAAAAAGTCGGTAGCAATCGAACCGAGTGGTAGACTGCGCCCACCGCCTAAAGCGTTTGCAGTTAACATAAATTTCCCTCTACTTGTAAGCAAAATGCGGCAGTTATACGCTCATATTTTCGTATTCTTGTTCCATCAGGAATGCAAGCGCCACTTTAGGAACCGAACAATGGCGTCGTGGGTACAAGACGGCTTGCCAATACCGTGTAGCACAACGCCGATGGGATATACTCAGGGGCGTTGCTATTTATACAACGCGATAACTGACCAGCCGTATATTCCCGTGAACAGAATTCTGGAAGCGTCTGCAGCCATGACATCAAAACGAACTACGTCACTTTAAACACACAATCCGAAAGCGAGCTATTCGTTAACTGCATTCCCTCAAAGCGATTTATTTGCACATTGAGGGCCCACAGCGGAGACGAATGGACTCTGCCATTTTCTCTCGCTACGGTAGCCGGCAACCCCCACCCTTTCCTCCGACACATCGCTAGCTGTCTCCCTCGATACCTTGGAGAAAAGCATTAGGTGACGTTCCGTAACGCTTGAGAAGGTGTGTCACACATAGCAGCAGCGCTGCCGTCCCGTGCTTACCTCTCAAGCGCTGATGGCACAGGGAGCAGAGCCAAGTGGCGACCAGCTCGGAGGCAGGGCGTCTTCTTCTTCTTCCCTTTCAGGCGCCGCGTGGTGAACGCGCCTCGTGGACACGCCCGTGCGCTCGTACGCCGTTTCCCTCCAAATGTTCAATTGATGGTGACGATGATGGTGCCATGATCGAATTAGGCACGTGCCCATAAATGTGGGAGCGTTTCAGAGCTACTTGTTGTCACAGTTTATATATCTCGGTTTATATCTTTTGTTTCATGGGTTTATATCTTTGTTTCATGAAACGCGTTACCAACAGAAATTTTGAACCCTTTTACCTTGCGAAGATTGAAAACCAGCGAAGGTGACCCGTCAGTCCTCATATGCGCGGTACGTAATTGGAAGAGGAGGAATGAACTTTTTATCACAGTACGCAGTTTAGGGGCGGGTAATGACTACTGAGCAGCCCAGCAGTGAATTCGGTAGCACGTTCCACCGGGGCTATTTGGTCCCGGGAGTCAGAGCCACCCAACACCGCCTCCAATTGATCAGTAAGGGGGATTAGGGGTGAGGGGGCAGGTCCACATAGTGTGGCAGATGGTGTCGCCATCTCCGCAGTTGGGGCATGGGTACTGATCGGGGTATAATATGCGATGAAGGTGTGCGCGACACGGAAGGGCGTTAGTTTGAAGGAGCCGCCATAAGCGTTCTTCCGTTGTAAAAGGTCAGGGGTTGGGGGGGGGGGGGGGGTATATCTGCCCTTCAGTACAATCCCCCCGGAACACCTGTGGAGCTCGTCTGGACTCCGGCCCACAACGTATTAAAAGGACATGAGGCGACCTACACAGCTGCTCGAGATCTTACTGCCCGTGCAGGCCCTTCTGTTACTCCTAACCACGGAGCGAAATCCACTCGAGACAGCCTTTTCAATAATCGTAAGATGATGTGTTCTCTGATTTTTAACGTTTACTTAATTGGTAGGTCAGATTACTGCGTTCCCATATTTCAAACTGTCCGGCCAGCTTCGCACTGTTCAATCTTCACCACGCGAAAGGGCTGAAATTTACTTGAGTGATCAAGAATCTGACTCTTTGGCGTTCGCCTTACGCACATTACCGATCCGCACCAAATGGTGATGGAACCACAACTGGTAACACTTGACGCAATTAGCTCCGAAGTGTCAATACGAGAAGTCACTTTGGACCATAGCGTTCACGCCTACGAAGTTGCTCTCCCTCGCTTTACAGCCCCTCACGTCTCACAGCATCGCGCGCCTGGCAACTTTCTGATTTATCGTGTCGGTTGGTTGGTTGGTTGGTTGCCTCCCACCATGGCACATACCCACGCGGGGGATGGGCCAAGAAGTTTAGTGCCTAATGAGGATGTGACCTATATTACTTTAGATCCCAAAATTTAGAAAAGGAAATACCCAACAGAATTTTTTAAATATGTATAATATGAAATTAGATTCAGGAAGAAAAATGAGCTAAGTGTGAACGTTTAGCTGGCTAGCAGGAAAACCGGCCTGTCGCCGCAACATAAGAATGGAGGGCAGACACAACATCCCTGTGGCAGACTCCTAGAATGGAAGCGCCTAGTGACAGGACCTCGGAACTAGATAGCGGAAGGTTAAGGCGTCTAAAGGTTGACTCCAGATGCGTGCGTCACATTGTGGAGAAGCTGCGGCAATTAAATAGGAAATGTTCTATATTTTCCAGTTCGTCGCAGAAAGCCACCTTCCATGCATGACGAAGGTGGCTATAATCTGTAGTCTAGAAGATAAAAGGGCATCTTGCTTATGAGCGTGCAGTAGCTGTAGACGTTTAAATCTCACCCCCAATAGCAAACTGTCATTTGGACATTGCACGACCACAGGGCCACCAAGAGACATGCTGGCTAATTGATCAGCCACTTCATTGTATGAGATTCCTGCATGTCCTGGAACCCACACTAGCCTAACCTCACAAAGCTGATGAGGAACAAATGATTGGAATGTGCGGATAATTGGACAATCTTTTTTCGGGTGTTAATGCGGAACACACAGGAGGAGTCAGAAAGTATAACTACATGGGAATATCTATGCTGAAGTTTTTGAAGAGCCAAAATTATTGACAATAATTCCGCCTGGAAAATAGGTGTGAAATCAGGTAATCTGATCTAAAAGGACCAATCGAGGTACTGGGAGAATATCCCGACTCCAGCTTTCTCATCAACTTGTGAGGCATCGGTAGCAATGACGATATGGGAATGAAGGGTTGACAAATGATCCTCCAGCAATCCATTTAGAATTCGGGCTGGCAACTTCTTTGCATTCGGGGGGGAAGATATTATCAAAGTTTATTTCAACAGATGACACACTAATACAAGTAGAGGGGAGCCGGAAAAGGTCTGCGTGAAGTGGCTGAAGCCATGACTGTACTAGATCCATCTAGGGTCTCTGGAACCGCGTCCACTGAATGCCTTGAAAAATATCAGGCCTCAGGCGGAAAATAAACTGTGCGTCATGCAGTGGGGGTTCAAGCAATTTGACAAAGGTTAATACGGTCAATAATTGGAATTTAAACTTCAGTGGAGGAAATCGTGCCTCAAGGTGTAAAATAGGGTTAGCGACATATTTTGGCAATCCCAAGCATAGTCGCAAATCCATTCTCTCGATGATAAATAGGGGATTTAATTTGTGCGCCGCACAACCAGAAAATAGGACACAGCCAAACTCTAATACCGGGCGGACATAACTGCGATATATCATTAACAGTGCACCTACGGAACCCGTATTTGTGGCTACATAGCCTGCGGAGCACGCCTGCAGCTCTTTCTCCTTTAGTAGCAATATGTTTAATATGAGGACGCCATGTAAGGTTGTCATCATAGATTATACCGAGATATTTTAATTCTGTATCTTGACGGATGGATTGCTGTCGGTACAATAGGCATAAAGATATGGGGATGGTAACCGGAAATACTAAGACCGCACATTTTCCCACATTAAGTGACAAATGTAGTCTGCTAAGCCAATTATCTAGGGTGGCCAGTTAGTTTTGTAGTCTTTGACACAAGTCATGAATGTCTCTGCCCGAGGAGTAAAAAGCAATATCATCGGCATAAACGTAAGTTGATATGCCATCCATTATGGAAACTGATCTGAGAAGAATATTAAAAAGAACCGGAGAAAGGACTGACCCCTGAGGAACCCCTCGAAACTGCTGGTATTGCGAAGATGATATGCCATCTTTCGAACAGAAGAATGTCCTTCCAGTTAAAAACGCACCAATCCACGATTGAATGTATAGAGGGATTTCGCTACTCTCAAGATGTGACATTAAGGAAGTATACTCTACGCTGTCATAGGCCTTTGTTATGTTTTAGGCTACGGGCTAGTTTAACGCGGCTCTCAATGTCAATATGAGCCTTCCAAATGGAATTACCGGGTGTGAAGCCAATTTGAGTGGGGCTTAAAATCTTATTGCTTTCAAGAAATCGCATAAGGCGACCATGCAATATCCTCTCGACTAGCTTTACCAAGTTGCTAGTTAAGAAAATTGGCCTGATGTTATCTGGGACGTAACCTAATCCTTCGTTTTTTAGCAATGGCACTATCTTAGAGAGTTTCCATTCTGGAGGTATCCAGCTATGTTTCAGCGACGTGTTTACTATGTTGAGTAAATCTTCAAGAGGTTTCCTCAAATAAAAACTGTAACATTGGCACAGCAATGCCATCTGGCCCCGGAGCAGCCTCAGACAGCTGTGAAACAACGTCAGCCAATTCCGACCTTTTCACTGGGTTGAAACCAACATTAGAAAGTTGACTGACAAAAGGAGCGGAGAACACAGAAGAAAAGCGAAAAGCGGGATTTAAGTTCTTGTGCAATTTGTTCGAGAGCTTCAATAGATTCCTGTGTTGAATGAACCACTGAATTTTCATTGTGGAGCTCTTGAACCACCTTTCTCGAGCGAAGAAACTGGTATAGCAAGCGCCTATTTGGATTTGAGAGAGCGGCAAACTTCTGGGTGTTATGAGCTTCTTTCGCTTTAGACACGGTCCGTTCGAATATGGCGGCCGCAAATTTGTAATTGGTCCAATTAGACGGGCATTGGTTTCTTAGCAGTACCTTACAAGCCGCCTGCCTTTGATTATACGCTAGAGCGCAATCTTCGTTCCACCACGGGCTATTGCCATCTTTTTGGGAAGAAATAATGAATTGAGAAGACTTCAGCATCCGAAATGATCGAAGTAACTTGAACTGCCCTGCGTTCCTCGTTACCGGATGGAATAGATTAAAGTGCTATTTTTACTTTGTTCTGCATACGGTGTAAATTTGTATGCCGAATCATACGAGCACGTGGGGACCTAGAAGGGCACACTATCTCAAATAAAATAGGAACATGGTCACTACTTGTCGCGTGATCCAAAGTAGACCACGAAGAGACATTGCCGGAGTTTGAAAAAGTCAAGTCTAAGACTGAAGTAGTCTTCCATCGAAAAAATATTGCTGAACCAGAGTTATAACAATGCATATTGTTATCATTCATCAAACCACTTAGCCGCCTACCACAGGAATCTGTGCGGAGCGCCCAAGAGACATGGTGGAATTAAAATCACCGCAAAAGAATAACGCGATTCTCACACGATTGCAAAGCAGCATCGAGAGGAGAGGCAGAAATGACGCCTTCCGGAAAATAGGAGTTAACCACCGAAAATGCAAAACACCCGGGCAGGCTAAATGTAACTGCTAGAATTTCACAATCCACCGACATGAATTCAAATGACTTATGGGCTTTATGGCAAAATTGCAATGACACGAGAATTAACAATCCACCTCCTCTGGTTAGTCGATCTAAGCAGAATATCCGATAATTATGGAAATAAAATGGCCTACGCGGAGTCAGCCAGGTTTCTTGCAGTAAAATAATGTCTGGTTGTTCTTTAAAGACTATGAAGTCAAGGTCTGTAAGAGCTGACATGACAGTGCGGCAATTCCATTGTAGAACCCGAAGCGACATTACGATGAATTAATGGCTGCCACCGCAGCTTCCAAGATGTCATTTGCTTTGGGAACGCCTTGACCTTTCTTTGCTTTTTGTTTTGGAGACGATTCCAGTGAGCCCACAGTCGTAGATCCAGTTCTTATAAACGGAACTGTTTGATACTCCATGTCCACCGGAGAGTTCAAAGAACTGGCACTAGGTTTGTTTTCAGGATGAATATTGGAGGATTGCAGCAAAGTGGGCTGTCGAAAAACGATTTTGGAGGAAGATGGGTCACGTCCAGAGCAGGACTGAGGCTAAGGGGGCACACTAGGGGGAGAGGCTGGTGACTGCTGGCTGAGCTCTGGAAGTTCAGGGGACTGAAGGGCTTTAGAGATGACATGGCTTGGCGATTCCCGAAGATTTGACTCTCTAAAACTGTGCTGGTTTAGTGACCCGGCAGCTTTTGAACTAGACCCGTCTGTTGAATCGCTTTGTACCGCTACGCCGCGCAATGCAGACACAGTCTGGGATACACGGGATGTGGGAGCTGCCAAAAGTTCTGTCATGGCATGCATGTACCTGTCCATTACTTTAGCCTGGCTTTTTTCTATTGCAGAGGCAATTATTTCAGCCAGAGGCGAATCAAAGAGTGTAGAGCCACGGGCAACTGCTGAGGCATAGCCGGACAATCTTTCGCGAAGGACTGTCATCGCCTCACTCCGCGTGCACCGACGTTTCTCAATCACTTCAAGGATCTTCATTTCCTGCTCGCGAACCGGACACCTTGAGTAGTCCGCCGGGTGAGAGTTGCCACACAGACAGCAAGTTATCTTCTCCGTACTGCATGGTGCGGGAGGATGATCACCCCCACACGAACAGCAGCGAGCCGAAGATTTGCATCCCCCGACACTATAGCCAAATCGCCAGCATTTCTTGCAGTGCAAAGGACGCGGTGAAAGAGGCTCCACACGAAAGATAAGGGGCCACACTTTGAGTTCTGATGGGACAGACACCCCGGCGAAGGTAGCAATCACGGATTCGGTGGGATAGCGGGAGTCCTTCTAAATTCTGCTGCACCGGTGTACAGTGCACCGGTGGTGGTGGTGGTGGTGGCCCATAAAGTGGCGCATACCCACTCAGGGGGATTGGCCAAGAAGAGTGTGTGTGTTTTTTTTTTAACTAAAAACCAGATTGGCAAAAAAGGTGCAGTCGAAGAAAGAATTTAGAATATAGGTTGAAGACAGAAATAGAACAAGAAAGAGGAGCGAGAGAGCCTGATCAGAATCATTTCAACAAGGCAGACGAGCCGTCTCTGAAATGAAGGAATGAATGGCTTGACAGACATCCCCATGGCAGTGGCCTAGCTGCGCGCCTCCAAACGACAAAAGCACTGGCAAGGTTAGTGGCATTCCAAGACACCGGTGCTAACCACCTACGTTTCGCTTCTTCGCTCTCTTCTTCTGTACGGGTCTCCCAACGACGACGCTTACATGATGATAATTATGATGATGATTATGATTATGTCCTCAATGTTTTTGAGACGTACTCACAAGGGGGATTGGTCAGGGCTAATTCATTAGTTGTACAGCGATACCATTTTAAACTATTAATTCATTTCCTGAAAAAAAAAGTCTGTGAAAGGAAAGTTCGCTGACTGAAGCCCCAGTTACCCATTGATTATGTATTATTTAGCAATGCAAGCCACCTGTAGCAGAAGGGCCCGCTTAAGTACAATTTATACATATAAAAAAGTGCCCGACTGACATTGCATCTCTGGAAATTATAATCCCAACCGAAGAAAATGGAGGAAATTGTGTTCTCGTAAATACGCGATTAACTCGTTCCTCCGCTCACATATGCAAGTGCTTTAGGCTGGTATGTGTTGCAGGGCTGGGCGCCGGTTAAAAATTTTATTCCGATTAATCGGTAGGCTTTAATCGTTTAATTGATCGATTATTCGTCTCCGTTGGTTTGAGAAGAAAAGTGGCACAATATTATTTTAAATAAAAAAAATAAATTATTATCAATAATGACACAATAAATGTTATCATAACTCTCCTAGGCCTGTTCACACCTTTCTGTAGCGGTCTGAGGGAAGAGAAAAGGAAAGTAAGTGCACTGGCGATATTATTAAACTCCGCTGGGAACTGACCTGCATAGAACCTTTAGTGCGGGGGAAGAGCAGTAGAGGGGGAGTGAAAGGATAGAGTATAAAGAGAGACGGCAGAATGAAAGGTAAGGCAAAGTCATCCTAGCACATCACAGGCATCCCAGATGAGCTGAGCAGATCATCCTCATGGCGCTGATTTGGGGGGGGGGGGGGGGGACGCCTATCACCCCGTTTGTCTCTCGCACATTTATAGAGTATATAGGGAGCATTGGCACGCGCCATAACTGCAGGAGGCGTACATTAATCCTGGTTTACTTACGTCCACTTTGTTTATATAACGGTAAAACAGTGGGAGTGCCCGCTCACCACTTTGGTTGTACAGTTAAACCAGGATGCAACGAAGTTGACAAAAGTTCGCAATTTTTTTTCGTTACATCCAGGTTTTCGTTGCATGCAGGTTTCGATTTAAGCTCGTGGGAATGAAGCAAAAACGGAGCCAAAATGCTAGACATCAGGGAAGACGAACTCTCTTTAAGAATTTATTTCAGAGTGAAAAACTGCGCGAGTTGCGCATGCTGCTTTCGCACTAGCTTATAAGCACTACATGGCGCACTTCCACTTGTACTCCCACTTCACCCCCTTGACGTGGAGTTTTCCTACTACAATAAAGGTTACCTCCTCCTCCAAAGTAGCGAGGTCTTCGGAAACGCATTCGTAAACGTAAACGTAACTGAAGCGTCACTTATGCTTTTGACACTTTTCGGTATCTTAACGCGCTCCAAGAAGCAAACGTGTGCTGAAAAAGCTCCTTTTCGTGAACTTGATGCTCTTTTCCGCCTAATTGTTAACGGGGTGCTAGCTTGAATACCGGGGGGCGGCATTTTTTTTCGCCGGCGGAGACGGCATTTAAAATAGTGGGCTTGTCTTGAAAAGGCAAAACTTTGTTTTCTGGCATTAAAACCCTTCATCGGTGAACATACACCTCAGATAGCATTTGAGGCCTGCGCCGCTACAAGCCGATAGGGAGGCGTGGCATCTCAAAACCTAAGTCTCGAACCGATACCGCACTCACACGTGGAAATGCACGGTAGTTCGCGATTTTGGTTAAAAAAAAGTGAAGTGTAGTTACTCTTGCTACCTGGTGTGGTGTCACGCTACAAAAGCAAAACCAGAAATAGATGCTATACGTTAGATACGGGGTGGTGCTAGCCGCTTAGTTCGTTCCGTTTTTCGTTTTTAGGCAATTCTGGACGTTTTCGTAGCTGCTGGCTCCTTGCAGTAGGGGTAGGATTAACTAAATTCGTGCATTTGTCCGGCCAATTTCGCAGTAAAAGCGCGAAAAACAATGAATGATCGGCTTAGCGACTTCGTTACATCCAGGTTAACAGCCGCAACTCCTTCGTTACATAGGAGTCGCAAACACATGGGTTAGAAAAGGGCTGGAAATGGAGAATTGAAAAACTTTGTTAAATACAGGAATTCGTTACATGGAGGTTTGTTACATCCAGGTTTAACTGTATGTATGTTAGCAGTTAGAGTAGCCATTTTCCCGTCTGTCTTGGCTATCAGCTTGCAATTTTATTCACAGTCATGTCCGGTAATACTTGCATCGTTTTTTTTTGGTTGTGAAGTTAGGCGGCTTACTTGAACACGAATATGATTTTCAACATGGTTGCGAACAATTTAACCATGACACCATGTTTTATTTCGCTCAAGAAACGTCAACCGACTAACCGATAAAAAAATAATCGTGAAAAAGTATTAATCGATTTATCGGAAGGCTAATCGATCAAATGCCTACCCCTAATGCATATCTATCGCCTACCCCTAAGAATATCTAAAAAGTAGTTCTATGGTTTCACCCTAACCAACACAATTGGGACGATTCTGCATTTCTGAACGAAATGGCTGTTCTTAAAAATGCTTCAATAAATGTTTCACTGATTGATATATACAATTACTCTTGCTAATAAATGTTACTTCAACAAATGCACAAAACCGATTTTAAGGATTCCTCCATGCGACGCGGTATAAGGGCGAAAAAATGTTTTTTGAATGACACCCCTGACGCGCCTAAAAGGCCTTTCCGGATTATGTCAACGCCTAGAAAAACTGCAGCTTCAAAATACCTCAAATTTCATGCGCACATTGTGATTATGCTGTAGGAGCTCAATATTGCTGAAAGTTTTAAAAATTACTCCAGGCAGAGAGTGCAAAGTGCCAGAAACTTTCAGATATTTATTTTTTCCGCAGGCCAATTCATATGTTGTACTGGTTTTTGTTGATATAGGTAGCTTATGCTTGTATCTTGACACTGTTCTTATACAATTTTTAATAACACCCACCAATAGCGAAAACCTGAATTTCGGGAAAGCTGTGTGTTTTTACAGATTTCTCCATAACTACACAGCGCATTGATATATCCAATTCGTTTTTGCTTGCAAATACTGCCGATGCAGTTGTCAAAAAACCAATTTCACGATTTTGTCCTAACACGCGTATATGGAGGCGAGCGGGATTTTTTATCTTACACTCCTCTGTTAAATTTTCAGTTAAATTTTCCCGCGTTCACATAGCGCTCGCTATTTGCTGTGAGTTTTTGCAACCACCCGCCTGCCGTAAGACCCGTGTTATTTATCGCAAAACTGTGACGAATGAGTATCCTTCATACCTACTGAAATAACGCTTGCAATTGGTAAGTGCACGTTTGAGCACATCGTCTAGAAACAGTTTGTTTAAGGAGAGTTGCAGTAAAACACGAGTTCCAGACGTTTCCCATTAAACACGCCTTCGGCAGGAGCCCATGTATTGACTGTAGGCGGGAGTTCGTAATTGTGTACAACGTTACAGTGAAATAATTAGTTATGGCAAGTAAGAAATAACTGAATACGCATTATACGCATTAGTGTCATTATTATAGTGGCCCACCCTGGCATCGCTGAGAACTACCGCAAGTAATATACAGTAAACGCCCGTTAAGACGAAACCGGTCAAGACAAATTCTCGGTTATTCCGAACAGCGTGGGAACGTTTGCTTGGTTTTCCATGGACCCAATGCAAAAAAAAAAATTGCACCATCTCCCCGAAGGGAACTATGTGGTGGTGCAAAGCATGGGGGTTCCGTGTAGGTTCCACACCGGAGCAGAACCGGCGCAGGCGGTGTCTCGGAGCAGACTGAACGCCGCGCAGCGTGCGCACCTGCTTTTATACAGCTGGATGAGAGGAGGATGGAGGAGAGACGCGTATGCGCAGTGGGAGTGTGGACGGCGCAACAACAAGGGAGGGACATAACCCCTCCCCTGGAGCGACAGTGTCGCCGGTGTCTTCCTGGGCCGGCACGAGACGAGCACGCTTTTAAGTGCTCCTGGAGCAACAGTGTTGCCGGTGTCTTCCTGGGCCGGCACGAGACGAACCGAGCGGCGTTATCACAGCTGGTTAGGGCTCCTGGAGCGACAGTGTTGCCGGTGTCTTCCTGAGCCGGCACGAGACGAGCTGAGTGGCGAGAAGGAGAGCGGCGTTATCACAGCTGGCGTGGAGAGGGGACGATGAGGAGAGGTGCGGACGCCGGACGCCGACGGACGACGAGGGTCGACTAAGAGATGCTTTGCATCTAAAAAAAATCCGCTTAAGACGAACAGCCTTGCACGTGTTCTTCGGCTAGGATGACCAACTTTTGGGATGACCGCTGACCACCACTGCTGTCGATTCTGGGTAGCGAACGTGGCAGTCTTGGCAGTGTGCAGCGGGCATTCCCGCGATTAGAAGGAAACAAACGTACGAGAAAACCACAGAGCGCGAAACGAATTCGTGCCACGGAGGTCGGGAAGGAGCGAGAAAAAAAGGCACGCGGATAAAGCAACCACTTCTCCCACCCTTCAACCCGCGGAGCTAGCGGCAATGAAAAGAAACAAAAGAGCGAGGGCAAGTTTTGTGGCCGCTCTGCTCTGGAGGAGAGGCGCAAAACTAGGAGGACCAACAAAAATAAAAAAGAAAGTGGCGACGGAAACTCCCAATTCGCGAAAGCAGCCGCTCTCCTGACCAATACTGTTTCTAAGCGGAAGCATGTCAGTTAGCGTCGGTTCGCGTCGCGAGTCCCACCGCGTCACCGCCGAGAAAGCGAGGAGCATCCACTCCATATCTGCTGCGATGTCGCTTGAGGTAGCGGGTGGACGCTGTCCGTCGCCGCTTGGACAGGAAAAAAAAACCAGGCAAGAGAACTTGAAGACAGTCTTCTATCAAGTTGCGCATTAAAATACATTATTTTTTTATTTTTTTCGTTCATTGCAAGTCCACTTCATTCACCGTCTTGAATCACGATATTTACATCCACGTGGGCGTTTGGGCGATTCATTTTTTGTGAGGGCTTCTGATAAGACGAACAAATTATCATCGTCCCTTCTAGTTCGTCTTAACAGGAATTCACTGTAAATCAATTTTTCCGTACTCCAAATTCGTTGCCCAAAAAAGGATAAGTGGAACCTAGAGGGTCAACCCCATACGCTCAATTGGCTCCTACAAAAACAGCTGTCCAGCTGCCGAGAAGTGGGGACAGGTGAGAAAAAATGTTGCATTGATTCCGGCACCTGTAACCGCACATATACTTCCGTAGGGGTAATCTAGACATACATAAATTTAGCCTCGGAATCCTGCAGCTCAACTCGGTGAAAATCTGTTCGCATTGCCGCGAACCACAAAGACGAATATTACACCCGAGCTTTACGTTCCCATTGCCGTTCTCCAAGTCGCTCGTCTTAGGCGAGTTGCTCTTCGGCTGTTTCAACGAAACGCACCCGACCCATAACATCGTAACAACACAACTGACTCAACCTACTAATGTGGGTTTATTTCATCACCATGTCGTTCTACCAAACCCGTAAGGCGAATGCAACGGCCGGTGCAGAGATCCCCAAGACAAACGGGTCATCATCACCCGTGACAGGCACGGCGAACACCGTGGGAGAACGGCGGTCTTGTACCTCCGCTTCGGTGTCATTCAGGACCCCTGACAGCTGCGACGCGCTCCGTACGAAACTGGCGGTAAAGAGCTGCCTGACCCACTGGGGGCATCCATTTACGCGTTGGAAAGGTAACTAACCGCATAGGCGCGCTCTGCTGTTCGCCTCTTTGGCGAGCAAACGCCGCTGAGTAAATTGTCGCCGCCGGGGCGATAACGTGCGATCCTAGCCATTTACTCAGCGTGTTGCAGCATTACGCTTAAGGCTCAACCACCTGAACGCGTAATATCGACGTAGTTGCTCATCTACGCAGTCCAACGTAAGCGCACGTGAACTAGGCGTACTGCGGCGTACGCCTAATGCATTGCTTCGCTCTGTCTGCGCCGAAGTGTGCTCCTCCTGGATGGGTGTTTAACCGGCGGATTCGGTATCGAGTACGGGGTTCGTTGTATTACCCTTTGCGTTTATTCAAAGTTTGAATTTTCGCTGTTATGTATAAAATATTTCTGCTTTTATCGTTCTTTTGTTTGGATGGATGTTGTTGGTCTTAAAGGGCAAAGACAAGTTTTGGTTGTAGCCGATCCTGTGGCGAGGCCGTTGCGGTTACAGCGCATACCATGGAGTTGCTCGCCCTCGTCGGCATAGTGCACGGCAGCGCGTACTCCTGTACGGACGCCTATGTCGATGCGCGAATACGTCGTTATTGATCTTGGCAAGACCAGCAGCAGAGCGACCGTGATGCGGTCGCCGCCCGGAGCCGTACCTCTCCTGGTGCCGTACCTCTCCCGTAGCCGTAACTCTCGCGTGAAACAGAAAAGTCATTTCTTTGTGTGTTTCCAGAATTGGAGTAGCTATCATCATCAACATGTCAAGTGCCAACAGCAACGCCACTACAAAACTGTGGTTAATGTGCCGTAGCCTAGTTTCATACTAATGTATACTAGAGGAAAATCTAGCGCTGCAATCACGGACCGTCGTGGGCACCGCCATAGTATCTAGTGACATTGCTTGTATACTTGGCTTTGCTGTCCACTAGGCTTCGTTTTTGTCTTGAAGCCGAAATTAACTAAAATTGTTAAGATGTTTCTCTCGTTTATCTTGTATGAAGCTTCCAAATTACACCTGACAAAATTTTTTTCAGCTTCAATTTTACAATAAAAAACAAACTTGCTTAATCTTCTGAAGTAGTATTGATCACCATGTAGAGTGACAATTGCTAGCCCCACCACAAAGCTGTAGTTTAATGGGCAGTAACTTAGCCAGCCTAGCCGCTTTTGCCCCCTTTTCTCTCTCGTTGCTTGGGGTGTCGCTGGATGTCCGGTCGGTGGTTCGGTTGTCTCTCGCGCTATTCCCGTGTGCGGGCAGGTATTTCCTTGGTGTGAGGGATCTTGCTGCGAGAGAGAGAGAGAAGAACTTTATTTAGCCGCACGAAATTGCGGCGACTACGTGTCGGATGGGGTGGTTCCCTCTTCACGGCACCCATATGCTTCCGCGGCTGCCTGGCCCCTGGAGATCAGGACGAGCAGGTCTTCCAAGGCGGGGCTGGTTAGCAAGGTCTCCCACCGCTCGTTAAGGGGTGTGGGAAGGGTGATGGAGGGCTGGGTAAGGGGTGGGGGGATTGCCTCGGTAAAATCGCACTCTCCGATGACGTGCCGGAGCGTGCCCAATTGCCCGCAGAATCTACACTCTTTCTCGTATATCTCGGGGTACATTCTGCTTTGGAGATAGGGGGGCGGGAAGGATCCTGCTTGAATTTGGCGATAGATCGTTTGCTGTGCTCTGCTGAGCGACTTGTGCGGGTCAGGGTACCGCTGTCTGCCTTCCCTGTAGTGGCTGGTGATGTCCTTGTAAGTCGTTATGGCCTGCGACTCATGCTCGTCTGCCCGGTGTTCAAGTTCTCGGGCAAGCTGGTGGGCGAGTTCGTTGCCCTCCAGTCCTGAGTGAGCCGGTGTCCATATAAGTTTGACTTTCTGCTCGGGTATGCGGCGTATTCCTCCCTCTAGTATTCTGAGTGCCGTCAGAGAAACCTGCCCTTTTCTATAGCTGGCATACGCTTTTTGCGAGTCCGTGATTATTTTGCTCGCGTTAGGCAACGTGAGCGCCAAGGCTATTGCCGCCTCTTCCGCTTCTTCCGGGAAAGCCGTTTTGACAGATCCGCACGTCACCAGCGCTGTTTCGTCGTGACCGATATCGCGGCTCGCGTCGAAAACTTGGGTAGAGAGGCGTCCGTGCAGAGGGTGTTCCCCGTTCCATCTTCTTGTTCTTCCGCTTGTCTCAGCGTTTCGGTGAGGGCCTTGACCCTGGCCTTTCTGCGCCCGTCGTTGTGACCCGGTCTCATGTTTTTGGGCAGGGGTTTGATCTCGATTTTCTGAGACCAAAGTATGGGTAAAGGTCCCATTTCCTTGTGATCGGCCTCTTGCCAGCCCAGCTTGGCCAGTACCATTCGGCCCACCGAGGTTTGGCTGAGCCGCACTCTCTGGGTAGACAGATGAGCTTCGACCAACTCCTCCACCGTGTTGTGTTTGGCCATGCCTAACAGCTTCTCGGTGGACGAGTGGCGCGGGATACCTAGCGCCACCTTTGTTGCTTTGCGGAGGATCGCGTTCAGTTGATATTTGTCTTTCTTGAGCAGCTGTAAGTACGGCGCCGCGTATACGATGCGCGACGTCACAAAGGCCTGGACCAGCGTGAGCACGTCGTCTTCCTTCAGTCCTGTTCGCCTGTTTGTGACCCTTCGTATCATGTTCGTGACCTGTTCCGTGGTGGTCTTTATCTTGCTTAGCGCCGCTGCCGCCTTGCCGTTGTTCTGGAAGATCACTCCCAGGATTCGGGCTTGCGTGGTCGGCGTTATGTTCGTCCCGTCTATGGTAATACGCAGCTTCTCTTGCTCTTCTTTCTTCTTCGGGGCTTTATGATTAGGAACTCTGATTTTTGTGCCGAGCAGTCGAGGCCGCATGTCTTTGCATAGTCGTGTACGGTGTCGGCCGCTCTTTGAATGGTCTCTTCCATCCAACTCTCCGACCCCGCTCTAGACGTCCACACGATGATGTCGTCCACGTAGAGAGCGTGGTAAATGCCCTCTATGTCTTGGAGCAGGGCTCGGATCGGGAGTAGCGCCAGGTTGAAGAGCAGGGGCGATAGGACCGAACTTGCGGGGTGCCCCTGTCTCCCAGCGCTATCGGCCCCGAAGTCTCGTCCCCGATCTTAATCTTGGCCTTTCTATTACTGAGAAAGTCCCGGACGTACTTGAACGTTCGCTCTCCGCCCCCTGTGTCTCGCAGGTTGCGGAGTATGCTGTCGTGGGTTACGTGGTCAAAAGCTCCCTTGAGGTCGAGCGCCAGGATCGCCCTCGGGGTGTGGTTCTTGGCTTTTTTGATCACCAGTTCGTGTAGCTGCACTAGGACGTCTTGCGTGGTAAGGTGCCCTCGGAAACCGTACATGGTCGGTGGCATCTGGTGAGTGGTGTCTAGGTGCTTCTGCAGTCTCTTAAATACCATGCGTTCGACCACCTTCCCCACGCACGATGTGAGAGAGATGGGTCGCAGGTTTTCGACGTGAGGTGGCTTCCCCGGCTTGGGAATGAAGCGCACCTCCGCTTCCTTCCATTCTTTCGGTAGCGAGCCCTTCTCCCACGCTGCGTTTGCGAGGTCCAGGAGCTCCGTCCGACTCTTGTCGCTCATGTTCCTTAGAACCTTGTAGGTAATGGCGTCGATTCCCGGTGCGCTGGCTTGGTTGCTCTCGTCTATGGCCGCGATCAACTCCAGTTCGGTGAATTCCGCGTCCATGTCTTCGTTGCTCGGCCCGTCGTACTCGAGGGACGGTTTGCTGCTCTTTTCCGTTTTGAGGTACTTCTGCGTGAGTTGCCGGACAAGCTTGTCACCGTCCCCGTCGTAGCTGTTGATCGTTCGGGCGAGGTCGCGGGCACCTGCGCTCTTGCTCTTCAGTGGGTCTATTAGGTGCCTTAGCAGTTTCCACGTCTTTTTCGTAGACAAGGTGCCCTGGAGACCGTCGCAGACCTTCATCCAGTTCTCCCTGCATAGTTGGATCGCATACTCGGCTGCTTGTCTGTTGAGGTCGTGTATGCGTTTCCGCAGCTTCTTGTTGTGTCTCTGTCTCTTCCACCGTCGGGTGAACCCGTGTCTGGCCTCCCACATGTGGGCGAGCCTGCTGTCCACAAAGGGAACCTGCGTTGTCGTGGCTATCTTCTGCGTGCACTTCTCGACTAGTTCGCGTTGCTTCTCGGCCCACGCACGATACGTCTTGACTTCGTCGTCACTTTCTTCAACCTCATCGTCTTCCGCTTCGGCTTTTTTGCGCAGGCGGTCCCAGTCCGTGATGCTGGCGTGCCCCAGTTTTGCCTTTATGTCGGGTCCCCTGAGGGTCACACAGATCACGTCGTGGTCCGAGCCGAGGTTCTCCCCGGTGTTGTGCCCGGCAACATCGAGGTCCCCCGTACTAGTGTCAGGTCCGGGGTGGTGTCTCTCGCCGTGCCCGTGCCCGTCCTGGTCGGTACGCCCGGCTCGTTTACAACCGCCATGTCCTGGTCTTCTAGCGCTTTTGCGAGTTGCTTCCCACTCTTGGACGAGTATTTGTAACCCCACTGCGTGTGAGCGGCGTTGAAGTCT
Organism: Haemaphysalis longicornis; assembly: GCF_048455015.1. NCBI lineage: Eukaryota > Metazoa > Arthropoda > Arachnida > Ixodida > Ixodidae > Haemaphysalis > Haemaphysalis longicornis. The sequence continues at coordinate 6,935,286 of NW_027526282.1, forward strand.
CCTAATATGAGTATCGGTCTCGTTTTTGCTTCTTTCACGCAGTCTAAGATGGTTCCCTCAAAGTCGACTGCCGGTCTCGAAGGTCGGCGGTATGCGTTCAGAACGAACACATTACCGGCGTTTCCCACTTTTCTGTCGTGAATTTCGATTAGCGTGTGCTCGCAGCCGCGTTGGGCAGTAACGTGCTGCGTAGCCGCCACGTTACTCCGCACCAGGGTCGCCGTGCCCTTCTCGCTGGGGTCCGTGTAAGTAATGTACCCCGCCAGCTTGACTCGGCCATTGGTTTCCTGTAGCGCAATGACGTCTGGTTTCTGTTCTAAGTTGTCCACGTATAACTGAAGGTCCCCGAAGTTGTGTCTTAGGCACCTGCAGTTCCATTGTAGTAATGTCGCGGTCTCTTTCTGCTTGCCCTTAGTCTTCTTTTGCATGTTGGGTGGTAGCCTTATTTTTTGTGGTGGTAGCTTCTCGTGGCCTGCCCCTCAGTGCTACTCGAGTCGTTTTCTTCTTAATTACCATAGCGTGTCTGAGTTTCGCGTCGAATGTAGACATTCTGTTAGATAACCGGTTGTATTTTTCTTCATTGTTACCAACTCTTGTGGTTAAATTTCCTACTTGCTCGATGACATGAGTTACTTGGTTGGAAATGTGCGCTACTTGGTTTGTGAGCTGCGACAACACATTCATGACCGTCTGCATCGTGGGAGCGGCGGTAGTATCATCGGGTGTAACGACGATCGCTTCTTCAGCCTTCTCTTCGTCCATTGGTACTACTGCTGTTGTCGGCGGTGCCTCCGGCTCTGACGCCATCGGCGGCGACGGCCCGAGGGTGTCTCTTTTGGCTACCTTTCTCTTAACCTCATTGGCGACCCCGGTGTTACTACTACTGCTGCGGTTACCGCTCTTGGGTTTATCTAACGCCTCGGCACGTTCCATTAGCGCTCTGATCTGTTGATTCTGCCTCTCTATCATGTTCTTGAGTTCTGAGCATTGCTTGCACTTCTCGCCAATAGGAGGGGTGGTAGGAGGGGTGGGGACGAGGGGAGGGAAGTTGCTGCTGGTAAGAGCGACGGGAGGCCCAGCCGCACAGTCCACATATTTCTCGGCGACGTTCCGCTTGGTCTTCGACTTGGACCTCGAACGCGGCTCGCGTCTGCGGGCCCCCGTTGCAGTGGAGTCGCCGGTAGGTGTCGTCGCTCTCGAATCACTCCTCGCTGCACTCGCGCTTCTCCCTCTCCTGGTCAGGGAGCGGCCTCGGCGTCCGGACGACTACCCGTCACACCACGGCGGCGACTCGGCTTTTGCTCTTTGGCGTTCCCATCTTCGCTTGCGTACCACGTACGGCGTCTTGTACCTTGCTTTACATTCTTTGTCCCCGGTTAGGTGGTCGCCCCCGCAGAGGCTGCACTTGGGCTTACATTTGTGAATTGCGTCGGGGTTCTGGATGCCGCAGCCGCGGCAGATCCGGTTCGTTGGGTTCGGGCATACGTCCATGCGGTGGCCGAGGTGGCCGCACTGGTAGCACATGTCGATCTGCTTGCGGTATAGCGAGCACTCGACCAGCAGGTTGCCGTACTTTACGTAGTTCGGTACTTTGGGGCCTTCGAACGCTATGACCACCGACATAGACTTGCCTATGCGGTTGGCTTGCAGTGCTGTGGGGTTATACTCGTACACTATGAAGTCCTTGATTTCCTGAGCGGAGTCTGTCAGCGGAACTCCTCGGATTAACCCCTTGACGGTGCCGTGGGGGGCCGATTCATATGCACTAACCTCGTGTTTGGCTCCATAGACGGTGAGGTTACTGACCGCTGCGTAGCGGTCGGCGTTCTTCCTGCTCGGGGTGCTGACGATTATAATATTTTGTTGCTTGTTCGGGCATATCACGTCTTGCCTCGCTTCTTCCCCGCTCACGTTCGCAGCGGCGACGATGGCTGTGCTGATCTCGAACCTTGAGACTGCGCTGACGTCCAGGCCTCCCCTGGGTCACATGACGATCTTGATGTCGTCCCTTGGTAATTCTGGCATTCTTGCTGCCTTAAGCAGCTTGCTCTTGAAATTCTTCAGGCGGTGAATGCCTTCTTCGCCACCGCCGACGTCCGGCTGCGGCTTGCTCGTTGTTAGGTTTAGTTCTCGCTGCTTCGCTTGAGTCTTCTTTTCCCCGGCGACTCGCCATCCGAGAACTTTGGAAATTTGATCTGGCTAGATTTCCACTCCCTCCACCTCTACACGCATGGCGGAGGCCATTATCTTGAAAAACCTCGCAGCTGGGGCGTCGGAAGGTCGGCGACCTTGCCGGGACACTCCTACGCTTAGCAGCTAGGCCTAGCACTCGGCGCTCGCATAAAAGTCTTCCAAAATCCGAAGAAATGGATTCCCACCTCGAACTTTGGTATCCAGTCGTTCCTTGGAACTTCAAGGACGTCATGGTGGTGAAATTTCCATGGTTTGGGATGAATGACCGGGCCCATCGTCAAAAATCTTCGGATTTGATGTGGTGGTGGTGGTTCTAATGAAATGGCGCGTATCCACTCAGGGGGATTAGCCAGGAAATGGGCGCCTTACCGAAAGAAATTAGGTAATTTTTGAAGGGAAAGAAAAATTTTAAATTATTAGGATGGATTAGCAGTATATGAGGAGAGAAATAAAAGTAAGGAGATTAGAGAAAGAAAGAAAAAAAGGTAAAAACGAACACCATTTAATGAAAATTGGAAGTCAGAAACACGAAGATGGTGGCACAGACGAAGCAGTGAGCTTGGCGCGCATATTCTTGACAAGAAATCCAGTTAAGCTAAATGCTGTCTAGCACGGCAGACGGCCTGATTCCAGGATGAATGAGTGCAACGCACTGCAGAGATCCCCGTGGCAGAATCCCAGTTCCTTCGCCCCGAATGACAAAATAACTGTAGCAGATAGCGGGAGGTTTAGCCGGCTGCATGTACTTTTTAAGTATCTTCGTCTTATCGAGGAGAACCGTCGGCAGGAGAAGAAGAAATGGTCGATTGTTTCTGGTTCTTTGCAAAAGGCGCATAACGGCGACAGGGCCAGATTAGAGCGGTACAAGTAATAATTTAAATTTGGCACGCGACAGCGAAAGCTAGTGAGGGTTACTTCCCAAGCTCGCGACTGGCTTATGCTGCACTTCCATGAGTACCGGAGGTGCTCGAGCTCCGAGTCATCGTAAGTAGAATCAGGCCGACTTTGAAGTAAGCGCAGCCTACGGAAGCGAGCCGAAGTTATGAGGGAAATGGGCGGAACAACCTCCACTACTGGACCGCCCAATGCCATTCCCGCCAGAGCATCCGCCGATTCGTTAAGCCAGATACCTGCATGTCCAGGTACCCAGACCAAACGAAGTTCACGAAGGGAGGAAGGCGCTAAAGAAGCAAGGACTCGACGTAGGGGGGATGAAGTTGAAGAAGTAAGGGCAGAACAAACAGAAAATGAATCCGTGAGAATTATTGCCTGCCGTTTCGAGGAACCAAGCTTACGAAGGGCCAAGTCTATTGCGAGAAATTCTGAGTGGAAAGATGTAGTAAAGTTGGGCAGCTGGAGGGAAAAGGCCCAGTCTAGACCGGGAGAAAAAATACCTACGCCTGCCCTCTCCTTCCGGACAGAAGCATCGGTTGCAACAATGGCGTGGAATGGGAAACCGTTCAGATGATCCTGTAGGAGGCCTGTTAAAAGGTTAAGAGGGGGTAATTTCGCGTTAGAGGGAACGATTTCATCAAAAGAAATATCTAAGTGCGACACTCTGTCAAGTACTGGAGCCGACAAGAAGGCCACATTTAATGGGCCAAGCAGAGATTGTACAAAGACCGCCTGTGGATGTTTTGTGGTGTAGTGGCGCCCTCTAGTGGAGCGCCCGCTCACTGTGGGCGCTTGGTTGTGTTAATTGTAACTAGATGTCGTTGCTGTGGTCGCACGTGACGGGTCACGTGCGTATGCGTCTAGGTGTCGTCTTGTCGAACAATAAACGTGCTCTTTGGGCTCTGGTCTTGGTGCGAGCAGGCCGCACTCTTTCTTCTTGGGCTTGTGGGTGGGCCCGGCGGCCGGCCTTCGCTCCCGTCGCTGCCGAGGCCGCTCGCCGTCGCCCACGACACAACATGTTTGAACCACGGCCATGAACTACCGAAGAACAACGAAGGCCATGTAACGAAGGCAGTTTGCGGCCTGGATATGGGTGATTCCATGACTCGTAAAAATGCATCTACGGTGAGGGCATGCATGCGTGAGACTAATTGAGGAATACGGGCTTTCATGTATAAAATTTTAATTGGTACATAACGGGGAAGACCCAGACATAAACGTAGAGCTTGTCTTTCGAGCATTATCAACGGGCGAAGTTTGTAGTGGGGACTCCCGGAGAATAGCACACATCCAAATTCTAGAATTGGTCGGACGTACATTTTCTAAATCATTAGTAGGGTGTCACGACGCATGCCCAATCTTTTGTGACTTAGCCCTTTCAAGAAAATCCGATGTGAAGCTCGTATGACCAGCTCGGTTCTTCTTCTTCTTCCCTTGCTGCGAAGATTGTGCGAGGTTGTGCGAGAGCCAACGATGAATGCAGCTATCCACAGAGCCAAGAAGAAGCGACAGAAGTCATCGTCTTGATATGAACGAAGATGTCTGTTTGTCACAGAACACAAAAGAAGATAAGATAGTGTCAAAAATTGATGTTTCACTGCACATGAACAAAATCCACACTTTCATCGCTCGTTGCGATGATGTACCCGATGAGTTATTACGCAGAGGGGAATTAGTTGTGCGTGCTGCACTAGCAAGAAGAAAATGACTGATATCTTCAAATAAGCCTGTTTTGAAGAAAATGCAACGTTTTCATTTGAGAGTTTGCTTGTCTGTACACGCGTATACTTCCAAGGTATTTCATTTTCACTTCTAGGTATGAGCACTGGCATATTGCCGTAAGTTTTTTATTACAACGATATTCAACATAACGAATGATTTTGGGTGGTCCCACGTGATTCGTTATATCGAGGTTTCAGTGTAGTTCTTAAGTTGTACCCAAATATAGAGCATTGAGGGAGCCATCTGCCGACGGGAGAAGCCCTCGCGGCAGTTCTTCTTGGTGGTCGCTTTTTTCATTTCGTCTTCTTTCGTGTCGTCGATTTGCCAGGGGCCAGTAGTATTCACCAGTGTGTAATGTCAATCCTACTTCGTCCATTTCCGATACCATGTGTCACCGATACCCGGATGCTTCCTGCAACTTCCGGTGAGCAGTTGTCAGGCCAGCTTCTCTGCCTCTTGGCCTTTATATATGATTTTTATACAGTAGTTTATGCAACTTAGAAACTGGTTAAAAGAAGAGGGCAAAACATCAGCTTTAGCAGATCTTCCCTGACAATTTTGTTATCGCCGGAGTATATAAGACGCAACCAAGTCTGTGTTTGGTCACAATGAATGCAAAGCTTAAAACAGAAAGGGTGGGAAGTTGGTCGCGGGGGACATAGTCTAGGCCCCTGGCACGCTTTTCCGGTCGATGCTCGCGCAATGACCTTCAAATCGTGCGCTACTGGGCTTCATAGCTGAATATACATATATATATATATATATATATATATATATATATAGAGAGAGAGAGAGAGAGAGGAATTTTATTTAAATGAAAAAAAAAACACAGAAAGGTCGGCCTGATGGTAGTATATCTGGCCAGCTATTCTGTGTGTGGGAAGTGAAAGAGGAGGGAAGAGCGTGGATAGAGGACGAGAGAGATGAAGATGATGGAGAAATGAATAAATGGCTATGTACAGCAGATGCTTATACTTATACTGTGCATGTGTTAAAGTTCAGCCGGACGGGCCTCAACTACAATATCGCTGAGAGGGCGCTACTGCGCAGAAATGTCAGTACAGCTTTAAATGCCCTGTGAGAACGCTACGCGCCTGGCGAAGGTCCCAGCGTACTTCTTCCGACACCACACGACAGTCCAAACGGGCCATTTGTTCTCGCTATTTGTTCTCGATGATGCGCGTAGCGTGGACAGTGGCAGAGAACATACGAAATAGTCTGTGGTACACGGCATGTTTCACAATCGCCGTCAATCGGGGTCACTCATAACGCCGATGAGGTGCTTGTAGCGACGCATAAAGGCTACGCCAAGCCGTAGTCGGTGAAACAGCGTGGCGTGGTTTCGCTGAATACCAGGAGGTAACCGAAACTTGCAGTCAGGGTCCAGACGGTGTAGTGTTTTTTTACGGTTGTCAGGGTGGGACCAGTGACTCGCCGAGGCGAGGCGGAGAATGGTAGACAGAAGGGCCGTCGTGTCCGTCCTTGAGAAAGGCATACGTACAACTTCTGCATTTGCAGAAACCTTCTTTGCCTCCTAGTCAGCCCAATCGTTACCAGCTAGCCCGCAATGGCCTGGTACCCACTGAATGGTGATGGACATGTCCTTGTTGCAGTGCCAAGGAGCATAATTTCAGTACTTCCGCAACAAGGGCATAATAAGGTCCTTGCCTCGTAACTACGTTGAGGACCTGGAGTGCTGGCTTTGAGCCATAAAACAGGGATCAAGCTTGAGGTGATTCACGGGAGACTAAACGAATCGCCTCCCGTATGGCAACCAACTTAGCAGCAGTAGAAGTTGTCATGTTGTCTACTGTGAATCCTCGGGTAATTCATAGGCTTGGAATTACCACAGCCGCGGTAGACCTGGATGCAGTCACAGAGCCATCAGTATATACATGTACAGTTCCGGGGTACTTGCTTGTCAAAAATGCTAGAGTCAACTGTTTGAGGGCTATTAATGGTAAAGAGGACTTCTTCCCGATTCCCGGGATGGAAGGGTGGATTGATGGTTTTGATTTTACCCACAGAGGATCCTGTGAAACCACCATTGGGGCGAAACCTGATGGAATTCTATGTTGATGTCGCAAAAGAGCTGCCGCAAAACTACTTCTCGAGCACGTAGTAGGAAGAGCCGATAATGGATGATGTTCATGCCTTGTGAAGCATCTAAGGTAGACTCGAAGGGGTTCGCACAAAAGAAGTGCGCCCATTGGAAACACACGTGCCTCGGCAATTGTGCCCACAGTAGAAGTACATCGTGGTAGTCCCAAGCATATTCTGAGGGCTTGTGCTTGCAAATCCTCCAATCTACGCCGATTTCAAACTTGGATAGAAAACAATGCGAAAAAGCCTCGGGTGCCAAACACCCCCCCCCGCCATCTTTTGGTAGAGTGTGCTCCTCCCCTGCTCCCCCCCCCCCAAAAAAAAAAAAAAAACATTCCTCGCTACGCCACTGGCCTTTTGGCTCACCACTGAAGTCGACCGGCATTAACGTCGATAACCGCACTGTGAACGCGACACCAGCCATATTTGAAAAATCGAAAAACCCCACATCTTTAACAAGAGCCTGTCTTAAGCGAGAAATAAATGTGAATTCTGACACAGCGTTGTTTGCTTATAAAACACGGCTTCGCAAGCAAGGATTGCACATTACAGGCTAAATTGTGCAAGACGAAGGCGTTTTTTATGCAGAAGGTTTACAGATCTGGTCAAAATCCGATTAATTATCACTATAACTATCTAGTATAACTGCTTTAGCAACCAAAAAACTTCTAAAAACGAAGTGTGCTCGCTTCTCTGCGCACGCTCCCACCCGGCACGCTCCAGAGATGAAGAAAGAAGTTGCGAGCCACCAGGATGGTGAAAAATCAGCCTGAAAGCACCGATGCCACCTCGAAGACGCGCCTGAAGTCTCGACATCGTTCGTCGCAAGAGGCGCAGTACAAGGTGGCAACCCCACCAACTGTAGAAACCCTCCCGTCCCCACCAATGGCCATGCAGTTGGTATCGACGGCTTTCGCCGGTGAATCGCTCGGCCCTACGCTGCAGCACCGAGGTAACGACAGCCCAGCTGCTCAGTCCTTCGGCATTGTGTCCTCCGATATTGTCTCGAAGAAGCGCAGAAAGTCGAGGCGTCGTTCTGCGCAAGAGGCACAGGCCAAGGTGGCAACCTCACCAACGGTGGAAACCTTCCCGTCCCAACCAATGCCCATACAGTTGGTACCGACGGCTGTCGCCGGTGGACCGCTCGGTCCTACGCTACAGCACCGAGGTAATGACAGCCCAGCTGCTCAGTCCTCCGGCATTGTGTCCTCCGATATTGTCTCGAAGAAGCGCGGACGGTCGAGGCGTCGTTCTTCGCAATCGACATCGGCCAAGGTGACGACCCCGTCAACGGCGGAACCCTTCCCGTTCCTGCCAATGCCTACGCCGACGGGGTTGCCGGCTCCCGCCAGTGGACCGCTCGGCCCTACGCGAAAGCAACGCAGTCACGGCAGCGACCCTCCTCCCTCCGCCACCGTTTCGCCTTCCAGGTTAGTTCTAGTTGAGGAGCCGCCCTAAGCGACACAACACAGTGAAAAAGGGAATAATGAGAGGCGGTATAACTGCATCATCAACATATTGCAGTGCGAAAGCTCATGTTTTCATAACATGCGCATCAGCAGCACTTGCCGAAGTGACTAATGTCGTGACTACCCCATTCCCTCGCCAACCCTATTTCAACCCCACACAACTCTGCACCACATAAAAGCAAAACTGCCGATGCCGGCAAATACTGCACCGCCTCCAGTCTTCTTCTCTAAAACCGACGCGGTCGTCGTACGATGAGCCAACATGCACTCTCATCATACCGTTTCTCACACATCTTCACCCAGTATCCCGCAAGCACTTCCACAGCGGGGTTTATAGATCTAACGCACGTATTCCTACTGTCATCACGACGTCGCTTTTTTCCCGCTTTCTCTTTCCTAGTAGGAGTGGCTAGATCCTCTTTACTCTACAGAGAGCGAGTGTGAGGAAGGGAAACAATGCAAAGAGTGAAGTCTGAGTCTCAGGCAGCCTCCTCAGAGGCAGAAGGTGAGGCAGCTTCGTCTGGTTGCGCGTCTTGAGGTGTGGGAGGCTGCTCCAATGCTAGCTTGTCCTGAACACGGGCAATGAGGAAGTTCTACCAGCATTGTCACTAGTGGCGATTTAGAGCGACCGAATCTTTCAATGGCGTAACACTGAGGTGCGTCGGTGAGGACCGGCCGACGGCGGTCTTGGCGTCCATCGCAACGCAGCAGCCGTACTGCAAGATGGATTCACAACACGGATAGCCTCCGCAGTACATGCACTCTTCGGTCGGCCCGGCTGACCTTAGATGTGGACAGAATAAGGCCTTTGTTTGTAGGGCTGTGCCTGTCGGATTAGCGACGAAGTAAAGCGATCGAACGTGTACGAGAGAGTATATAGTGTATCAATGGTTTTTTATTTAAGTTGCTGTGTACAGGGAATATTCTTCAAACAGGCGGATATGCACCATACTGCATGATGCCTTTTAGCTCGGACAATGTATGGTTTCTCGTTTCGCCGGTTAGTCCGCGGGCCCACTGATTCCCATCTACGCTTTGGTGGCCAAGTGTGAGGGGAACCAAATCGAGGGATATCGGAGGCAAGCGTACCCCAACTGCCGTAAAATCATGTCGCGCGATGCGGATTCCACCCTGGGCAGTGCCCGCTCGCAGGTTTGGAGTACGGCTTTTTGGCTCTCTGTAGCAACGATACTGTGGTGCGTGTGGTTATTGGAGTTTCTCTTTACCTCAGCGAGATATTTGCGCGGCTTGGAAGAAAGTATACAATTATGTCATCGCGGGTGGGTTTTACGTGGGCCGATTACCATGGTCACTCTTTTGGCGTCAAAATATTCAGCATCCTTGTAAAATACATCGAGTAACGTGTCTTTGGCCATCAGAGCTTTCGTTTGTAGAGTATTAGCATTGCCTGTTAGGCCGATACCGTATGATATTCCTCGCATTATGACGCGAGGAATATCATTTCATGGAGGGCATTCAGGGGGAATGGCAAGGACTTGGCGAGTTGTTCACCCGACTGGTGCGGTGTATGCCTTCCCGGGATAAGCGACCGAAGGCGTTGTGGTTGGGCCAACCTGTGGTTGCACACATATCCCCTAAGCGCTTCAAGCACCACCGTCTTAATGATTTTGTTACTCAATTGCATACTGGTGAGTCCCTCAACGGCAAGAAGGCATCTGTGTGGCTGTGCCACAGGTTTGCGCGTTTCGGTGATGGTAGGATTCATGTGGAAGTGAGAGTATGACATATGTCATGTCATGTGAGCCATGCTCACCGGAGAGGACTACCTCTTGGTAGCGCAGGTCACCACGTTAGACGTATAATATAGTGTTTCGGAAATGCATAAAACTTCTAACCCCCGACAAGAATTTCCTGGACGTGGTTTTGAATTCCTTTCAATTAATTTTTTTTTCTCAATCTATGCGCTGTCATAATATAGACATGCGCTCGGGCGCTACTCTTAAAAATTTTACCAGCTGCGTATTGATAGACGAATGAAACACGAAGGTAAAACTGCTCCTCAGAACGAAAAAAATTCACAATGTCTGTTTGCGGTGTATGGAGAAGGCACCACAGGTGCAGTTTAGTGCTGAAAATTAACCGTGCGCTATTTTTACTGACTTGAAAATGAATAGCCTTGTGTTCTGTCCCCCACTTAACACTTTCGCTTTCACTGTGCGTTTACTCACGACTAGGGTAAATGACCTTTTCGCGTAACTTTCTTTTACCGACGACTACCAGGTCTTGTAAGTAAATCCATAGGGCAAGGCTTCTAACGTTTGCAGCAGCCAGGAAAGGGGAGTATGAGCACTGAAAATTCATTTTTTCCAAGAACACACGTGGTGAAATAGGTGCACCGGTGTCAGAACACTCTCCAAAATTTTCAACTTTTCTGCTTTAAATACCAAGACCTGGTTTGGCTACAGGCTGTAGTTTTATTTTTTAACGACGGCGTACAGCACCCGAGAAAAATATTTCTGGCTATGCCACTTTCCCTAAGAGTGATTTTACGTGAAAAAGGAACAAAGCTGTTTGAGCGTGTGTTTGTTCGTGAGGCTTGGGCGTAGTACGTTACATTGTAATGTAGTGGTAGAGTATATTTGGGTACGCCTGAGATTCTCAATGCTGTATCAACAGAGCTAAAAAACAGTTTTGAATAGCGACAAGTATATAACTGAATTATTTCACAATCTACCGAAAATGTGCAATAAAATGCAGATTATTTTTCTATTGTGTCACCGAGAAGCTTAAAATCTAAAGTTCAGTATTCTTGGGACTCGGAGTTTTAGTGTGCATATAACACTAACACTTGTGGCAATCTTGTCTTTCAGTACCGATGTAACCAGACCAGCGATCGCTCAGGCAAGCGATCTTTCCGTGGCCGCCGTCGAGACACCCGCGTCTCACAGCGACATGACCACATCGTCGGGCTTTTCAAGCAGGCGTAAAAAGCCACGGCGCGCCGGCATCGCTCGGGCAGACCACCTTTGGGCAGTCGACGCTGAAGTAGCCGCGCCTATACACCAGGCCATCATATCCCAAAGCTCTTCAAGCGGGCCTAAAAAGCCGCGCGGCCGCAAGAAAGCCAAACCGAAGGATCGCCCTCAAGCTGAGAAAGTTCCGAACGCTGTCTCCGACTCACAGGTCAAGCAAGGCCATCGTGACACTGTGTCACTACGCCGTCGGCCTAGCGCGACTCCGAGCACCCAGCCACCGACGCAGTGGCTCTTGATCCGGGAGCAGGAAGGGTCGCAGGAGATGGTAGCGGTGCCGTACAGCCGCTACCAAACAGCGCTCCTGCCTGGTGAGGTAGCAGTCGTTCGGGGGGATTTGAAACTACCGGTTGTGCAACGTCCTAATTGGGTCACACTTTTGCCACCGAAATCTGCAGCAGTTAACGACGCCACTTCAAAGCCGCCGACGCTACAACCTCAAAATAGATTGATTGATTGTAGGGTTTAACGCGCCGACGCAACGCAGGCGATGAGGCGCGCCGTAGTGGAGGGCTCCGGATTAATTTTGACCACCTGGGGATCTTTAACGTGCGCCGAAATCTCGTACACACGGGCGTTTTTGCTTTTCGCCTCCATCAGAAAAGCGGCCGCCGCGGTCGGGAATCGAACCCGCGACCTCGTTACAACCTCAAAATAGAGGTGCTGCTACTTTTTCGTCCAAATCGGAGGCAGCGGTTGTAATAATGTGCCATGCAGCACGGGTAGCAGACAGGAGACCTCGTTTAAACTCGTTTAAACCTGGTTTTTAAGTAACCTTTTGCGACCGATAGCAGAATCAGTGTTCGTCTAAACCAAGAAAAGAGTAAAAGTAAAGTATAAAATTTTCATGATCGTAGCAGAGTCGTAGCAATCGCTTCCCGAAATTGCATTACAACGAAAGTAGCGAATAAAGTTTAATTATAATGAGAACCTTGAAAATAAAGTTTATGAATAATTTCCTCCATGAAATAAAATGTCCGCGTTCTTATTGATAGACTAAAAATTGCGAATGAAAGGGCACCAAGCGAAATGTCTTACACTACGTTGCTAACAAAAAAAAAAAGTTTCGATGCCTGGAAGAATCGTGCGTGTATGCATTACGCCTGCGATTGGGAACGAAATCGTAGTCACTAAGTTGCACTGCACACTACCCGAGTACCGCACGTCAGACTGCACTGTAGTGGTACTGTAGGCTGTCTGCCTGTAGCTGTTCCAATAGTAGCAGATCAGGAACTCCTGGTCTCCAAACCGTCTTGTGCGCAGCGAGCTCTCCCACTACTCGAGGTTGGAGGGAAATTAGCATATGTAGTCGGTGTGACAAAGCAGTACGATGAGGGGCGCTGTGCTTGGGGTATGGGGGTAGCGAGGGCAATCGTAGGGGTAGGTGCTTGGTAAGATTTTGTGAAGTTGAGGGCGATGGTAGTCCGTGTGGGTTTGCCGTCGGCGCTAGGTGCGAGCGTCTGCTGTGGAAAGGGTAGGGGTGGGGAGTGGGAAAGGTGAGGCGGGTCTCCCTGTAGTGGCGGAGGATATCTGTGTACGTTTAAGGGAGGGGCTCGTATTCCCCTTCTGGAAAGGCTCGGCGGAGGAGGTCGCGGCCGGTGGCCTGTGCCAGCTCATTCCCAGGAAGGAATGTACAGGCAGGAATCCATACGATGTATGTCTGGGGTAGCTCAGGCCATTGAGAGAGTACGGTTGCTGCGATAGTGGATATTCTTCCTGATGCAAAGCGCGGGCAAGCCGCTTGCGAGTCTGTGAGTACTGTAATGTAGGAGGAAGGGGTGTGTGTTACTGGGAGAGCAATGACCACCTTCGGCTGTGGCGTTGGAGGTGGTGAGGAAAGTATGCGCAGTAAGAGTGGCGCCGTTGGCTTGGATGGCTGCAGCCGCATGTGCGGGGTGAGTGCGATTGCGTGCGGCGTCAGTGTAGTATGCTTTTGGCCATTGGTGTACTTTGTAAACAAAAGGCCGACGCGATATTGTCGACAGCCGACGTTATAGATGGGGTGCGTGTGCCTGGGTAACGGGAGAACGCGAATGGCGGTTCGATTAGCAAGCAATATGCGGTGTATAGTGTTCGCCTTTTGAGGGAGTATCCTATCTTGGTGAGTACTTGTTGCCCGGTTTCTGGGAGCCGGAGGCATTGTAACTGGTGGTTGGTGTGCGCCTCCGTGTGCTCCGATACTGTGTGATGCAGGCCTATAGTTGTATTAGTCGTTCGGTGGAGGTAAGAGATTGGAGTTCGAGAGCAGTTTTGTCAGCCTTGCGGGTGGTGATGTCAGTCTTTCCTATCTATTGACAATTGAAAGCTGAGTATGGAGTTCTGTACGTGATGCGGCCCTAGAGCATTGCTTGTAGTATTCGGCAGGTATGATCTTATTTGAGGCCTCCCCGGTGCGTGCAGATGCGTTGGATGCAATGTGGAAATTGCTATATAGTTTTTCGGAGTCTGACAAGCAGGGCTGCAACTAAGCCCTCATAGTAATAAGGGGTACCTAATATTGGAAGGGTTTGCACAATAGGGACCCGCTGGCCCTTCATGGTGACTGTCGGGCTGGCGTAATGTTGGGAGGCCATTCCCGTGTCCGGGCCCGTAGGATAGGAAGAGAACACGAGGCCGCATGGTTTTATATACCACATTTTTGCGATCCTAGGCATCCCCTGGTTCTAAGCGCCCTCCCCTACTTCAAGAAAAATATTTTTGACAAAAGTGTGCCGGCGAATTTTGGCACTCCCTTTTCTAAGTGATCATAGCAAGGTGGATTTCGGACGAGTGTTAGCGGGTCCAAGGTAATGTTGTGACCAGGTCATTTATCGTAAGTTTTCCATTACAATTCACTTCGACAGAACACAGGACCTGCTGTGGGATACACAAAGCGACGGCTCAAACAGTGCAACGGATGGTAGTGAAAGTGACTGTGTGTCAGACGTAAGCAACGGGTTCCCTGCCTACAAATTTTTCTGCTGAAAGTTTGCCAAATGAAACATTATTCCTTGCGCCCGCCTCGTCGAGATACCGCCGCTAATAAAGTGTCTGTGAGGGGGGACCATGGTTTTCTTTTAAATCTAAGCACCCCCGTCTCACTTTGGGCATCGCGATCGTGGAAGGAAGGGGTTAGTTAGAATCGAGTAAATACGGCAGTTATTAATGGTTGTGATCATTTGCTGCAAGTGGACTTTTTGGTTGCCCAGAGATCTGCTGTTGGTCCGTATGGTAAGGTCCTACGCATACAATGCGTCTGAGATGCTCGGTGTAAGTTCAAGTAGGGGTGGTAGTATAGACAGTGCGATGTTGAAAAGGAGTGGTGAAATAAGTGAGCCTTGCGTGGTCCCCTTGCTGGTGTGTAACTTGTCTGAGGTATCAGAACCTAGATGGAGTGGTTCTGTGCGGTCCGTGAGGAAGGTGCGCACGTTATTGTAGGCTGCGGCCCCGCATTTGAGAGCGTCTTGTCTGGCTAGAATGGCCGTATGGGTGACATTGCCAAAGCCCTTTGCACGCCAAGCGCTAGATTGGAGGTGGGATAATACTTGCCTATGTTAGCAATGATTTGCTTTGTAAGTTGCAGGTGGATGGCATGGGTACATAGGTGGGGCCGTAAATCAAACTGTATGGTGGAGTGGGCGAGTCCCGTCGACATAGTCGGTGAGGATGCGTGTGACAAAGTGTTCAAAAAGTTCGCCAACGCTTAAGGTGAAGAAAATGAGGCGAAGATTGTCGGTGGTGATTGGGTTGATGGGCTCCGGGAGTAGAGTAATATCCGCGTGGCGCCAGTGGGCAGGTACCATGCCGTAATACCATTGGTGTTTGTAACAGTCGAGTAGCGAGTCGAGTTGTTCTTCATTGAGGTAGAGGAGGAGGCCGTAGGTGATCTTATGGTCGCCGGGTGCCGTGTTCCGGATTCGCTTTGCTAGAGCTAGAAAGAAATTTCACAAAGCGATGTGACAAAATAAAAGAAATGCATCGTATACATGTGCTCCGAAAAAATGAAGACCGTAGTAAAAAAACGCGGAAAAGAACGTCGGAAATATCAGTAAAAAGAAGCGCAAACGGACCAATCCTGTATTTACGTCTTGAATCTTCGAGAAAAAAGACATAAACAACAAATCAAACGCATTTCATCAATATAATGATATAAATTTAGATCGTTTGGGAAAAGAAAACAAAATGTAATAAAAATGAAGTATTCCAACGTCTTTTTCTGCTTATAGCAATATATGGCTGTGAAGACTTCACACTCTGACATGCGGAATAAGGATGGTACACATTAATAGGAAAGTCTCTGCATTTCTGGAGATTTTTCAAACGTCCAAATTTCGCGCTACAGTGACTTGTATGGGCAGAAGTGACGTCATGTGGGCCAGCGCTAAACAAATGCTTATCAGTTCTGTACGTTCGCATTCAAAAGTGTATACGGTCAAAACAAACTAGAGCTTCCACAACAATCTCCTACTGTCATGTTTCTTGGAGGTGGCTCGGTCGACGGCCGCCAATCGTACAAACAAGTTTCTTTGACGTCATAATAATGTGGCCGGAAAGTGGCTAGGGATTCGCACAGCTTGACATGTTTTCTTTAATACCTCTTTATTGTTTTGAAGTTTCCGGTAACATTACTAACATCGTTATCGTGACAAAGCAGTGTTTTAAAATACCCAAACTTGTATTTTGTCTTCATGGCCTCTTTAGGCCACACAGGGGCGCTAAATCTTTCGCTCAGAGGTCCTTGGGAAACAGCCTTGATTTTACGTTTCGTGTGAGCCCCAACACTGACATCGCGGTTCATATCCACAAAAGGAGCATACTTACTCGCATGACCCAGCGGCGCAGCAGTCACCACCGAGCTAGTCCTCACTGAGCTGCTACATGTACCTCACTGCTGGTTAGTCTGACTTGCGTCTATATCGCTGGCGGCCGCAACCCTGGCAGTACCGAGCGGTAGCCGTCAGCACTGTACACCGCAGATACCCCGCAACAGAACTCATAAAAGTACAGAGCACAACTGGAACCAGCCCTCAAGCTGCGCTCACTTGTTCAATAATCAATTCGCTTTAACAGTTCATAAGAAACGCTTAGTGCTTTCTCTCCTTGTGAAGTGGTACTCAGTGCCGTGTGCTGTATTTCCTTTTCCTCACTCTTCAGATCCTGCGACGAAGAAGAGACGCAAGCATTCGATGCCCTTCGCATCCGATACGCTGGAAGCCCTCAGCGTGCCTTCCGACGCTGTCGTTGACCCACCACAATTGGAACCCGCGTCGGCAACCTCCGCAGGTCCTCGAGATTTAAGTGAAGCAAGGAGCAGCATCGCCGAGCCTGCAGCTAGAGATGTGAGTAACCAACCTTTACTAAAGCCAGAGTCCTTCAATGCTTTACTGGTCACGAAACTGCTCCGTAACTCAATGGGAGAGCTTCATATGCTGCGTTTGGGCGCCGCGTGGTGGCGCCACCCTCTCACTGAGGTCACTACTCGGGCGGCGTTGCGCTGGCTCGAACGGCGGAGCCGCGGCGAGTTGTGTTTGTTTTGTGCGGGGAAAAAATGTAACGTGCATATCGCGCTCTTGTGATGCGACTTAAGTAGTGCAACGACGATGCCGAACATGTGTTGCGTCCCGGGATGTCGTTCCGTGCACAACGATACCACAGAAAATGTTTCCTTGTTCTGTTGACCGAGCGACGGGCAGCTGTGTGAGAAATGGAGGGGCGCCATTCCAAGGCAAGGAACGGGAGATTTCATCTTCGATTATAAGTGTGCGACAGTGCGTGGAAATGCACTGTTTGTGAGAGCGGAATAGGCAATGTGCGCTTTTGAGAGCATCGTGGACCTAGAATTGTACAAGGCTTACTTAAAGCCGTATTTTTGTCATATCAGTCAGGTTGTAGCGGTGCTTCATTACCTGTTTGCAAACTTGTATTACCTTGCGCTCAGGCTCGCGTGTAAAGAAAGCTTTGGGACATCCTTGTGCTTTTATTTTTCATATTTCCGCGAATTATCCCTTAGGGTTCGTTTTGTTTGTTTTGTAACCGCGCGCGGCCGATTCTGGTTTCTTATCTGGCGTTTCAACCGGAGCGCCCGTTTGCTCTTTTTGTCGTACGTCCCGTCGGGCACTATTGTTTGATCTGGAAAGGGTGCCACCTTGTCGCTAACTTGATTTTTAGTTTCTTCGACAATGTTCTCGATCCAAGTTCCATGGATATGAAATTAACAACGTTCCAAGAGTAATGCATGCATAGCAAACGCCGCGCAACTCACTTTATCGACGTTCATCTGTTCACGTCACACTGCGGACTGCTTCTTCTACGTTTTTGTTTCATTCTAGTCTTTTGTAGTGCAGGAGATCGCTAGCTCGCTGCGTTCAGAAAAATTCCCCCGCATTTCCCCGAAGGGGAATATGAGGAAGTGCGAAGCACGGGGTGATGCTATGAGGGGGAGTTTGTTGAAGTTTGGTGGCATTGTGCCCGTTAGTTACATTAACACCCCCTCGTGATCACGTTCGGCTTAACACGCCTCGTTTGTCCCTCTGCGGAAATCTTGGTGAATTAACGTGTATGTTCGAGAGATGTTCGAGAGGGAATGTTCTCACGCACACACACAACACACACACACGCAAAGTAAAGTGAAACGACAGTATTTATTTAAGCACTTGTTTGTGTTGTCGTTGTATGCGACGGTCATTACGACCGCCTTGTGGTCGCTAAAGTGGACCGTTAAGGGTTGTTGCAGGACAGCCCTTACATTACAGTTCCTAGCAAAGGCCAGGTCTATATACCCGCCGACTGCCACGTGAGAGAATGCAGAACTAGCGGGTTTGTAGTATTACGTGTACACCACGCAGTTATCAAGCCGCTATAACGCCGCTGAGTCGCCAACGCACGCCGCTGACGACGTAGTTTGAATGCGTTAAAGATATAAGGCGCGTTACTAACACTGATTCCCGCGTCGCGTCCGTGGCTTAGTCGGTAGAGCGTCGCGCTGCGGCCGCAAAGTCCTCGGATCGAAACCTGGCGCTTGCTGCTGTTTTTTTTTTTGTATAGTGTAGTGGCCTGGCTGGCGCGCCGAGAGAGGGTGTTGCGAGCTGGAGAGTAGTAAAGGGGCTTTAGAAGAGTAGGCGAGGGGGGAGAGGAGGCGCTATGCGAGCACCCTCACGCGTCGGAAATCCGGCGCCGTTGCTAGGCACGGTAGCTAGCTCCGTTGCTAGGCTGCGGACGGAGGACGGCGGTGGAAGCAGGAGTAAGCCCGACTAAGAAGTGCTTCGCACTTAAAACTTTGCGTCGTTCTTGGGTACGTGGCAATATTCTGTTTCCTCCGTGTGCTGCACATTGCAGCGTGAAAAAATAAAGTTTTGTACGCTGGACCACGCTCTTTTGTCTCCCTTCGTAACATTGAATTTTTTTGTTGCGTGTGATAAAATCAGTTTCATTGTTCTTTTTTCGCTTCCTTTTTTTGCAAGGATTGCAAAACATGGAAGCAGAAAGACACATGGTGCATTAACATATATCTCTTCGTGTTTTGATCCTTCGCGTTTCTGCAGCGTTTTTAGATGTTCTCAAGTATGTACCCGCTCATCGAAACGACAATACTATTGGGCTATTTCTTTTAGCGTTCTGTGCATTTCAGAGCAATCAACGGATTCATTAAGCGTAGTCTGAACGACGCGTACTTGGTTTATTTCAGTTTTTTTATTGTATTATCGGTAGGACCGTAGCAGTACGTGACTACACAGCTACCGTATGTGTGGTATTTACAACTTTGCTTGAAGAAAAGAAGCAATATAGATTTAAAATCCGTAAACACGACGGCGCAGCGCTTGTGCCAGAGCACACAGAAGCCGTTGCCGTTCGCAACCGAAGTCTACGGTAACTTACTTCGAAAAATAAAACCCAATTTAAAGAAGGTGATAAACACAATAACTGGACTATTCATCGCTAACTACTACGAAAAAAACACACTTAATCAGCGCGCAGACACCAAAAGCAGTGAGCGTTTGCACGCCAAGAGCTGGCCAATACGCCGCACGCGCGGCGGCTGGATGACCTTCGTGCGGCGGTGGCGCCTGTAGTGGCGCGCGCGGTCCCTATATGAAGCGAGCGCCGAAGTTTCGTGACCAGTAAAGCATTGAAGGACTCTGCTAAAGCCCTGAACACGTACCTGTGCTGGCTTGGTGGTGTTAGGGGAGCTGCCCGTCAGTGTAACCAGGAAAACTGACCCGTGCTCAATCCTATTGCCATCCCTGTGGGTTAATGGCTTCAAGAGAACTTGTTTTTGCACGCCCATCGTGCGCTAAGAACGCTCCGAGCCAACTGTCATCGGGCATACTTCGGGAACAGGCGGAGAGAACCATTTCCTTAAATCGCGGTGAGCGGCTCTTGATAGATCCAAAAGCACGGTGCTTCCTAGAGATATTCAACAGATCAAGCGCTTCTGACTCCGGTGCAAGCTTTGAAAATTTTAGGGGCAATTTTAAAACCCGATTCTAAAGTGTACCAGCAAATCCCAATAGGTGTTTCCACAGCACTGCGCGTACGCGTTAAGCTACGTGCACACTAGTGTCGAACTTGCCGTGCCGCCCTGCCGACGGCCGCAGCCTTCACCCGCAGCGCGGCGCACGCCGCTTGCGGCCGTCGGCAGGGCGGTATCGGCAAGTTCGACACTAGTGTGCGCGTACCTTTTGTGTGCGTTCCGGCGGCGCCGGACCGCCGACGTTCCAGCCGTTCAATGTACAACTTCCACAAGAGCGATGAATTGCACGTGCGTTTCGAAACTCCCGCTCCATCAGTCGGTTCAAGCAATTCATGGTCACCCGTGCCTCCACACACCATGACGAGCGCGACTGGTGCTTTTCTCGCTTTTGCATTTGTGCGCTTTGGCTGCTTGAATTACCAAGTAGGTCGGGGCTAGTTACAGCTGACACCATTTTTTCCCGGGGAATAGCCTTTACGACACCCTGGTGAACAGCAGCGGTGACTGTGCGTTTCTTGCACGCTCTCCCCGACGCAGTCTCCGTCGGAAGGGCACTGCAGCGAGTTGTCACCGAGGGGAGTGTGCAGCACCAGGGTGGAGGCCGCGGAGCGCTTCAAGGTGTACCTCACCGGCGCCATCATCGCCGCGGTTGCACTCATCGTCTTCATCCTGACACTGCCACTGGGCGGCCGCCCGGACTGGGGCGATGGTGTCTGCGCCACCCCGGACTGCATTCGTCACGCCCTCGTGCTCGGTATTCTCGACGGAAGCCGGGATAACGACTCGGTTCCGGGACCGTGCGACGACTTCGGCACGTTTGTCTGTAAGGCGGCCAGGAACCGCTACGGCCGGCTAGCGGCAGACATCGTGTCCCAGATGATCCTCGACTGGGCCGCCAGGCTGAGAAACGAGACGTCTTGCCTGGGTACAAGTTCCGACAGCTTCTCGAAGCCAGCCGCACTGATGCAGGCTTGCATGTTGTGCACAGGCTGTGGAAAGGCGAGAGTAGAACGCCTCGTCGAATTCGTGGGCAACCGCAGCTTTGCTTGGCCCACTATTCGCGACTATCAGAAGGGGAATGCATTACTCAGATACAATTATGCGACGTCTTTGCGGGTAAGGATGCTCAAGTTGTCTCTTTCCTCTTCTAAAATGCTTCTGTCAGCTGATTTGAGAAGAAAATCTTGGAAAAGTGTCTCCACTAGCGCCCTAATATCCTAACTCTTCCCTTATACCTCTACCTGCACTACCCCATACTTAGTGCCTAAAAGCCTCAGATGGAGATGAACGACAAGACCCTTTCCCTTTGGCGCCAAATGCTTATTTCTGATTAATTATGCCCTTAATTCTGATGAATTATGCGCTTAAGACGAGGATGCGAGATAGTCGTATCCTCTGTGTGAGCGAAGGAGCTGGCCGAGAGAAAGTTCGCCTGCGGTGACGTCACGATCTCCCTCCGATTTCTCCGCTGAAAGGCTCCGTTGTGTGAAATCCGCTTGAACTCCAAAAACCAAATTTCAGGCGCTGCTCTTGGGCTCTCTGGCTGTTGTCGGTTCCCAAAAATGTGTACAAAACTATTTTTCCATCAAGGGGCTGCCAAAGTTCAGAAGCATTTGCTATAATCAAGAGATAATGATGGGAATCTGCAAATACATTTAGCTTAAAATTTGTGTACCTTCACTCGGCTTATCAGACCCAGACATACAATGCGATTCTGCGGCATAAATTTCTTTAGAGGCTGTGATGTGAAATTTATTTTGACTTCATTGGAATCAACGTGATGTTGCTAGGAATAACCAGCTGGTGCTCCCAGTGTTATTGAGTAAGCAAAGGAACGGACTGTCAGCAGGAGCAGAAAACTTACCTAATATCTTGTTTTCATCTGGGGTCTTCTGTCAAGACTCTTGCGTACGTCGTAAACCATCTGTATTTCGTTATAGCATGCACAACTGAATACCCTCTGTACAGGCTTCAGATCGGGTCAGCCGTCTATAACGATGTGTATCTGTTGGAGTTACAGTTGTTCACATGCACACTAGGCCGGTGACGTACCGCGTATTTGTCGTCATTCGGAATCATTCATTGTGGAGCATCTTCTCCAGTGGCTAAAGATGTCCGATTTGGTTTACCTGCATTGTCAAACAGCACGATAAAAACGAGGCTAAACGGTGCGTAGAAGTTCGAATTCTGCAGTTATACGTGTTTTTGTACTCATCTTACAGTGTATACTACAAGCACGCAAGTGCGTGGTGCCAACGGAGAAAAATAAGAATAAAAGAAAATTTTTCTTCTTTCCTTTCTGCTGTCCCCTGGCAGGCGGATAACTGAACCACATCCTCGCTTCGAGGCAGCCAATGTGGGAAAAAGCAAATAAAATCACTTCTGACGCACTTCGGTGCAGGGTATCACGTGGTGCCATTGTAACAATAAACCTCTCTTTGCAGGCACTTGTGGAGCTCTCCGTCGAGTGGGCCCTACCACTCTGGTTCCGGCTCGAGCTCTCACCCCCATCGCATCTCCGCGGTCGTCGCGTAGTCCGCATTCTTCCGTCGCCCATGCCACCACTTTGGGACGCCTTCCACCAAGACCTGCTGTCCGCCGCAGATGCGTACGTCTCCTACTTGTGGTGTTATAACGCCTCTATTCTGCGAATGCGAGAGCCATCCCAGCACTACTACAGATTCCTGGCCGAAAGAAGCGCAGACGTTCAACGTAACATCTTCGAAACCCTAAAAAACGCCACAGCAGTGGCAGTGCCGTTTCTTGTCCCATTGAGAAACTTGACTTCTTTCGTGCGAGGTGTGACGGTGGCCAACTGGTTGACGATTCTCCAGTCTGCGTATGCCGTCACTCCCAATGTCTCTGAACAGGATTTCGTCCTCTTAGCCAACGAGCGTTTCCTGGCTGCGATGGACAGGATCTTTACCACTCACGCACCGTGGGATATCTTCTACCACACGACCTGGTGGTTCCTGCAAGCTCTGGGTCCATTCGCGAGCGATGAGGTCTTCAGCTTCCTAAACAGCGACTCCGCGCGCAGGCTTTTCTTGCGGACTATGTGCACTGCCCAATCGGAGAGCGTATATTACGACTCGCTGGCAGCAATTAACAAAGACAAGTTCACCGAACAGCAGCGGCATGCAATCAGTATTCACCTTCGGAACGTTCGGACGGTCGCAGTTGAGAAAGTGAGTTCCCTTGAGAAAATCAGCAACGCCTCGAGAGACGCCTTGTCTGTCATGCGGGAGCAAACTATTGATTTCATCTGGCCTCAGAAAGATCTAGAACTAAAAGGTTCCCTCCGCATGACCAACGCCAGCACTGTAGATTACTTCAATGAATGGGTGGAGAGGAGGCGCCCCCTCCACGACCCCACCAACGCCAGCGAGTCACTTGCTGACGCCGCCAAGATTTTTCGGCTTGACGCCAGACACGTGACATCGTACGACCCGCTATCGAACGTCATCTCCGTGTCGGTCGCCGCCCTCGATTCGCCTCTCTTCTACTTGGGAGGCACCAGCGCCATGACCTATGGAGGTTTGGGGTTCATCTACGCCTCTGCAGTACTAAAAGCACTCGACACCGCAATGCTTATTGGAGGCGGCGACGGCGTCTTTGCGACCACAGATACAACCTCACGCGGAGGCTTACGGAACTTGTTACCATGCGTACACACCGACCTCGCCTTTCCTGAGCTTCCAGCGCTGCGCGTAGCGTACGAAGCGTACGCACGCTTTCGCAATGCTACCACGGACCTTCCTTTGAAAGGACTGGCTAACTACAGTGCCGAGCAAGTTTTTTTCCTCACGTTCTGTCACAGCACCTGCGAGTTCCGTGAATCCGGTTCTCCAGAGTCGCCGCGCTGCAACGAGGCTGTTACGAACTTCGAACCCTTCGAGAAGGCGTTCAACTGCCCGTCTGATTCGAAGATCAGCAATTCCACTAACTGCAGCCCTAACTTTTGAACGTATCGTGGGGTAAGGCTCCACACGTTCGAACAAATTTATTCCAATTAGTTTTCGTGGCGTGGGAGCATGTGGTTCACAGCCATCGTGCCGTATTTATTACGAGTGCTACAGTGTATGCTTTTATATTTTTGTGTTACGGGCTTCGTTTTTGTTGCTCATTTTCGTGCGTGCCTTGCAATTTGCATATCCAATAAATATACACGAAGGAAACCAATTGATGCTGTGGTCTTGGTATCAAGTGAACTTCCCCACTTCGTCGTCGTCATCATCATCATCAGCAGCAGCAGCAGCAGAAGCAGCAGCATATCTACGCCCACTGCAGGGCAAAGACCTTTCCCATTAATCTCTAATTATCCCGGTCCTGTGCTAACAGCGAACATTGTATCCCCGCAAACTTCTTGATCTCATGTGCCCATCAAACTTTCTGCCGCCCTCTGCCACGCTTGCCTTCTTTTGGGCTTCACTCTGTTACCCTTAATGACCAACGGTTATCTTGCCTTCGGAGAACATGCCCTGCCCACGTCCATTTCTCCTTAATTTCTACTAATATGTCCATAATATGTCCTGCCTTATTTATATGTATAAATGGAGTGCACTCTGCTAACAACCTCGATATGCGCAGATATCTCCTCCGGGGACGGGATGGATGGATGGATGGATGGATGGATGGACGGATGGACGGATGGACGGATGGATGGATGGATGGATGGATGGATGGATGGATGGATGGATGGATGGATGGATGGAGTTTCTCACTAGCTTACCTAGAGTGGAATCTGGCGCTAGCGTCAACGTGATTCGGCGGAAGCGCTCTACGCCTCCATGAGTGCCGCCATAGTGTGTAGTTCGGCCGGAAGTTCGGCATGGCATGGCCGGCAATGACTTCGTGGCTACGCAAATTGAGTTTTTGTTTAAAAAATTGCTGCCGAAAGTGCCGCTGTCAACAAATTTTGTTTTGTGTAAGGTACTGTGTTCGAGGTCTTATGCTGCAAAACAAATTAGAGGGTTACAAAGAAAAGAAAAAAGTAGAAGTCCTGCCTTTGGCTCGCGCTGCCAGATACAGCGGGCCGTCTCGGATATATTTTTAAGTTATTAGATTCTTCAAACTGGGTGAGGTTTTCTTTGATTTTTTTTGTAATATTTAGCTGAAAAAAAATTATTTATATTGTCTAAAGCTTTGTTCTTGCTCCCTCTCATTAGTCTCATTATCGTATGCTACGCGCCTTGGCAGGCGATGCAGCATTACAGATGCAAAAATGATATAATCCCGTTGTATTTATTTGTTTTGTCTAAGCAGGTATAAATTAACGTAGAAGTGAAGCCTGTTACCGCCAGTAAGTCAAGTACGCGCGCAAAGCATTATGAAATTGCATGAATGCTTCAAATGCAAATAAATACTGGCTTGTCGAGTTGCTATGTATGTTGCCCCATTGCGCCTGCCAAGGCAGTGCATGCTTCAAGGAGTAAGTAAACGCAGCGGCGGCGACGAGCGATGCGAAAGTCGTAACTGAATGTGTGCAGAAAATGGATAGTGTGGGCTAGCGTAGCTTATTTTGTGGCTGTAGTGCATAGGTCGGCAAAACAAAGAACTCACTCAAACTCAATCACATTTTTTTTATTTACGCTGTACTCAATCAAACTCAGACTCAAAAAGTTCGTCTGTTCACAAAATCACTCGTACTCACTCATCAAATACTCAGTTGTAATCGTACTCACTTGTACTCAAACTCATTTGTCCTCACGAGTATTCGTACTCAATCTGTACTCATGAGTACTCAATGAGTACTACTGCTCATGAGTACTACTAATGAGTACTACTCATTCTGCACTCACGAGTACTACTCATTCTGCACTCATGAGTACTACTCATTCTGCACTCATGAGTACTCAATCAGTACTCATGAGTACTCAATTTGTATTACTCACGAATAATCAACTTATCTGCACTGTTAGCTAGGTCGTAGCTCGAATGAAAGACTAAGTAGAAAAAATAAATTGTTTAATTGATTAGAAAAACACAGGTTACATATAAATCAGGACAGAGCAAGAAAACGTCTCTCGTTGGGCGACTTACTGTGCGAAGGCAAGTACACTGTACATGTGAGAAAGCGAAACGGAACGTAAGCACTCGCGTTGCGCCTGGCGTCTCGTCTTGTTCTGAGGCCGGGTCGGGCTCAGGGGAGCTCGGGGCTTGTCGGTGCGGCCGTGGCCGTAAACTGTTTTTCTGCGTGTCTTCGGGTGGCAGCTTTTGTCGCCCGTTTTCGTTTCCGGGCGCGCTGATACGTATCCTAATCGTGCTCTGAATCCGAAATGCGCCTGCCCCCTGGCACAATGAAGCGTTCGCGTAGATTGACGTCCGTTCGTATCCAGATCACTGTCCGCTTGTTCACAGATGCTCGATGCTGGCGTTTGTTTTTTGTTGTTCCAGATACTAGAAACTTCGTTAAGAGGGTGTTCGTCTCGTTGAGTTTCGGTGAATTTCAAATCTGCTTGATTTTATTGTGCCGTGGGATTCACTTCGTCAGACCTGAATTTGACAGTGTTTACGGCGTTGCGTTGGTTGCGCCGCTTCCGTCGGCGATTGTGTTCGTGTAGCTCGTCGCGTGCTTGATGCATGTGGGGGCGTAGACGTCTGGTTTGTCCGGTGGCGAGCTGCGCTGTGTAGGGATGGCATAGTTCGGCGCGTTGAGGACGTTGCTTGAATTGACGCGTGCGTTGCGTATGGTGCGGGAGCCGTTTGGCTTTTCGTTTAGTGTGCGGTAGCGGGGCGTTTTCGTAGGGTGGCATGGCTGATCGGTCAAAGTCGTTGCGGCTCCGTGCTCGCAGTCGCCGTGGTTGTTTCGGAAGTGAAACCGTTGTGGTGGGGAAGCGGGCGTAGTTCGTGCCGTCCGTTCGGTCCCACATTCCTCGGCGTCGCAAGCGTGACTTCATCGTCAGGGCATTCGATGCTTCGTCTGGATCGGGTTCATTCGTTGCCGTTCTTGCCGTGTCCGTGTCGTCGCTCAAGACCTCGTCTTTTGCCCGTTGTTTCGAGAATGCTATAATTGCTATCTCTCCCATACAAGCAGGATCCGTTTATCGCGAGTCCGCTTGCTCGCGGTTGCGTCCTCTTGTACGAAATGGTGTTTGTCATGTGAGTCTCGATCGGAGCGCGGGTGCCGGCGATCTTGTTAATTCTGGCTCGGACATGCCGCATGCGCTGGCCGTGTCGTTGCTCGTTGACGGACCCACTTGCACGAGTGTCATGTCGTTCGTCCGCTGGACTCGGGCCGGAGCAGCGGGTGTCGGAGAGCTCGTACTTTCCGGTAGGGTTGAACCGCGTGCGCTGGGTCTTTTGTTGCTTGTAGCCAGGTGATTTCTGCGCTTGTAACATTCGCTGGCCAAGTCCGGATAGCACATGCAGTGGGAGCGGAGGATGTCGCGAACAGCAGTTTCCTCCGTGTGTGCTGCGGCTTGGTGGCGTTCCGCGCGTTGTGCATTTCATTCTCCGTGGTCAGCTCCACTGGTTCAAGTTGGATGTCGTTCGTCACTTCTGGTGCGTTTCGTGCGCTGTGCGTCTCGTTTTATCTAGGAAACTCCCCTATAATTGGGGTGCGGTCGTTCGCCACGTATGGTGCATTTCGGGCGCCGTGCGTCTTGCTCGCTTGTCGTGGCCATATCCACCAATCCGGATGCGATGTCGTTGGTTGTGGTTGCGTGGACCCGCGACGAGACAGCACGTGCGGAAAATGTACGTACCGCCTCCGTTGCGTTCCGTGCTCTCAGCGTTCCGTTCGTGTACGTCTGTGGCGGAAGAGCGGGTGCCAGGAACGTGGTGCCTTCTGGCTCGTGCGCGCTGCGTACGTTGCGCGTCTCGTGGCTCGTTGCTGGAATGACCTGCGCGTGGGCGATGTAGCTCGTGGGCGATGTAGCAGAGCAACGTGTGTTCGTCATCTCGCCAGAAATGCGCTGACCTTCGATGCGTCTCCGTAATCGTGGCGATTACCTGGGAAAGGTCCGGTGAGCACGCAATCACAATTTTGCATGCGTCGTCTCGTTCATGTGCGTGCCTTTGTGCATTCTGCCTGTGCTCGGATCTCGTGCAGTCCAGGCACCGTGGAAAACGTGCGGCCGACTCTCGCCAGTTGTCTCAGAAAACTTTCTCGTTCATCACGCAGCCTTCTGCGCTCAAACAGCGCCGCTTGCATGGTCCTCTGCCGTTTGTTGTCGGAGGCAGCCTGAAGTAGCGTTGGCACATTCGTTCGTTTGGAGAGATGGCGACGTTCTTCGTTGTCCTCTAGAAGACGCAAGATGATGTCGTCCTTACGGCCAGAGCAGGGTAGCCCTCGTAATCGTAGTGCGCTCACGAACTGCTGTTTCTTCGTAGAGCATAGGACGTAGCGTTCCGTTGAAGTCAGCACTGTGTCGACCACCGCTGGCGTAGAGTGCGTCGGTGCCCCATGTCTGCGTGCTGCACTCTCGTAGTCATGGTGCGGTCCGTCCAGGTTGTTCGTCCTTTCGTCCTCCCGTGGCCTTAAATCATGATCCTGTTGACTGCAACATCTTAGCTAGGTCGTGGCTCGAATGAAAGGCTAAACATAAAAAAATAAAATTTTTAACTAATTAGAAATACTGAGATTACATATACATCAGGACAGAGGAGCCCGAGAAGAAAACGTCTTCCCACTGGCTTCCCAGTGGCTTCCCAAGGGCTTCCCACTGCGCGAAGGCACGTACACGGGAGAGAGCGAAACGGGACGTACGCACTCGCGTTTTGAATCGCGCGCTGAATCGCGGTTGAATCGCGGGGCAGTTGGCCAGTTGTAGAGAGGGCGCATTATGTACATGAAGCTACTTAACGGCGACCGCAGTAGCTCCCATGTGTACAGCGGGGCGTGATATTAAGTTGCAATAATGAATTATCTTTATGACGGACACAGACAGACAGACTGACAGGCCAACATTGTCGCGCTCAAGTGGCCGAAGAAAGACTATCGTCTTTAAAGGAGCCATGAAGACAAAATACAAGTTAGGTTTATTAGAAAGACGGCTTAGTCCCGATAACAATGATACCAATATCATCGCAATCTTCGAACAAATAACAGAGATATTAAAGAAAACGTGTGAAGCAGTCGCGACCCCCTAGCCAATTTCCCGCAACTTTTCTATGACGTTACGGAACCTTGTTTGTGCGATTGGCGGCCGCCTAACTGACCTGTTCTTCTTCTTCTTAGGTGGTTCGGGTGAAAAGGAACTGTCGCGACGACACATGACTGGACGTCTGTAATGGGGCCTCTAGTTCCATTTGAGCGCATCACTTGAATGCTAACGTGCAGTTAACGCACTGAAAATTGTTTTACTGTTGGCCCGTATGACGTCATTCTTGCTCATAACACGTCACTGTGGCGCAAAATTTGAAAGTTTTTAAATACTTCTTGCGTTTTTTTCGTTAAAAAAACATCTTTTGTGGCTGTAATGGAGCTGAGTGAGATACTGAATCCTAGTTCTTTCAAATTAAACGAAGTTGTATTTTCTCTTCATGGCTCCTTTAAAACCATCTGGAAAGAGACGCTGCCGCCGCTGTTCCGAATTCTGCGAACATTGCGCAACCGTACCCCTCACAACCGCCGCCAGCCCGCAAAGTAAGAGATAAACAGAAAGACAAAAACCGGCTAGCGCGCGAAAAGCCAAAGAGGGAGGTCCCGCCGCGAAAAAGGGACAGGACGGGCGCTACGCGTCTTTGTGTCTATTTCCGTTAACAGCTAGGCCAAAACCCACACGGGTCTGATCTTACTAATTTTTCTATGCGTGTGTGTGCGGTTAACCAGAGCACCTGACACAAATTTGCTGCACCTGGCGACGCGCCGACGATGGGCCCGATTCGCGCCTCGGTCAGCCAGCCCGCGGCAGACGTGCCGCAACTGGCGGCACACGGCGCCGCCGAGTCTACTCTCCTTTTCCCATCGAGACGGCCGCACCAAATCATGCTTGGGACGACCGGCCCGCAAAAGACACGCAGCGACGAGTAGACTCTGGAGACGGCGCCGCTGATTCGCCTCCCCTTTCCCATTCGTGGCTCGGCTGACGCAGTCACTTCGCCTGCATTCGCCGGATTCAAACTGCGGCCAGTGATAGTCCTGATTGGAAAGTTTCGAACTGCACGCGGCTGCGGCGGAACCCCGGGGGTATAAAACCAGCCTTGAAGCAGCGGCTGTGCGGCGGCATTTCATCGGAGGCCCTGAGTTGAGAAGTGCCTCTGCGCGAGCCATATAACGCTCTTGCTACCTTTGTATATATTGTATATGAATGCAGCCTAAAATCACCGTCGGCTCGACAACTTCATCGCTCTCCTCTGCGCCGCGTCGATGGCGGACTGAGCAGGGCAACGTCGCAACATCTATGCATCTGTATTGTTAACCTGTGGCTTTTGTATCTATGTTGTACAACGCGCCCCTTATGTAACACCCCCCTGTGGGGTCTTTAAGGAAATAAAGTGTAGTGAATCGAACAGTGGTGACTGAGCTAGAATGGCCCAGTCCCAACAGTGTGTGTGTGTGTGCGTGTTCGGGGGGGGGGGGGGGGAGAGGGTATCGGTCGCAGTCGAGGGCCGCAGGGCACCCAGTTGCTGCCGGTTCTTGGCAGCCGTTAAAGCAGTGTCGAACTGCTCTGCCGTGCTTCGTGTACTCGAGAACAAAGTTTGTAGACGCGTTTTTCGGAGGCGTGATAGCTTGCACTGACGTCACTGTATTGCCGTGTTGGTGGGTTGGTTGCACAGTGGAAATCTGCAGCTCTTATCTCGAGCAACGCGGATGAAGCTGGCAGCGATCGATCAAAAAGTGCGGTGACGTCGTTATGTGCAATTTAGATATTTTACGAGACGTTCCAAGATGAGAGCTTAAGCGACAATCCCGGCGTCTGGCGTTGGCGTTCATCAATAGTTGCTGGCGAGGGGTGGTCGCCCCGCCTGTAAACAGTAGTGAAGGTAGGGGAATAACAACCACCGAAATTCACCATCATCGTCAGCGCCCTCATTACACGGTGGCATAAACGAGAAGCGCCGAATCGGGTTGCCACTCGAAAGTAAAGCCATTCAAAAGCAAAACACTCCTCCAGCGGCAAGATGACAGAGCTCTTCGACAAAATATGTGAGGCTAAACAAGGCGCCGCACGCGTTGAACTGGATGTTATGATGTCCGATTCACAACTCACAAACGTGCTTAGGTGTACTCGGATATTTTATTTCCATTGCTGGGGCAAATTCCACCGCCGCGCGTGCACGCCGTAGTGCACGGTGGGGCTATATGCTCACTTGTAAATAGCACTACTCGAGACCATATTACTAGCGAACCTGAGCAAAATGTTTCAAAACGGGAACCTAATAAAACCATATGCGCGCACGTACATCAGCCAAACTGTCGCTCGAATACGCACAGTGAACGTTACAAACCACGCAGTCGGTTTGACGTGAGTTACGTAAATTAACTGCGACTGTTGAAATGAGCGGTTCGGCTCACGAAAATACTACTCAGCGTGACATGCGTCTACGGAAACTTCTGAAGACCGAAAAAGAGGGACTTCAGTGCGCCTAGTTCGTGCGTTGTTAGCAGCCTCCACCGCCTCTCCCCTAAAACAATTGCAAGGGAGCAAGCGCAATGAAGCCGCCACGCGTTCACAGGCCGCGTCAACAAAAATAACTGCGGCAGTCAACAAGTCCCATCAGAGAAGAGCAACTGAGGCCGCGTTTCCCGCCGGGCCCTCACCCCCTCCTTTTTCCCTCTTCACCGTGACCGACCCCTTTGCGAGCGACCGCCGAAAAACGCGCCCAACAGGGACCGGGAAAGGAGGGAGGTGCAGTTTTCGTTGTCTAATTTTACCATCCTTGACAGTTAAGCTGCATAGCGGCACCGCTAAATGTTTGCGACTCGTACACGCGCGTCCGGACTCGAGCTCGTGATAAAACTTGTTTGCACTACTGTACTCAGGAGTGCATATACTCATGAATACACAGTACTCATGAGTACACAGTATTCATGAGTATTGTACTCATGAGTGCTGTGTACTCATGAGTACTGTATACTCATGAGTACTGTCTATTCATGAGTACTGTGTACTCATGAGTACTGTGTACTCATGAGTACTCATACTGATTAGTACTCAAACTCATGAGTACTCATACTCATGAATACTGTACTCATGAGTACACATACTCACGAGTAGTGTACTCATGAGTACTGTACTCACGAGTAGTGGACTTACCCCTGTACTCACTCGTCATCGTACTCACTGTTTTTTTCTGGGTGTGTGATCACTCATCATCGTACTCACTCATGAGTTTGAGTACAAATGAGTACAAATGAGTGTACTCACGAGTGAGTACGCCGACCTATGCTGTAGTGTGGGCGGCGGCGGCAAGCGGTATGATGCGGTATATAACAGGCCGCTGGGACCCTCGAGCGCTTTTTTCTGGCCAGAAGCAGCCCACAAGCGAGCGGCAGCGGTGATACAGTGAACTGTAGCGACGAGCGACGAAGACATAGTACATTGGCGGCAGTGTATTATTTTTTTTTTGCTTGTCGCTGTCACCCAGTGCACTCTGCTGTTGTACCTTTTGAGTTACGTTATCGGAGTCGCTTGTCGCCGTCACTGCATGTGTCACCCCTTCATCTTAAGAAACTCGCCGCTAACGCGAGCACATGCGTTAAGTGCTAATCACGCTGTTATTTAGACATATCTGTGATAGCCATTGGATGCCAGAAAGCGGCATCCCGAAAACGGAAAAGCATAGCGAAAACAGAACTAAGCCACTTGCTGCCAATCCGATTCGCACACTACCCAGAATTCCCATGCCGGCGTGCGATCGCAGCGACACTTTCTAACATTGAGAAACTCGATGGATGGATGGATGGATGGATGGATGGGTGGGTGGGTGGGTGGATGGATGGATGGATGGATGGATGGATGGATGGATGGATGGATGGATGGATGGATGGATGGACGGACGGACGGACGGACGGACGGACGGACGGATGGATGGATGGATGGACGGATGGACGGACGGACGGACGGACGGACGGACGGACGGACGGATGGATGGATGGATGGATGGATGGATGGATGGATGGATGGATGGAAACTATTATTCATGGGATGGTGGGGCGAATCAGCCGCCTCGGTCAGGCAGCCGCTAAGGGCCACGATGATGTGGGCCGCCAGTTCCCGTTGCTGTTGGAGACTCGCCACAACAGCCAGCCACTCTGTTCGGTAAAGGTTCTGTTTTTAGGAGTCTCCCGAGACGTTCACACTAAACTTTCTTACATTTTTGCCCGACAAGGGTGTAAAAATCTTGTCTCATGGCTCACACCTTTAAAAGGTGTCTTGGATAAAAAACGGTGTACGGATGAAAAAAGGGTGCTCGCGTGAACACTATAAAAAAAGAGGTGTGGGCAGCGCAGCTACGCGTGACAATGTGGATCGGCCGAGCGCGCATCATGACATACAGACACATGAAACACGCACTAGTCATACCTTGGATCATAAATGAATTGAACAAGAAAGCCAACGGGATTCATTGGACAGCGAGTACGTACGTAGTTAATAATACATCTTATATTACTCTTATACCTAGCAGAGGAATGTCCTTTGGTAGAGTCGGTGGGCTGGTGGCAAAAGTTAGACATTTTAGTGCTAATTTTGGGATTACGGATTTTAATTTGAGCATATAGAAATCAGCATGCGGATTGGCAAAAACATTTTAATCGTGATGAGGTTATGTCCAAAAAGAGATGGAATTTAAACACCAAACACCTATTTGACATGATCTCAACACCCACCAAAAGGATGGTCAATATTTCAACACTATTTTCCCCAAAAAGGTGTACAATTGCAAATAAAGGTGTTGGAAACTAAGCAAAAGGGGGTAAAGAAAAGGGGTGTGAGAAAAAAGGTCTAAAAAAAGACCTCCAACCTTGGAGCTATTTTATACCCGTTTACACTGTACGACTGGACATTTTCTACATGGGCAGGATGTTATCCGCCACACGATGTTGAAAACAATACGACTTGGCACATTTTTTTTTACAAGTGAAGCTGGTTAAGTTTGAGCTAGGCTCGGTGGCGGTAGCAAAAGAATACCGAGAAAAAGAACAGCGCTGCCTTTAAATTGTGCACCGCCACAGATAGCGTTTCCTAACAGTGAAGCCAGCTTTCGAGCCTGAAGCCAGCTTTCGAGCCTGAAGCCAGCTTTTGAGCAAGTGGCGCATGCGTATGCACACCTCTTACTATACCATTCCAAAGGTACTAGTCTTTCGGGGATTTTAAAAGGCAATTAAAAATGGTGCGGCTTGCACTAGGGGTGCATGGCTGGAGAACCAGAAGAGCTGGGGGTCGATCTAGCTTGTGGGATCCGCTGTCAGTGAAAGGAACACACTGGAACAGCCCTGTAAAATGCAGCTATACTCGGCCTGACCCCTGAGCATTTAGGATATCCTAGCAAGAACATCGCAAAATCTAACAAAGCTTAGCAAAGCCTAGCAAAACTTAGCAAAACGTAGCAACAGTGCAACAGGCTAGGTCAACCCCCAGCTCGAGTGTTTTTGTCTTTGTGCAACTAAGCACCTTTTTAACACCATTTTAACTCCCTATAGAAAGTCAAGTTGTTGCGGTCGTCAACACCCCTTTGGCGACAGATTTTTTATTTTATTTTAAAAGTTCAAATTGATGTTTCACGTGCGAAAGCTAACCTTGACCCATGAGCCGCACTATATATGAAAACGAGCGATCATTGCAGACGAACAATTTTTTTGGCTTTTGCACATTTCTCACGAGGTGGAGAGCAGGTTGAGGGGATGTCTTGTACTTCACAGTGCAATTGTACATGCATACACAGTCTTAATCGATCAACAGCTGTACACCTTTTTCACACCATTTCAACACCCAACGAAAAAGCAATGGTGTGGGATTGGGTCAACCCCTTTTTTTCCGCACAAAAAGGGTGTGGAGCTACGAAAATGGTGTTGAGATTCATGGAAAAGGGTGTAAAGGGTGTAACACACAGTTTAGTGTGTTCTTCCATGAAGCCGAAGAAATAGAGGGTGGGGGTACGGGAGGCGACACAGGCGGCAATACATGGTGATCTCGTGGTAGCCCAAGAGGCTGTCGCGAGCTTACCTGGACGTGTTGGGACATCTTTCACCAACAGTTCCGTCGCTGTCCGCACGAGCATCTTCGATATGGCACTTTTCAAGCAAATCCTAGGGGAACTTCTGAAGGCTCATTTATTTCATCCCGACTCTCTACCCTTGTCATGAAGGAGCTCCCACAACTGCTCTAAAATATTCCACACCAACGGCATGCAGTTTCCGCGGACGACCTCATACCATAGACATCAACAGGCACCATTGCGGGTCAGCAAAACAATTTATGTAACGATCGACACCTCCCCAACGATGTCTCAAATCCAGAGGATTGAAGTTCACCCCTCAAAATATGGTTTGCTAATGCTCAGCAAGAAATCCCGCAAGACACAGAATACCAGAACTACAGCTTTAAATAAACAACCTCCCTGCTCCGATTGTCCCACACCTCCGAATATTGGGCCTCATGATATCGAAAGATTAATCTGGCTTACAGGCACTCTCCCAGCTTTCAGCGCCCCTCACCCAACTCATGCACGTTATCCAGGACGTCTCCGTTTTTGATTTCGCGAAGACGACAGTGCGAATCTTCAAAGCCATTACCATCAGGATGGCGTATGACACGCCAAACCTCGCCCTGAGCCAACCAGAACTACACACACTCAATGCCATCACACGTCGAGCATACAGGACTGCTATTGAACTCCCCGTTAGCATGACAACCAAAAATGTTGTGCTACAAGAGGTACAAACACATTGAAAGAAATACAAGAAGTCTACCATGCATATCAGTTTCAGCGACTCCACTGAAACCGCAACACTTCTCTATTTGCACTTGCTGCGCCACCACGACAAAACCAAGAAGTTCTAATTCTAGCGAACATTCCACAGCCCAATCTGCAGGACCCGTACCCCTAAATGTGCACTGTATTTTCAAAAAACGGCACACGCCAAGAGTTTTCATCATTCATTAGAACCATCATCGCGTATCAAGCTCTCGATACACAGTTACATCGCCCTGCCCAAACCAGAAAGATCACGCGGCTATACTCGGTGACAACTTAAGAACGGCACCGGAAGTTGCCGCTGTGCCTTATCACCGTAGCCGGATGTTTCTCCGAGCGGCGCAAGTAGGGCGTTACTGGGAATATTTTTAACATGGAGTGAGCCGTTCCCGTGATTTTTGGGACTTAATATGCTTAAAATGACTCCAGTGACTACAAACAAACTGCGTGAGACAAGGCAGACCATATCACGCATTCATAGTAAGCCCCTTTCAAAACGCACGCGCACTGACGTCACGGGTCCGGCGCTTTGGCGGAGTGATACACTACATGAGGTGGTACCGTTCTTGAGTTGTAACCGAGTATAGCGCCGGTATTACTCAAAGCAAGAAACTGGCAGCAGAAACCATTCTCACTACTTCCATCGAGGCTGCCTATGAAGCTGTCATCGCTCTTTCTGCCATAACCGGCCAGGAATTCTTATTACAGACTCAGACCAACTGCAGCTACTTTAACATCTCACAACCGGCACTGAACTCTCGGCGACAAGCAAATCCACTACCATAACTGCTATAGTATGTGGGCATATTCTGTTTCGCCATCCTCCATCTTCGTCGATATCAACTCAGCGCAGTTTTATAAGCACTAACGGAACTTCACATCACCTAATCACCGGGCCAAGGGTTCCCCGTTGAGGGAAACGGGGCGGAGACGGAGGACCAGAAAAACGCCAGGACTGTGCAACCTCAAAGCCAGTACCACACCCCACACAAATCGGTTTTCCAGCCCATCCAAAACTAACATAAAAAACAACCGTTTTCTGGCGCCTACAAACCAATTCGCCTACAATTCTGGCGCCTACAAACCACACATATGTACCTCACCCCAAAACCCACCACATGTAACTTCAGCTGTGTACCGCTAGTACGGTAATGCTAGCAAGCACCTACTCTCACACTTAATCTCAACCTTAACCTACGTGAACAACGGAAGCGCTGTACTGAAAGAGTAAATGTGAATGTTCTCACATCGTGTAAGTGGCCGCGGGCACTCCATGACGCACTGCTTTATGAATCGTTGGTTGGTTCAATTGCGCTGGTGAGAACAGCAGATGGAGTAAAAAGGACACATGCACTTGACGTATGGACTGCGCAATCTATAAGTCATGTGTATGCGTCTTTTTGTGTAACCAATGTGTCCTTTCGTATAAGCAACGATGTATACCCAAGTAGCCCGCCACCAGGCGTAGCTCAATTTTAATGAATCCTTCGCTCTTCATAGCTCTCACATTGTACTTGGAGACCATGAGGGAGAGCCACGTAAACTGGTTCATGAAAAGGATTCGAACTAACTTCACGAGAGCAATAAACACTGCCAGCACTGTCTAAGAAATTCTGAGAGCATTATTAAGCGTTTTCGAGTAAAACGTGGCCCACATGGAGCGAATTGCGCCGACAAACTTCGCCGAGCGACAGAAGCCGCCAGGAAGTGCTGCGAACCCTTTGCCCGCCTAGGCCTCCTATATTGCTGTACAGTCGACGACAGAGGAAAGAATGCTCGCCGCTGTGTATTAAGCAGAGCTATATAGCCGATGAGCTGTCTGGGCCGTCTCCGCGATCCTGCGTTTTTTCGCCGACTTCGAAACGTGTGGGCCACGCGTAACAATAGCTACGGCATCAGTGACAGGAGACTGACAAGAGGCCCAAACTTCAATCGTGCATGTGCTCGTTAATGTGAACACCATGAAGCATACACAGCTGCTATGTCGAAGTAGCTCAATATTAGCTATCCCCAATAGGTCATCGTTTCCCAGTGTGCAAGGCCCTCCTTACACGGTCAAACAGAGAAAGTGGCGACGCTGTACAGATGCTCCGCGCTTTCTCAAGCAAAGTTCCGGTTGTCACAGCTCGTGACTGAGACCATCTCAAAATTAATTATCGACACGGAAGTTTGTAGTGATTATATTGGTTTAATACGTCTACCATCAAGGGGTTTTCCCACCGGCGCGGCAGCGACCAAGCTGTTCCTAGCGTTTCCATTGCCAGGTGGCAGGCTATTTCGTGAGCTTCTGGCCCGTGCGTCCCGCCTTCCTCTCGGCCCGGATTCTGGCGTTGCGTTGGTAGGCAAGCATGGAGAGGTAGAACAGCACCGTGCTCGTGATTATTATGGACAGCAGACCGTAGAACAGGCCCCTGGCCATGCCCTCGTTTGCGTAGGCTACGCAGTTGCCCACCGAACCACAGGAGTGCTTCCACGTGAGGCAGGACTGGTCCACGATGCCGCCGAAGATCACTGGCGCGGGGATCGAACCTGCCGGGACAGTGCAAAAGTCCGAATCAGTATGATTCCGACGCATTGGCAGGAGGTTGCTGTATTTTAAGAACAGCTGATGCGGGAGAGTGCCTCATATACTGCCAGTGTGTATGCGGAAAACACTTTTATTCACCTAAAAGGGTGCTAAATGTGGCAACCACAGTAGTCACCCGGCCTCCTGGTATGTATCCCCGTTGTGTGGCACGTTTTGTACAATTCATTCATTCGAGAAAAAAACGGCCAACCCAACTGGAGCTTTATCAAACAGATGTTGCTCAAACAGAAAAGTTGGGTTATATCACATACGGAATTCCAAGCAGAGTTTGCAGCCTTCGCAGTACTAATCAGTGAAGAAATTAGGAGCAGGTCTTCATATACCATACAAATAAGTCTTTTTGAGTACAATGTGTTGAACAAAATAAGTTCTTTTAAACCAAGAAATATGCTTCTTCCTTTCAGGTTTAAGGTTATGTACTTGGAATCTTAATCATTATAAATATTGTCACGAGTAGATGAAAAGAAATAGATTTAATAAGCATATCCGTACCAGAAGGAACACGTTAAGCCACAGAGCACAGCTACTTAAAACCAAGACCGAACGGGAATCTCGCTCCTTCAGCTTTTCTTCTTCGACCATAGGTACCGTGGAACATACCCAAGTGGCAAAATGGCAAGATGATGACCCCACGATAGGTTTACACGATACAATCCCTGTGTCATTACCCTGCTCCTAGAAAGCATCGTCAGGATGCCTTCGAAACTCATGGGGTAGGCGGGCTCAAAGAGAGAAAAAAAGAGAGGCCGTATAACGAAATCACACCTTAGCACAGGGTCACATTCGTCCACATTGGAGTTCAACAAACGTAATACGGCTTCACCCGGGCGACATGCACAACCTCAGCATGCGTCGTCGTTCGAGGAGAGCGCACTCTTTCTTCAAGAATAACTTAAGTGGTCACAATGCTGATTCGATGGAAAACTTTGTATGGGCCAAAGTAGCGTCGCAATATCTTCTCGGAGTGACCTCGTCGGCACACTTAACCACACTTAAACATGCTCACCCGACCAGTACGTGACTGCTCGGTTCCGGACGTTGTACCGCTGCGCATGGAGCGCGCTAGTTGGCCTGTGGCTTCTGCACGCTGAGCGATTTCTTCCGCGTCCTTGTAACTTTAGCACACTGTTCAGGAAGTACCATCGAATCGAGCATAGCGATGTCATCTCAATCGTGGACTAAAGTGAAAGAACACTAACGCGCAGCTCCGTGCGTCGCGGTGTTATATGCAACTATTACATTCGGAAGTCTGTCATCCCAGTTAGAGTGGTCAACGTCGACGTTCATCGAGTGGTCTACGTCGACGTTCATACGTTATCATTTTGTTTATTTGTTCAGTGAGTCCGTTGGCTGGGGAATGTAAGACGTTGTTTTGTGGTGGGTGGTGCAACACAATTTTAGGATTACGTTAATTATTTGTGCCGTGAACGCAGTTCTTCTATCAGTGGTGACTACTGTCGGCGGAATATGGCGAAGTACAATGTTCTGAATGAAGAACTTGGCAACCCATACCGCAGTTCCCGGAGTAAGAGCCATGGTTTCGCAATAGCGAATGAGATAATCCGTAGGAACAATGATTCGCCTGTTGCCAGACGATGACAGTGGAAAAGAACCAAAAACGTTACATGCCTAGTTGTACCTTCTGTGGATCAATTGGCTGCGGAAGTCCGGCTGGTTTGGTAGGGGGCGTCTTGCGCCTCTGACAGTCTCGGCTAAGTCTGACGTACCGTTCCACACTCTCGGACAGCTTTGGCCCGTAGTACTTTTGGTGTCAGATAATGAATGGTAGCCTACCATTGTCCACGAAGAAGAAAGCGTATGACAGCTGCATCTTACCGGTACTCACCTACGGGGCGGAAACTTGGAGGCTTACTAAGAGGGTTCAACCTAAATTGAGCGGGCAATGGAGCGGAAGATGATAGGTGTAACATTAAGGGACACGAAGAGAGCGGAGTGGGTCAGGGAACAAACGCGTGTTAAGGACATATTAGTAGAAATTTAGAAGAAGAAATGGACGTGGGCGGGGCATGTAATGTGAAGGCACGATAACCGTCGGTCATTAAGGGTAACAGAGTGGATCCCTAGAGAAGGCAAGCGTTGCAGGAGCGGCAGAAAGTTAGATGGGCAGATGAAACCAACAAGTTTGCGGGGATAAATTGGTCGCAGTTAGCACAGGACCGGGGTAATTGGAGATTATTGGGAGAGGCCTTTGCCCTGCAGTGGGCGAATATAGGCTAGTGATGATGACGTTTGGCGTATGCGGGCCAGCATGCGAGAGAAGTCGGCATGCCCGGACGACGGCTCATCATGACATACGTGCAGAAGTTCTTCCCGAATGGGCCTTGGCCGCAACAAGTACGTATGTTTCTGAGGGACAAAAGGTTTTCTTGATGAGCACGTTATTAAAAAGACAAAACGATGCGCGGTGGCATGCAATAATTTGTGGCAATTCCGGGTTCGGAGTTCTATGTAAGCGATGAGTGGATGTAGCGCAATGTTTTCTCGCTGTTCCTAAGCGAGAGTCGATGCGGCAATGACACCCAGGAATCGCCCGTCATCGTCCATGTCGCTTGAGGTCTGAAAAAATGGGGCGCATGAAAGGCAGTCAGCATGGTTATATGTTTGCAACCCGGCTTTTTATACGCCTCGAGCGCGGCCTGTAGGGGCGCCACTGAAATCCCCCTAGCGGCCCGTTTCGAAAGCAGCCGCGGGAGTCCGCGCCCCGCTCCCCAGTGCCGCCGCCGCTTTTGCGGCACGTTCACGACTGAGATTTACCGTTTGCGGGCATTTGAAATCCATGTTTATGTGGACCAGTCACTCTGTTCGCAAATGGGGTGTGTGTACGAGAGTGTTAATGTTTCTGACGCGATATTAGTGTGGTATATTAGGTCTGTATAAGCGCCAGGTGTGTGTCACAGGCCAGCGTCGCGGAAACGGCGTGTGATGTAGCCGATTGTAGTTACACTGACCTGAATATACTAGCCGTGTCTCCGTAACCACCGGTTCCTCAGATGTTAATGCTGCGGCTATACAATACGATTTAAATCGGTTTTGTGCGCTTACATAATCAGCGGAGCACTCATACCTGACAGCCCGCCAGTGACGTTTGCCAATATTATACCTCAGATATTGATCACCACCATTTACAAGCTAGTCTGTTTTAATTTCGGGAATATTCAACAAAAGTACGATGGACAATGCATAATTATACT
Source organism: Haemaphysalis longicornis (assembly GCF_048455015.1). NCBI lineage: Eukaryota > Metazoa > Arthropoda > Arachnida > Ixodida > Ixodidae > Haemaphysalis > Haemaphysalis longicornis. The sequence continues at coordinate 6,976,772 of NW_027526282.1, forward strand.
CGGGGATCAGCACACGACAGAGTCGTCTTGTCGTGAGGTGAGCGCACGCAAACATTCATCTGCTACATATATCCTCTGCGAGCAGCGCGGAGACGGGCTTACAAGATAATCCGCGTCCGCGACTAAATTCTTCTTCGAAATATCGTCATATGGCACAGGGAGCCTGCAGAATAAAGTAGAAACTTAAATCAGAGGGCCTTATCACATACCACACTCTTCCAACGACCCTTTTCCAATAGCCCTTTCTGTATAATATTTTTTCACACATTGTATACTTTGTTACGAATAATAAACTGGAACTGAACTGAACTGAACCTGTCATCGCTTGTTGAACAGCCTACCCTGTATACTACCAAAAATTTTTCCGCTCAGCTCTTCGTTGAAGTAGAAAAACAAAAGAAAAGTGAACGCGAGATTTGTGTGTGGGATTACTAAAACGTTCATTGCTTGATTCCGCTCCGCATTTGTACACAGCGTCCTACTCTCCTCCCCCCCACCGATGTCTCGCGAAATAGCAGTGCATTTCGCGTATAGTTGGTCTAGTGAATCCTACCTGGCTTAACTTTTGACGAACGTCTTTAGCATGTCAGAAGCTGCACTGTTTTATTTTTAATTTTGTTAGAGCTATTAAATTTCGAAATTCCGCACTTGCACAGCATATATTTTCCCGTGGTTTCATTAACTTGCTTTTTTGGATCTTGCTATATGGCGCGTGTGGGCACATATTTAGCGACGCACAGGCTTGGAATATACCTAACATTGTCGCATGGTTCTTATAAATTCTTATAAAATATTCTTATATAAGATATATTCTAATAAAACACATAAGTTATTGTCCGGGATTGGGTAATCACATCCGCGAAACGTATTTTTCTGCGACGTATATATTCGAAACGAAGCCGCATTCGTTGTCCACGCTGCAAAATGAAGCCAAACTCTCATTGTGCCAGTATTAGGTCTAAACGAGGCGAGAGTAGAATTAATTTGTGCCTGATGTTTTGGAGGTGACATGGGGGATATGTTGCTGCCGTCGCCGACTCCCGGACGAGCGGCGACGAAGCGCGCAGAACCGCGTTCCCGGGTAGCTCTTGCAGGCGATCGCGTACTCTACGAAGACGCATCTGCTTTTTAAGTGACCTAAACGTACTCTTTGCCAATAGACGTCACCCTAACAAGTTTTTTTTAGGGCGCGGAAATGCGAAAAGGAGTGAAACAGTATCAAAACACTGCACGAGCACCTATCAGCCACGCAGCGCGGATCCCTTAGAGTTAATACTACAGATCCCGTCAACGCCGCGGAGAAGCGGCGGCAGGCGGCGCAGCGATCGCGAAGCTCGAGGCGTATACTATGGTAACATCAAACTCCTGTAGTCTGACACTCCAGCGGGTGAGGCACCCTGATTGATCCTTGATATTTGCGAGCCAGCAGAAGGAGTGATGGTCGGCCACCACGTTGAAATGTCGTCCATACAAATATAACCTAAATTTCGTGATCGCCCAAACGACCGCTAAGCATTCTTTCTCCGTCGTGGAATAGTTATCTTAAGCGCGGGAAAGTGTACGGCTCGCATAAGCTATCACCTGTTCGACATCATCTAGCCACTCTACAAGCACAGCTTCCAGACCAATATTGCTTGCGGCTGTGTGGAATTTCGTGTCAGCGTCCTAATCGAAGTTGCCTAGGACATGAGAGTTCTGTAGCTCATTTTTGAGCTCCTAGAATGCAGCGTGCTCTTCGGCGCCCCAACGAAATTTGGTGCCATTTGTCGTCAAGTGGTTTAAGGGCTCTGCTGATTTTTAAAAGTTCAGGACAAAACGTCTATAATACGCGCACAGGCCCACAAAGCGGCGAGCAGCTCCTCTGTCAGGTGGAACTGCAAAAGCAGCTACGGCGGCTGTCTTCTCAGGATCGGGACGGATACCTTCGGCACTTACAACGTGGCCTAAAAATTTCCATTCGTCGTAGGGGATGTGACATTTCTCCGCTTTGAGGGAAAGTAGGGCCGAGTAAATAGCTCCGAGAACTGCGCGAAGGCGCTGCAAGTGGCCTTCGAATGGTTCAGAACATAGTAAGACGTCATCTCTTTAGACAAGGCGTAACTGCCATTTCAGTGCGGGTAAAACAGTGTTCATCATTCTTTTGAATGTGGCGGTGGTGGAACACAAACCGAAGTGGATGACTTTGAATTCATAAAGTCCACCTTGAGTAATAAAGGTCGTTTTTTCTCGATCCCGTTCCCCTACTTCTATTTGCGAGTAACCACCGCGCAAGTCAATCGAGGAGGAACCCAGGGTGGCGGAGTCGATCACAAGTGTCACCAATGCGGGGCAGCGGGTCTTTTTTTGTGACTTTGTTAATCTTCTTGCAATCCACGCAAAAACGAAGAATACCATCTTTCTTTTCGACTAGGAGAAGAGGTGATCCCCACAGGTTGGTTGATGGTTGTATTAGGTTGTCTAAGCATTTCTTTTACATGGCTACGAACATCCCGCTCCTTTGCCGGAACTCGGTAAGGACGCTGGTGAATGGGTCGCTTGTTTTCGTCGAATATGATGCGATGTTTAGCTAAGGTGGACTAACGTACTTTCGACGACATAGCAAAACTGCCGCTGGAAGGTTCTATCAACTTGAGAACCTTCTGTTGTTACGGCGCTGACAGTTTTGGGTTTACGTCGATTTTTTGGTTTTTCCGAGTTCTTTCGACGTGGACAACTGGACTCAACTGCCTAGCGTGTAGCCTTCGCCGACTTCTTTGAAATAGGCACCTACTGCATTGCACGATACATGCTCACGCTCCACACTGAAATTCGTTAGCACTATTTCGTGTAGCCCTTCACTGAGGTCAACAAGGCCACGGGCGGCACAGACTTGCCGAGCCAGGAGTCTCGAGACGTTGTGCTCTGCGATGCCGCAACTGGATCAGCATGGCTGACACCCGACGGTGACAAACATGCTGGCTTGGGGTGGTAGCCTAATGTTGTCTTCGCAGATGCGGAGGGCCGGTCTACGTTGGTCGGTCTGGTCGTCCAATGCCCGTGGTGTGTAAAATGTGACGACCACTTCCTGCAAATAAATCACGGCCCCGTACGCCCGAAGGAAGACCAGCCAGAGTATACGTTACCTCGAACACTCACGCAGCCCAGTGAAGGAACCAGGAAAGGTCGCACCAAGAATTTCAATAATTGGGGTACACACGCCAATCGGTGCCACAAGGGGACGGTCCGTTGTAGGGATAGGGGACCCATACCATGGAGTTGTCACGTTTCGAAGCTGTGCGGCGAGGCAGCCCTTCATAACTGAGTAATCAGGGACGGTGTCCACAAGAGTGGTTACTGGGTTATTATTGTCAAACACAGGAATATGGGCAGAAATAATTTTACTGCCTTCTAAACACGTCATCTGGATCGGTTGCTGTGGCGGTCGCCGTCGCGTCAATGCAGGTTCCTGATCGCTATACGGAGCGGCCTCACCCCCGCGGGCCGCTGGCTTCAGTCTTTTCGACGTGGGCTCCGGGTCCTGTTTCCAGTCTGGCCCGTAGATAGGACGGCTGGGGCAATGAGTAGCGGGTGAGTGACGAAAATTTGGGCTGATGCGTCTTTCGCGGAGTGAACGGTAGTTCATGAACGCACGGATACTCGTCAATTTCCGGTGGTTCTTCCCCATAGCGCAGTCTTGGATCATCCGGTGCAAACCCACGCAGTCCTATTCGGCGGTAACGGCAGTGTCGGAGTACATGACCGGGTTTTCCAGAGTGATAGCAGAGGGGCCTGTTGTGAGACATGCGCCGCACAGACGCCTTTCGTTCCGGCCGCATTTTTTCGCAACGCGTCACCGAGTTTAAGGAGCACTGAGACGGTGTGGGGCGGCAGGTGGGAGCACAGCGGCCAAAAAGGCAACAGACCGCAGGAAATCAGTTTATGGTGGAATGGGACGTTGCACAGGAGCCGTAATTGCAAGCACATCGGTGTAAGTCGCTACTGAACGCTCGACATAACATTCGACTTCGGGTAGTGTCACTGGCTCCACTGCTGGCTGCACTTCATCGCGGATGACTTCTCCGATGGGACAGACTGTTCGCCAATGGTCACCTCCTGTAGGAACTGAAGTTCTTGGCTGATCACGCTGAGCACAAGCTCCCGGAAGGCCCTCACAGCGTCAGAAGGCGACGTGAAGCAGCAAATTTGACCTGGCGGCCGTACTGCGGGGCGCGTTGCTGCAGTGAGCGCTCCATTGTTGACCCCTCATGCAAAAGCTCGGCTACGGTCGTTGGTGGGCTCCGAACAAGTCCTGCGAAAAAGCTGCTCTTTGACACCACGCATGAGGTGGCGCACCTTCTTTGCTTCACCCATGGTTGGGTCAGCAAGCCTAAACAAGAGCTTTATGTCTTCGACAAACATAGCCACGCTCTCCTCCGAGTTTTCAGCCCTACACCGGAGAACACGTTCCGACTTACCTTTCCTCCCATTGTGGCCTTAGGTCTCAAGCAACTCACGCACAATCTTTCAGGGTTCTGCGCCAGTTGCTTTTAGAAAGTTCTCGCGGTGCTTGATCCACCTCCTATCTGAGTTTTCCAGGGGAAAGTAACCATTGCGGAGATTCCGCATGTCGTCCCACTCGTTGCATGTGGCTACGCGATCGGAAAAGTCCAGCCAATCTTCGGCGCCTCTGTGAAAAGACCGCGGCGTGCGCGGTGAGTGAAAATTAGCGGTGAGGATGCCGCACTGCACTGACCGGTTTGGCTTGACGCAGTGGATATCACGGCCTTTGTTGCTGTAGCCAGAACGCCGAACTCGGGCTCAAGACGTCGCAGACACCGCATGCTCTCGTGTACGGGTGTAGTGTCCACGGCGTCAAAAGCAGCAGTGCGAAATTCTTCGGGAATAAAGTCTATGGGTTGCACACACCACCCTCCATGAAAATGTCACGAGTAGATGGAAATATTTGGATTTAATAGGCAGATCCGTTCCAGGAGAAACAGTGTCACGCGTCCTGCCCGGCAGAGAAGAAGGAAACGGGTGCAGGCTTCAGAAAAGACATTTATCATAAAGGAAAGAAACGAGAGAGAGCAGAGAAAAAGACACGCGAACACACTACAAAACTCTCCTAAGACAGTTCTGGCTAAGAACCTAAACAACGTCCTTGCAAGATATGGCATTACAGGTGAGGCTTACGAAGGTCATGCGTGTTGACGTAAGGAAATCGCCGGGCGCCGCGAAGAGCTGGTACCCGCGTGCTGTTATCGTGTTGTTGGCCGACTAACGTAGTGAGCCTGGGACTCCGGATAATGTTGCCGTTACCAGGGCCGTTGTAGCACAGGACAACGGTTAAATGCCGCTGACCGAAGAGGTGCGCCCGTCGTTGGTGGAGCCGCCAAGACGTGGGTTGGCGGAACGTCGAGAGGCTGAAGCCGATGCGTCGTCGGACCGCTCCCGCCCAGGCTTGTGTAGCGACGTCGGTTCCTCAGGTCGCGCCACCCTTGGTTTGGCTGTTGTGGAGCCTGGTCCCCTCGCAGCGCACCTGCCTCCATGCCTCCTCCTCTTCTTCCTTCCTTCTCCGTTTGCGTCGTTCCGGGGATTGTGCTTGACTCATGACACACAGTAAGCCACAGAGCAGAGCTACTTAAAACCAGGAGGGACCGGGAATCTCGCTCCTCGAGCTTCTTTTTTTCGACCGTAGGTACTGTGGAACATACCGAAGTGGCGAGATGGCAAGATAAGCAAAACACAATAGGTTTAAACGGTACAATCACTGTGTCAATATATAGTTTTTACTCTATTACAACACTATAAGGAGAGCCGTGGGGGAACCTCCACTGTATAACTTAATCGAGATGTAAAGTAGCATTTGAGAGGCGGACAAAGAGCATAGAGTGGTTTCTTGGGCGAGTTGGTCATTCATCGTGTAAGTAAGCGCGAAATGAACAAAGACGAACGAAGTGAACGGGACACGGGAAGCTCCGTGTCCCGTTCACTTCGTTCGGCCTTGTTCATTTCGCGCTTACTTACACGAACAAGCATAGGCTTCCACTGTCACCTGATCAAACAGGCAAAAAATAAAAATATAGTTGTATTACAAACTATATCCGCACTAACAACCCCTATAAATATATGATGCAAGAAACGCTTCTCTGCCTCAGCACTGTGTTGACTGAAATCTACGAATCCATAGAATAATGCGAGTATGTTCAATCAGTGTGGACGAACTGCGGAGCACACGTTCTCAAACTTATTTTCGCTCCTGGCCGAAGTTTGCGGCGAGTACCGACTGGTATATGGTTTCAGCTCGAAAATTTCCCAGTATCTCGCCGTGACGTCGACAACCAATGTGGTCAGTGGATGTTTCGCGAGGTCTCCTTGAGAACAAAGGGCATAGCAAACGACGCAGGAATGTCTTGCCGAGGCTAGGCGGTCGGACAGGAGTTCCCACCAAGACCTCACCCAAGACAAACACGACAGCGAAAAGGCATCATCGTCCAATTCTTTCAAGATATGCTTGATTTTGTAGGGTTCCGTCACACAAGGTTCAATGCGCTTGCACAAATCCATCACATATTTTATGTCACTCATAAATGTCTCACTGGCTTGTTAATTTTGTGCATTGAATCGTTCCCCGGCGCGAAGCTTGCGTACGGCCGGGTGACCGAAGACTGGGCGACCGAAAGACTTGCGTACGGCCGGGTGACCGCGGACCAGGTTCGGTTGTCTGATTCGTGATTAAGGTATGAGAGGTTGCCGCGCCGGATAGTAAGGATATGATGTCAGATAATTTGGTTCCGTCGTCCTATTTTTTGTGCGTACTCCCACATTCGTACGAAGAAAGTCCACCCTCTACATCATTCTCATTCACATCACTCAACCAGCCTCTAACCGGAGCAAATGACAAGTACTCGTGCAGACTCAAGGCTTGGCGGTTTGTGAGACATCTCAGGTAGCGTCCTGTAGTGTAGCTTTGGGTTTGAAGAAGATTGTTGCACCTCACCACTTGTAAAAGAGGTAGCCGTCATGTCGGTATCCGGTCGAGGTAGTTTACTTGTGGGCATTCCAGTCACGCAGCGCTGGCGAGCGCAGATACAGGTGAATTAAGCTCAGGCGCATAAACGTTAAAGGCGGTGCTTCGTTCTCTCCGGGGACATGCGAGAAGGGCATACTCAAGTGGGCAAATTGTGCTGCGGTAATTGTAAAAAGGGGCGAACTGTTCTCTGTTGTTTTACATAGCAGCGAGTGCGTTGTGACCCGAGTTATTATGTTGTTTGTATAAGTATGTCCTTGCCATGTCTTGTGACTATCTCTTACGCACATACAACAGTGTGTGCATAACTATGTCAAGATTGTATAGTATTGCCCATTGTATAGTCATTGTATAGTCAATCGATCTGTCTTTCTCCTCGGTGTTGTTTTTGTAAATGTTGTTACGCGTTTACCCACTCCTGCTTTAAAGCCTGGCATCAGGATAGCAGTATGTCCCTAAAGAAAAATTAAATAAATGAATAAATACAAATAAACGTGTTCCTTCACTCTGACGAAGGCAAATCCCGTGCCGATACGTAAGTAAACGTCCTTGTTATTTTTCTCGGTTTGTGAGACATCTCAGACAGTGTCCTGGTGTGTAACTTCAGGGCTGAAGAGGACTGTTGCACGTCCACCACTTGTAAACATAGCAGTCACGTCGTTACGTCGACATGGTGAATTCACTTGTAAAGAAGATAGGCATCACGTCGGTTCGTGGTCGTGGTGATTTAATTGTGGGGCTTAGCGTACCGGCGCGCCGGCAAGTGCAGACACAGGCGAACCCAGCTCAACCGCTAAAATGTCCAAGGCGGTGCTTCATCCTTTCCGGGGACACGTGAGAGGGGCATGCGGTAGTGATAATGACATCTAAATCTTTATCCTTACTCGGATGAAGGCAAATCCCGTGCTGATACGTAAGTAGGCATTCTTGTTATCTTTCTTCCCGCGTGCCGACTTTTCACTAATAACGTTTCTATGCGCTCTTTGGCAGCTTTCTTTTTCAGAGTCAGTCAATCTAAGATGTTTTCTTACAGGCAGAGATATATAGCTCTTTCAGGCAAAGGCAGCACTTTTACTGAAGGTAACAATCGGTGCAGGCGTTCCGATACAGGGATTGCAACCAGCTGAAAATTGACCCATAAGAAAGACTTTGCGAAGATAACATGTTCACAAACACGTCTTCACATGCACACAGGTGAATCTACTTTGAAAAAAAAACAGCCCTTTCACGCAGTTAAGCAAGAAGTGGAAGCATGAGAATTCAAACACTCACCCAGAAGACGGGTGCTGATGGTTTTAAGGCCCAGAGCGAGAGACCGTTCTGCGGCCTTGACGCACCTGAAAGCCAACCGTCGCTCTTGTCATATGTCTGCGACTTCCATTACTATTTGCTGCTTAGGCAGCAGCAATATCTCATTCTGAATTTTTGTGGTTCTCGCGTGCTCATCTCCGTGAATATTTCCGTAATTTTCGTTGCAGCCTCAAAGCACCAGGGAATACAGCCGGCGTGTTGGGTAGCGTGTTGGGCTGGCGTGTTGGGTAGCGATCATGTCGGCTTTCTTGATTTAGTAGCGCCAGTCTGGGACACATTTTTCTTGGCTTCGAAAAGAAATAAACAAAGACTCAGGCTCATGCGGAAACATGCCCGACTTAAAACGTTTTTATAAAAATGTTCACAACTTCCTTTACTTCGTTGGACAGAACAGTTATTACGCTCAGTAATCCGGAAACAACGAATTTAGGGGTGGGGTTCGTCACGAAAAAAGGGCCCGAGTAGTGTAGTTGATGCTTTTGTAGTTGAGTAGTGTAGTTGATGCGGGAATGGCTTGAAATGAAGTCGACAATTTTTATTATCACAAATATCCAAGAAAACATTTCTGATTTCCTGGGTACAAAGCAAATGTCTTGAATTGAATTGAGGGTACAAGGTAAGAGAAAATATTTTAAAAAGGTGAATTTTATTTTTTCTGCGGAATTAGTTGACTTCTTATGCACGTGTTTTATACACTTGTCTTACGAGGTTGTATTTTCGGCTCAAAAACATTTTTTTCCATGAGCAAGTAGTAAGTGACCACATCCAAATCTTAAATCCAGATAAAAAGGCTGTTCTAGAACCAGCTGTATTAAGAAACTGTTTGGCGACCATTTCATCACTGATTTTTTAGCCAAGGCCATCCAAAGACGCTCTGCAGTTTCTTCCACATTTCTTCTTCGGAGCCAAGCGCCAAAAAAATGAGTTTTTTTGGCTTCACACCCCCAAGATTGCAAGATTGTATGCTGTATTTTATTAAATAATGGTAGCATCCTACGAGTCAGCATTTCGAAATAATTCTGATTGAACCCTGGGCGCAACACCACTATCAAGTAGCTAGAACCGGTTCACCACAAGCAAAGACAGTTTGCTAACAGAGGTGCATGGCAGCTCACAAAATAGGCAAGGAAGGGCAGACGACAAACTGAAAAGCGAAAATATGACATCGACGATTATTAGGAATCTGGTGGTTACCAAATAAATGACTCCAGTGGTGTTTATGGCAAAAACGTATTGTTTTTCACCACATTTCTTACTTTAAACTCAATTACCTCAAAACTGTATTTAAGGCAAAGCTTTCTACCATTATCAGCCAACGTTAGTTTCGCGGCATGCAGGACAATAAACTCCCAACACGGCGGAGGCGGCGATGGGGAGGGCGCGGAGGGTTTCATTCACGGCGCACAGTGTAGATGGCGCGGCGAATTTATCCAGCATTTCCCGCGCGGAGATGCCTGTTCGCCGACTGACGCATCGGCGGTAAGGCTGTGTCGTCTGCTTTAGCAACGGCTGTTTTGGGTCTGTTTTGGCGCAGCTTCGCGTCCCTTACGCGCTTCCTTCGCACGACTTCATTAACTCGTTCGGAAGTATCTCCTGGCTAAACCGGACCCGACGGAATTAAGTGGTCGTACCGGAAGGATACATTAAGCATTGGTTCAAAAGGGCGGGAAAACAAAATGTAGAGACCGCATACAGACATCTTACCGCTAGAGAAACGCTACCTTCTGCGCACTGCTTGCCATGAATGGGACTCAGTTTTCAAATTTGATGAATAGTACTTCGGTTGTGTTTAAGAGGCACTACAAGAGGCGGAGGAGTAACTGGTCCCCATCAAAGCGATTATAAACGTTCCCCAGCTTTCTCGCAATTCTCAAACTTAGTAAACTAGTTTAGATTGGTATAAATGGGAATCACTAAGCTCGCATGCCGAATTGTTTCGGTGTTTAAGTTCGCGTGGTGGTGTATCCCCGAGCTAGCCCATCAGGATGGCTAGTTTCCGCTGTTCCACCCTTCTAAAGACGCTACTCTCCGTTTCCTTTCTGCCGTCACACAGCCGGGCTACGGCGGCGACGTCCACCGCTCTAGCCCGGCCATAGCCGATACTGCTGTGTTCGGGACGCCGCCCCCGCGAATTCTAAGTAACAGCTAGCAGAATCGCTTATTTGACTCTTTGTAGAGCCACGTGTGTGAATCGAAGTGACGTCGCAGGGCAATTGCTGTGGGTGTCGTTTAAAACTTTGCTTACTAACCACCTTCCCAGCGTGGATTGACACCATTTTTATTACATAGGTACATTATTTAGTATGTCTTCCAGGATAACCGACTTATTCTTTTTTACTGTCATCAACTTAAGTTTATTGATTGATTGTGGGGTTTAACGCGCCGACGCAACGCAGGCGATGAAGCGCACAGTTGGAGGGCTCCGGATTAATTTTGACCACCTGGGGATCTTTAACGTGCGCCGAAATCTCGAACACACCGGTGTTTTTGCTTTTCGCCTCCATCAGAAAAGCGGCCGCCGCGGCCGAGAATCTAACCCGCGACCTCGTGCTCGGCAGCGCAACGCCTTAGCCACTGAGCCACCGTGGCGGGTGTCATCTAGTAACATCTACTGTGCCACAATTGAAAATATGCGGATAAGGGTTTTTTGTTACAAACTTATCAATGCGTAAATTATGCCAAAATTTGCGTACTGACGGAACAAAATATTGCGACATTTCATTTTAGCCTCATTTCAATAATTCTGGTAGAGTTAAAAGAGCCCGAAATCTAAAAGAAAATGACGTATGCATTGTGTAGATGCCTTTAGTAGATGCCGAGAAAAATGTACTTCAAAATGGCCAAAAATGCATGGGAAGTATAGGGCTTACCCTGTGCCCTTAACTTTGCAATCAGTTGAAGTGGCTGAGATAACTCGACTTCCTTGAAGACGTGGAGTTTCAGTTTTGTTTTCGATATTTTTAGTTGCTCCTTATTTTCAGTGATTGGCGTGTTCATTTCTTCACCGCTCATAATAGGGCGTCTTAAAAGTACATTTGCGTGACTGTTCCCAGCTGTTCCTGCACTGCAAGCAGTGCAAGTGAGCTGTATAATTCCAGGCAGGTAAAAGCTGCCCATTCGATAGCGCAGTCTTTTAACTTTCTGTTGTAACGTTCTAACGTCATGCTATGCAAACAACTCAGAGTGGGGTGAGGGATTCCATGCTTATACTATTACGTGGGGAGCTGAAATCTATCCACCACACCCAGAAGCAGCCCTAGGCTGTGTAAAAGTCACGGCGTAGGACTGCCAACGCACGCAAGAACACAGTGACCATATTAGACTACCAAATTGACATCACCTGCGTGAAACAGGTGTGTTGTGAATGCTGAGGCTCTCACGACACGCGAATATTGCGCAGAATTATAGTACCAAGTGGAATTATGAACTATAATAGGAATAATGTTTTTTTTTATTTTCTTTTATGAACACGAAATTGGTAATGTAGGTTGCATTCAAGTTTCAGTCAATCTATGAAGCTCATTCTAGACGCCACATGCATGATCTTCCTGATGCTCATGTGACCCTCGATTTCCCAGGGTGCACTGTATAACACGGTTGCAGCTACACCGATCCTATGATCCTACACCGATCCTACGATCCTACGATCCTACGATCCTACACCGATCCTACACCGATCCTACACCGATCCTGCATCGATCCCCCAGCCAGCTTACCTGATGGCAGCAGCGGTGGCGGGCGCCGCGTTGAGAAAGGAGGAGCTCAACGAGAGAAAGACGCCCAGCAGGAGCGGGTAGAGGAGGGCGCAGTCTACGGGGCAGCGCGACCGTGTGGCCTGCACGCCCGCCAGCAGGACCTGGTCGTCGCTCACGCCCGAAACGTTGACCATGGTCTCGTTCAGGCACAGGCACTCGCTGTACATCTGCGCCGCACTCAGTGGAAGGAGAAACAAAAGAACCCCGTTACGTGCGCTATGGCGACCATAAGCCCAAGTTTCTGTTTTGTGCTTGGACCAGAACGGGGCTCAAGGTGAGGCCCCCTGGCACGGCAGCGTTGAAAATATCATGCCGTCGGGTTACGAGGAACGAAAAGAACACTTTGGTGTTTCGTTTTCAAAACGGGATAGAAAATGAGGCAGATGACATTGCGTTGAGGCAGTCATCGAGTGTGAGAAATCGACTCTTCCACCCAGTTAGCCAGCGCGCGAACAAGCAAGCAAGCTCCTAAGCCAGCCAGAAAGCTAATGAACTGCTTCTTGATGGCCTGTACGCTACAGGCAAGATCAAAAACAAGGCACTGAAGCACCAGAAATCTGCGAACAAAGCAAGTTCGATTTAGAAAACAAATCGAAGTACGGCCACATAACCACAGAAACTATATCAAAATAAAGTGATTATGCGATAAAAAGGAGCACGGGGTGGGCTGCTAGAGAGCGGCTTAGATTTCGCTAACCAACGTCGCAATGCGGAGAAGGTTCTGACGTGAGCGCCAGCGGCTGCTGTTCCTCTGCGCTGTTGGCATCCTGAGCTTCGCCATCCAAGTCGAGGGCTTCTACATCTCTTGCGCACCGTAACTACACCCACTAGTAACCCAGGCCTACCCAAGCACGGCCCATAACGCACCCCAGCCTTGAATTAGACACTCATCAGCGGTAAAAATTCCTAAGCATCATCGGAGCTTTTCTTGTGAGCGTCTGCATTAGAAGCCCACCCATCCAACACACACCTACGCACGTGGAAGAGTTGGCAGTTGGTTGAAGCTTTAGGGAATGGGTTTTGTAAGTACGTTATAAATATTTCCCCTTCGAACGACTCAGGAATGCTTGAACCAAAAGGCCAAGAGCAACAATTATCACGTACGCTGCGCAGATTATTTTAAGTACGTGAACCTAAGAGTCACCCCAGCGGCGAGTCTTTACACCTGTCGGAAGCAACACAGCAGCTGTCCCAACACATTGAACACAGGGATTGTATTTGGGATAGTGCAACCCCTTCCCCAATTCTTCCTCATTTTCGTTCCGTACCACCACGTTCTACGAATCAAGGGAGGACTAGAGCAGCGGATACCAGACAGCGAGGACTTGAGAGTCCGCTGGCGTGTTCAGGCTAACTTGCTAACGCTGCCTACGGACCAGGATGCGGTATGGTGAACATGGCCCTCATGCGCAGCGTCATTATCTCTGTGTACCTTTGCTGAAGCTGTGGGTGCTGTGCATTGAATGAGTGACCTAAATTCGCGCTGTGGGCTTTCTGCTTACGGGCAGAGCAGGAGCGGATGGCTTGTTAGAGCGATAATAAGTATCTCCGCAAACACTGCTCCCGGGTGTACGTTCAGGGGAGTCTGCTTCTTTATTCGCAGATGCCCGCGCCGTAACCTTGTCAGTAATAAGCCATGGAAGTTTGTGAAACGGAGTGCAGCCCATTTCGGCCGATGGGTGTCGCCACGCTGACTTCTGTAAACTATCGCTATGGGGAATACAGGTCGGGGAGAGCCGGCTGTGGCGAAAGGGAACCAGAAAACCAGGCGTCCGACTATCACCGAAGCCTACGAACGACTGCCGCGTGAGCCGCGCTCGTGGAGCAAGCTCCCGCTCCCTGCACTCGTGGCACTCTTCCTTCTCTCTATTCAACACACTTCTGTGGCCCCAAATTGATCAGGGGCTTGCTTCAAAAATTGGCCGCGTATCTGCTCCTTTCGTTGCAAATGTCGCCAAAAGACGATAGTCTTTGTAGACATTTGCCAAGGAAATGCCCCTCTTCGCTTTCCCGCTCACCTCTCATGCTGTTCCTGTTCCGTCGCGCTCATCCCAAAATAAACACACTAAAGGTTAGCGCAAGGCGATTTGAATTTACCGCATTCCACTGCTACAGGCCGGGTTCCTCGATGTCAGCGCTGCAGTACGGCGGAGACGCGCGTGAATCGAGGCGGCCGACTTCAAGGTTTATAGAACCGTGTTGCCGTGCTCCACGTGCGTTCCAAGTAGAACATGAAACCTAGCTATAGAAACCTTTGCTGTTGCCGCGTGATTTCTCATATGTCGCCAGGAGGTGGCGCGGGCAACTGCAGGCGGTACGCGTTGTTCTGCAGTAGATGAATAATATCATTTGCTATCGAAAAACCAAGCATCTAGGAATTTTTTAATAAAGGAACAGTGTACATATTCCTTGTGTACTAATCTCCTGTCTTATATTCGCGTAATGTCTTGTTCTTGTTCAACAAAGTTGACAAGTGTGAACATAAAGACCGGGCTTAGACGTTTACAGTTGGTTGTGAGTATATATGACTATTGCGCAGTAAGCGTTTTACTTTGGCCGGGTGGCTGAATCGAGTTACAGACAGACAGACGGACAGACAGACAGACAGACATACAGACCGACATACAGACAGACCAAAATTTCTGGGTTTAAGTAGCCCAAGAAAGGCTATCGTCTTTAAAAAAGCACAGCCACTGCACTGGACGACGTATTTCCCGTCCCGATGATAGGAGCAGGGAACACGAGCGCAAAACTCCGTCGTGTCCGGGAAGTAGCTGAAGAATGCGCTCAAGTTGTCAGGAGGCTGGGGGCGAATTGTCCTGTACAAGAACTACGTCCCCCACTTGGAGCCTGGAGGGAAGCTCCGCTGTTGCCTTTGCAACTTCGCTATTCCCGTCCTCAATTCGCATGTCCCTCCATTACTTAGTTTTTCTCTACGGAGTGTACGTTTTATTTACTGGCGAGGCAGGCATGCAAGCCACCATTACTGGTTACGTCGGCAAGCGTCGGCAGGCATGCAAGCACTATTACTGGTTACGTCGGGCTCCGCGGCATGGCGGTACTTGTCAGTGCTAAGCACATGATGTGTGTTGGGCGTCCCAAACTATAACATCGAACGCAAAGTAAGGCCTCGAGTCCAAGGTGAGTGCGAATAATAACTTCATAATTTCATCGCAAGCGGGATGACATGCTCGCCGCTGATGTTCTTCCAGATTATACTCATCGGTGTTTTCACCGGCTGGGCTCCCTGGTCTTCGCAACGGGTCTTCATCGCCTCGTCGTAACAGACGTGCCTGTTTCGCCAACTTTTATCACCCCCAGTGCCATCATCTGGCAACTAGGGACGAGAAGCAGTGCCGACCCCACTGGCGTGGGAGATAAAAAATTAACAGTGGCCTAGCTCGGCTATGCCAGGATATACGTAGCGTGAACTAAGGTTCAGCTGGTTATTCTTTGGTTTCCTGGTGATCATGATTAGCCGATTATCACGATTATTGCTGCTAAAACGATTTCCAATCAAATCCAATCCAATCCAATCCAGTGCAGTCCAGTTCAGTCCAATCCAATCCAGGCCAATCCTGTCCTGTCCAGTCCAGTCACTGCTCCTCGCGCATGCGTAGCACGGCTTTCCAGGAGCCATGCGAAACGGCTATTAAGCGGCTCCAGTCTCCAGCGCACCGTTAGACTTGGCTACTGCGCAAAGGAGGCGCACAGCTGAGCACGCGTCGGGGCCAGTGCATCGGCCGTGACTATGACGTCACTCCTCTGGAATGGCAGACCGGCGAATGTGCAGACACAATTCTGTACACACCCGTACTCCAATTGAATTGGATTTCCAATCCAATCCAATCCTATCCAATCCAATTCAATCCAAGCCAATACAATTCAATCTAATCCAATGCTCCCCGCGCTTGCGTAGCACGGCCCTTCAAGGTCCACGCGAAACTGCTCAACCTCGGCCAGTGTAGCTTACGCTACAAAAGCTGCAAGCAACGTTCCTCCGCTGGCACTTCACGGCAAGCAAGAAGGCATGCTCACCGCTCCTCTTTTTACAAATTAGATATATGAACTTAGCTGCTTGTGCTAGAAGTAGTGATTACTGTTTGGTAACGGTGCCGTGCCCAGGTAAGTTTGTGATCAAGTGAAAGTGTAGTGTTGTTGTGCTTGCCTTCACGGATAGGTTCACAATTTGTTGACTTCTTGCAGTTGTTGCTGTCAGGGGACGTGGAAACGAATCCCGGACCCCCTAAGAAGGCTCCTAGTCTTGATAAGGATAGTTCTTCTGACACCCTCACCTCTGTGTTAGAAATTGCTCCGAATCGAAGCAGGGAAGCAGGTGATACTGAGCTAACTTAAGTATTTAAAGGAAAAAGTAAGCGACAACCGACAATGAAGTAAAGGCCTCACTGAAAGAATTGATGCGCTCCAAGCTAGTGTCGCCTCTGAAAACAGTTCAGCATAAGGCACTCCTCTGAATATTTTACGAACAATAACAAATCAGTTGCAGACAGTTACGATAAGGTGCGATGACGCCGAAAATAGACTACGATGTTTTAACCTACTAATATATGGGATTGATGATGATGTGAACGAAAATTGGGCTGCATCAGAAGAAAAAATGATCAAACGTTGCACTGACAATCCTGAGGTGCCTAGCCCAAGCAGTCACTTCGAACGAGTGCATAAGATTGGCCGTTATTCCCCTGACAAACAGAGGCCAATAATTGCTAAATTCACCCTCCACACGAATAAGCAGAAAGTTCTTTCATTACGGTTGACCCTTCAAGGGTCAACCGTATCCATTGGCGAAGATTTTTCACTATCTACAAGACTGGCAAGGCGCAAAGTGGTCCAGTTTGCGAAAACACACAAAAAAAGAAATTTAACTTGTGGGTTGACAAACTGCGCATCGGTAAACAACAATCCCGATTCTGACACTGTTATCGACTACATAGCTGAAAAAGAGGAGACGTTCGCGTGTCCCCAAGCCGCCCCGGACACGTTCTACAAATCCTTCTTTGTAATTATAATTCACTAACATCCGAAGCCTGCTGCCTAAACCAGATTATGTCTGTTCTTTTCTTGAGGAAAGCGACACCTATATTTTGTCGTTAACCGAGACGTGGCTACATGACCAAATAAGCAATACTGAGATCCTTCCTTATAAATATAATATATACCGACGCGGCCGCCACCGAAAAAGGGGTGGTGGCGTTCTTCGTGCTGTCAAAAAGACAATCTTATTCTTCATCAGCGCAACTGAGTCGCCTATAGAAATAATCTGAGCCCCTTGCATGACCTCAACTAGCAACATCGTAAATGGATTTTACTACCATCCCCCCGATGCTTCCCCTTCAATTATTGACGACTTGCACGACAGTATTACCTACTTCTAGACTTCAATTACCCGCAAATATATTGGCCCTTGTTGTCGTCTACCTGCAGCAGCTCAACCGATTTCTTAAATTTAACTCTGGACTTCAATTTCTTGCAAATTATAAACCAGCAAACCTGACGCTCTAATGTTCTAAATTTAATTTTAACTACTGCACTTGAAACCATAAACCCGTTGTCTTTTTTGGTGGATTTGGTGACCACAAACTAATCCAGTTCACCGTTAAAATTCCTACTCTGAAAACAGGAATCAGTAACCGAAAAATTCGCGATTACAACAGAGGAAATTATGATGGCATGAATACTAATTTGGATGTCTTTCTTAATGAAGTATTTTGCCTACGTTTAACGTTCGTACAGTAGAATCCAACTGGCTGGTTTTCAAGCATATTTTGCGCAGGTTAGTGTTTAAATACATACATATAATTACTATTAGTAACCATAAAACTAAAGCATGGTTTCATAAAAATCTTCGAACATTCAAAAATAAACAGGAACGATCGTACAAAAACGCAAAAAAAGCACCTTGCACATGTGAAAAATACACCGCCTTTCTGAAAGTATATTAGCTCAAGTTGGACAGGGCAAAAAACTAGTACTTGTCTTCCTTCTATTCTGAAAAACAATTCTAGAAATTTCTGGTGAATTTCACGTGGTGCTGATGACAATAAAGTCTGCTCGTTTTACGACAACACACCGCTCTCTGAAAAACAGTGCGTATCCGCATTCAATTAATTTTTCACATCTATTTTCACCAGGCAAGATCATTCCAATGTGCCCGTGGTTATGGACCTTGATTACCCTTATATGGAAGAAATAGAAATCACTCCTGAAATAATCGCTTCTCTCATTAATAATCTAAAAGTATCCACTTTTGGTGGCGTTGATAATATCAACACTAAGATACTAAAAACGCAGTACACGTCTAGTCAAATATTATTCATATTTTCAAGCAGTCCAATTTCAGGCCAGGTACCAACAGATTCCCGCAGTCATTCCAGTATTCAAAGATTATAATAAAGCCTCTCGAGAGAATTGTCGACCCATTTCACTAACATGCATTTGCTGCAAGTTACTTGAGCACATCATCGCATGGGACATTGTCACACATCGAGAAAAAAAAGTGCTTTACAAAAATCAGCATGGCTCCAGAAAAGGTTTGCCTTCTGATACCAGTTGCTTGAGTTTTCCTCCGAGGTACATTTCAACTTAAATAATACCCAACAAATCGACTGCCTATTCATCGACTTTTCCAAGACATTTGATCGGGTAGCGCATTGTCGCGTAACTTGTAATTTATCAGCTCTCCGCATAGATTCGTTAACTTATAGTGGTTGAACAATTTCTTGTCACCTCGCCAACAGTTCACCATCGTTAATGATTCTTCATCAACAATAACTGACATCACATCTAAGATACCTCAAGGCAGAGTTCTTTGGCCATTACTGTTTTTAATTTATATTAACGACTTTCCAAATAACACTTCATACCCGCCGCGGGGGCTGAGTGGCTAAGGCGTTGTGCTGCTAAGCACGAGGACATGGGTTCGATTCCAAGGCCGCGGCGGCCGCTTTTCTGGTGGAGGCGAAAAGCAAAAACGCCCGTGCGTAAGAGATTTCGAGGCACGTTAGGATACCCAGGTGGTCAAAATTAATCCGGAGCTCTCCACTATGGCGCGCCTCATCGTCTGCGTTGCGTCGGCGCGTTAAACCCCCACCATCAATCAATCCAATAACATTTTATTATGTGTGCAGCTTTGTGAGGGCGACTGTATCATTTATCGCGTCATCAACACTGCCCCGGATCACATTACGTTGCAAAACGACCTTGACCAAATTTATACCTGGTGGAGAACTTGACAAATGATCTTAAACTCAACAAAGTGCAAAGTAATCTCTTACTAGTAGCATGCTCACTAATTTCACTTGCTGTATATATTAACTCAGCAATACATCGAGCCACTACCTAGAAATATTAAGGTGTCAATTTCACTTGTACTCTTTCCTGGTCCACTAACGTTACTTCAATCTGCGCAAAAGCACCTAAAACCTTAGGATACCTGCGGCGAAACCTGCGAATGGCATCTACAGCTATGCGTAAATTGTCATATTGCACATTCGTCCGCCCGCAGCTAGAATTCGCTTAATCTATATGGTCACCCCATCAAAATTACTTAGTTAATCTGCTCGAATCCATCCAAATATGAGTCAACCGTTCTCTCTCGCAACTATAATCGCAATTCAAGCATCACACAGATAAAACTTGTCAGTTCATTACAACCATTGCAAATTCGTCGAGCGGTCGCTCCTTTGTGGCTTTTTCACAAATACGCCCATAGTGATAACCCATTCCCCGTCCCCCTCGAACGCCCTTCACATATGCCACGTTTACACTATCAATTCAGCGTATCTATGGAAACACCCTTGCATTCAGTTCATCGGCTTATCTCATTGGAACGGTCTTCCTGACGCTATCACTTCTATATCGAACCTTGACAGATTCTGTGAACAACTAAATGCGCATTTTCCTAATATTTTTGTTTGATATTTGTCCTTACAACATACTTGATAACGATGCCTTTGTATCTCTGTTGCTTCCTTGAATTTGGCTCTTATTTGATTGCTTATAAATTTTTCATTGTATTTTTTCTTAAGGAATGCACGATGATGTTCTTATAATCTTTAAATTTTTCTTTCCCGCATGTTGGCTATGTGACTCCCTGTTCCCCTTCTTTGTATAGCCCCCTACACTCCATGCTCCAACTGCAGCCTTTAAGGTTTTAATAAATAAATAAATAACACCTCTGTTGACACCACTGTTGAGAGTCGGGTTGAAATGGTGGAAAACGCCAATGTTTTTTTCCCCGCTGCATGAGGGCGCAATGGCCCAAGCCGCGCCATGTCCGTGGCGCTTTGGCCATGCCCCTGGCCATTTCCTGTATTTTCAAGCGAAGAAATTAACAGCTAGACTTTTCAGTGAATAGTACCCCTATACATTGTTCGGATCCCGGTGGTAAAATTTGTGCTACATAAAATCACCCAAAGGATCCAACATTGCGATGGACACAGAGCACCAGATGGACTCGCTCTGCAGATGGAGTGGTGTCACTGTACCTTGATGCCCTTGATCTGTATCTCTCTGCGGCATCCCGCCATACAGGGTGACAGGTACACCACGTTGTCTGCGCCGCAGATGGGGTTCAGGCCACTCTGAGTGCAGTTGCACTGCAGGTTGCAGTTGAAGTCGAAGGCCGTAGACCTCCTGCAGAAGGAAAGCAAACGTGAATAAGGAAGTTAACAAGAATTGACATTACGATGAATGATGATTCTGCCTAAGGCCGACTACGGGCACAAGGCGCCAAAAAGAGTTATTTCATCACAGTGTTGTGAACTAAATATAGAAACATGTCAGCAAGAAAAAATGGGACATAAATTAAAAGGCAATTAGAATGGCTGGTGTGAATGGCAAGGTTGTTATTACGAGTGTTATGAAATGAGGGGTAAAAAGTGAATTTCCGATGAATTGAAAAAAAAAACACGCGTAATGGAGACAATGGTTTCGTCTGGTATGATTGGCGTAGTGGAATATGTTGTCTGTAAAGCTCTGTAAAACATTTGCGTCGCGTTGTGTCAAGTGCTTTACATCCAGTGCTTCAAGTGCTTTACACCTCCTCACAAGGGCCCAGTGAGGAGGTGTGAGTGCGTTGCATGAGCGTGGCGTATCCATATTCTGGCTACGGGTACTTTTTTGTGCCTGTTGCGTGAGTTAGCTGAGTAACGTCCCAAGTGTGGTTTTATTACGTGTAGTTGGTTGTTTGACTGTGTGCTCCAGTCTATTCGCCATGTTTTACGAAGTTGGGGTCTGATGTGTGGCTTGATGTTGGTGTAGCGTACTGTTATTGTTCACTGTGTTTTTGAGTGCAACGCCAGCTGCCATACTACATCCGCGACCTCTTTCCCGGGAATCCCCGAGTGGCCTGGAACCCAGAACATAGTTCTATCGTTATCTGAGGAATATGTGGACATATGATACCTTTAACAATAAGATTCGATAAACAGTTTTTAGAAGGCTTTCTGGATGACAGTGCGCACACAATGCTTCATGAATCGGTGTACACAGTGTCAAATATCACAATTCACCTCTTGTATTGGCAATAAATGACTAATTTTTTACCAAGTAGCCTAGCGGATCAAACAGACGCCTTTCCTTTTCAAACTGCAGTCCTCGCACTTTTAGCGATTCGAAATACCGTAACTTTTCTTTATCGTGCTTATCTTTTCTAGGCTGCAAATGTGTGTTCCTGCTTTAATATACCAGATTTTTTGTCTGTTTAACAAGTCTTTGTTTTAGATACATTGTTTAACACTGTACGTTTCAATTTTATTGTATACTTCTTGCGCTTTTGTAGTAGTCCAATATAACTTTGTTTTATGGATTCTTTTTTTTTTTGCAGTAGTGTATGTTTCGTCAGTTTTCAACTCATTTCAACCTCGCTGTAATGCCCACTTGGGCCATTGGGGTACCTAAATAAAAAAAAGTACTTTGGAGTTTGGTGTTGGGCAATGTGATGTGAGCAAATAAGATGCAGTACGCTTCTTCCATGAAAATAAACACTAAAGTTTGGTCTGTATGCAGCTCAAAACACAATGGAAGTAGTTTTTGACGCATCGGTGCAGAATGCTGCCCCACCCCAATATTTGTACTGCAAAAAATGAAGCGCTGCAGGATCGCACTTCTTGGTAACCTAGCTAGCTTTCTTTATTCGCATAAAACAGGCCGCAAGACACTGGGCGAGCTTACAGGCTGTAATAAAATAAATGATAGGTGTCCTGTAGGTGTCTGAAAAGAGGTCCTTGAAATTAGAAGCTTCTTCTCTCACACGGAGAGAGGTAGGCAAGGAAATAAATGAGGAGTTTAAGAAGCTTTGCAATTTTGAAGTGTCGTTAATGATGTGCTTAAAAGTATGGTTGGTGGAATAGAAGTTTAGACGAAGAGATCAAATCTACTTCCTCTTATCCCTAGGTTGTCGCACTCTGTATCGACTCTGGACAGAGCTAGTGCGGAAAGCGCCACACGCAACTCGAAGCACCAAGTTCATCATTGTGTCGCATTTTGAGAACTGTTTTCGTTGCCGAACCGTACACCACACTCCGATATTTCAAGCCAGGCCCTATCACGGCGGTATAAGGGCGCAAGAGGAGCAGTTTACTGGCACCATAAGACAGGTGTGACAGGATTTTAAGCATGTTGATTGTTTTCGGGGATTTATATTTAAGAATAATGTGAGGAGCAAATATAAGTTTCTGCCTGACACAACACCTAAAAACGTCGGTTCCTTTCATAGATGAATGAAGTCACCGTTGCGTAAAACGTCAAGGTCCGCTGGATTCCCCTCCTCTTGAGGATCACAAGTCAGGTACTTTTGCAGGATTAAGTTTACAATCATTTTGATGTGCCCAGCGAGCTGTTTTATTAACCCCAAGCTGGATCTGGCGTTCACAGATGGGCCGATTACAAAATTTGAACTGTAATGTCACATCGTGAACATAATAGAATAAGAGATTGTTGGCACCGGTTCCTTTCCCGGTGTATTCATTTTTACAATACACAATGTGCAGCTCGAAACTCCTCCCTGAGGTACACCGTTTTCTTGCACATCACCCTACAAAGTACACAACCTACGATCACCTGAAATGTTCTTTTGACATGTAACTAGCAACAGTGCTCAAGATGTTGCCCGATAATTCCAATGATTTAAGGTCTCTAAGAATGCCGTAGCGCCATACCGTATCATGTGCCTTTTAGATACCAAAAATATCAATCAATCAATCAATCAATCAATCAATCAATCAATCAATCAATCAATCAATCAATCAATCAATCAATCAATCAATCAATCAATCAATCAATCAATCAATCAATCAATCAATCATTGCTTTATTTCAAGCATAGTACATAATATTTGCAAACAGTGTTTGGACCCATAGCCAAAGGCTAGTGGTAGGTGTAAATTAGAAAATGAATAGTTATAAGCAGTCTCATTGTTAACAGTGCAGAACATACTGTTGTAATACAGTCATTACCAATACAACGTCATGCATAACACGTAATGACTATTTGAAAAAAAAAGAAAGGCCGCGAACTTGGCGATTGTACGCAAATGATCGTGCTGCGATCGAAACGAAAAAACAACAAGTACGCTTCTAGTCTAGGGGACACCCGTGGACATATTACAAAACATTGTTTTTCAGTTTTTTGCAGAAGTTATAATCATTCCTCAGGTTAACAGGGATTTTATTTTACATTTTCGCACCAGCGTACTGTATAAGTCGCTCACCATAAACATTATGAGGAAGGAGAAGATTGACATTTTTGAGGCTGAAATTTCTTGTGTGCCGTAATGGACTGTTAAATAAGAAGACAGGAAATGGATGATTGTTTCTTACTATGCTGTATGTGACTCGAGCCGTTTTATCTTCACGCTTGTGATCAAAAGGTAATTGTCGAGGCTGAGTAAACAAAGGCTTACTGTGTTCATTGTATTAGGCGAAATTTATAATTTTAATCCCACGTTTTTGCAATCATCTGATGAGGATAAGTTGCGTAGTGAACGTCCAGCCCCAGGACTCCAAAAAATACGTCAGTTCGCTGCTTATAAAGGCATGGTAAAGTATAAGTAAGATGTTAGCGTCAAAACAATCACGAGCTTGTAAAAGGGCGTAGCATCCGGAGGCTATCAGAACAAACATGCGTAATTTGGTTCTTCCAATTTAAATTGCTGCCAAAGACAATGCAGATATCAAGGGAACTGGTTTGGTGAAGTGCATTATCGTTAATAGTCGGCTTAATTATGCTGTAATTTCCAAGTTATTCAGGAGTGAAAAATCATGTATTTAGTATTCCTTGTGTTGATTGTCAATTTGTTTGTCGAAAACCAGTTTGATATTTTAGCTAGCTCTATGATCAGTTTATCCTGAAGTTCATCCTCATTATCGGCTGTGAATGTGATAGCAGTGTCATCGGCATACATGACCATATCAGAAGAAATTATGGCCCAGCAGTACGGCTTACGTATACAGGCGTCGTTAATGTACGATTGAAGGGCTACTAGCTGATCGTTCCTGTATCGCTCCGCCCTGAAATCTGCCTGGCAACCGTCGAAAAGGCCGTGTATTCTAAGAAGTGCACAAATCTTCTGTTTGTCATCTTCTCGAGCAGCTTGCACGCGCAGATAGTCAGGGCAACAGGGCCATAACTTCGGTGCTCTAAAAGGACAAAGGGATACCCACGGTTCTTGCCACACAAAAAAAGTTGGCATGTTTTCAATGTCATGTTCCGGCAGACAGTGAACATAATAAACACTCTTCGGCGCCACTCAACGTGCATAGAAGCATCCTGCACTCACGGCGCGCCGACGAATCCCTCGTGCGTGGCGTAGGTGTTGTCTTTGCAGTAGAAGAGGAAGGTGAGCACGCCGACGAGCGAGAAGCAGCAGTTGTACATGCAGAGCCGCATGATGCCCAAGTAGTCCAGGTTCCAGCGGCTCACCAAAGCGCCGCCCATGATGGCGCCAAAGCCCCCGCCCACGAATATGATGGACCCTGCGGCAGAAGAGGCCGCACAAATGTGGTTTTATGAGAGAGGTGTTGCCATCTAGGCGACGGTCAAACTTTTTTATAACCATAATTTTTATCGCCATTATAACCCTTACAACTCGTAGTCGTATACTAAATGAAAAACTATCTCATCGTTCTCTTCCAGCTACTGCAAATGTTTCGAAACGGTCTAAATTCAGCATTATTTATGGGGAAAAACTTCTTGTGGCAGTCATTTCTGCCGAAAAGGCGGTGAATCACCTCACAATTTTATCGCAGACACGTACAATTGGTTCCCATCGATCTACGTTGAAATTTTATTCAACACCTGAAGCTTTATTCGAAATGTCATCTGCAGTTTTTTCTGTGTCCAAATGCGTCCGTGCTCTCTTGTTTCGATCAGTTTCAATGCAGCTTACGACGCCGGCTAACTTAATTTTCTTTAACCCACTTAGGACTAGATAACGATGGCGAAAGCGCATGAGCCCTCACCAGTATAAAGCACATTCTCGAATCGGCTTGTATATGACTGGGTCAGCTTCGTCTCATTACCCCGCTTTCTTTTGAAATTTGAAATATCCTTTAAATAACTACGGTTGAAGCTCTGGATAGTTGGTTGAATTTTATTATGACTTCACCAGAAGGACATTAAGAAAAAAAGACTGCTTGTCTTTGTTAGCCCTCTTGAACTAAAACGACATGTCCTTGCGGTGTAAAAAACCAACTGCGGCCTTCTAAAAAGTAAGCAGCAGCATGATACTGAATGGTGCAAGACTCGCACACGGGATACTCGAGGACCGGTTTAATGAGGATGCAACTTCTTGGAGAGGCCGTTGACAAAAAAGATGATAAATGAAGGTGAGAGACTAGGTGCTGAAGAAGATTGTGTGGTGCATGCGGTTGAGTTTTTATGTGGGAATGACCAGGCAAGTATAGCAGATAGGAGCAAACGACAACGGCGGTTCTCACAATACGCGTATACATTCTTTGACAGTTTCTCGTGATTTATTAGTTATGCATGCAATACTTATTCCCGCCTTTTCACGCACAGGTTGCACACCCAAGCTGTCCTGCTATTGCGGATCCAACAGCTCACTGTAGTGCAAAAATCTGCAACTTCACTGCTTTTTCCCTTGTATAGATTTGAGACTTCCATAACTATTAGACTTCGCATAGACTTTTCGTTTTCCCAGATGAATAGTACATCAAATATTTTCGGCTGTAATGTTCGTAACTCCCGAACATTTTGAAGCCATATTCAAAATAGTGTCCGTGCATTTTTAAAGGAGGTTGGTACCAAACGCTAATGAGCATACTCAGAATAAATAGTTGAGAACTCACCTATTACGACATCCATAACCCTCATCTTGTCGCAATTACAAATTGCTACATTACTCACAGCAGCTCATCCGCTTTGCTCGGCAACAAAAAAGACAGTGTCGCACACACATAGAACGAAGCAAAATTAATGACCCGATTGAGGTGAAGTACTCTATGATAGTGGTACCATGTCCTAGTTACCATAACAGGTGAACGTGGAGCTAAGGCAAGCAACCCCCATAAACTCACCGGTCAAGAAGGCCACCCTGGATGAGGGCATTCCGAACTGCGACTGGAAAAACTTGTTCATCATGGAGTTGATGCCGACGGCGAACATCTCTGCGTGCGTAAAGTAAAAAGGAAGTTAGAAAAGATCGCCTCACATGTAGCTCGTCATTTTGGGTACTTATCTGCTGTGTATTGTGGGGCCTCAAAGGTCGCCCATGCACACTGATTGCGAAATCGCTAAAGGATGGTGAGCACATCGAAAGCTGGCCAGGGCCCACACGTGGAGCTACATGGGGTACGATTACGTCCCTTCCCGGACCCTGAGGCAGTGGGAGATAGTCTTAGGGAATTATAGATGTTTTGATCCGTTTGTACCACATCCCACCGACAGCAATTGCGCCCAAAAACACCGGGGATTCCGTCCTGATATTGATTCCTGTGCCTTTTCTCGTGCATCGTGCATGATGCTTTTTTGGTCGCTGAAGCAGCCACCCAGTTTTTTTTTTCTTAAAAACAACCCTTAGGCCATGGCACTAAGCAGCTGTCTTAACTTTATGGGGCACCTGGTGGACAAAGACCGTTGCTGGGGCCTTACAGTTTATTTTTTCGTGGTGATCGCTTCAATAAATCTTATTGAAACCTATTGCCTGCAGTTTAATCATTACCACTCATTAATCATTAAAGCACTCATTTGTTTTGGGGCAATTTGAGTTTCGATACGTCACACACACGCAAACAAACGCTACAAATACAGCCAAAGCTGCGAATAACACAAAGTGTATACAGGAGGAAGCCCTAGTGATAAAGAAAATGAGACTGAAATTTTATAAAACACGACGAATTTAAAGTAAGCACAAGTGGCTACGCAGCAGGAAAATTAGGTTAGCAAGTGATATATGCAATCATTTTCCTACCACAAACAAGGCAATGTAATTTTCTAGCATAAAACACACGTAATAGTATCTGTGCGGCAAAAGTATCTGCATCATTACAGTCAAATCTGGTTGCTACAAACACCGCAAAACCGAATTTCTCATATGTACGAATATTTTAGGAACAACCACCAGATTGCCTATATTTGAAATATAAATTTTCATTATAAAAATATTTCTGCACACCGTACTTGTACTCACGACACTCTTGTCAACGAACACGCCAACTAGCTTTTAGAATTACGAATTTTAATATAGCGCATATGTCAGAATAACGCACGTAATTTATTTTTCCCGTTATAATTGAGGAGCATCAGTATGAGGAATTCGGCTAAAAGTAACATATCCGCAACTCTCGCGTCAAACAGAAAACGCCATTTCTCTGTATTCCCTGAGTGCAGTAGCTATCATCATCACCATGTCCAGTGCCAGCAGCAGCTTCATCATAAAGCTGTGGTTAATGTGCCGTAGCCTAGCACATAGTTTCTTACTAATGTAAACTAGAGGAAAATCTGGCACTGCAATCACGGACCGTCGTGGGCGCCGCCCTTGTACCCGTGACGTTACTTGCATACTTGGCTTGGCTAACCACAAGGCTTCGTTCTTGTCTCGGAAATAAAATTAACATAAAAAGGGTAACATTTTTATTGTTCATCTTGTATGAAGCTTCTAAATAATACCTGACAAAAAAATTGAGCTTCACTTTTATAGCAACAACACAAGCTTGCTTAATCTTCTGCAGTAATATTGGCGCTTTTGCGCAGCAAGAGGCAACTTTTCAGCCTGTTCATAAGCCGTGCGCGGTACATGACGGAACGCTCGCTGAAGCGCTCTTCGCCTAGGCAGTTGGCAAGTTAAGGACGGCAATAGCTCACGTAGTGTATCACTCCGCCGAAGCAAGGGACCCGGATATCAACGCGCGCGTGTTTAAAAACGAGAATGCGCTTAATGCGTATCATCGCCTTGTTTTCACACGTAGTCTCTTTGCAGTCGCTGCATGAATTCAAAAGCAGAATAAGCGTGGGAATCACGCAAACGACTCGTGTCCCGCTCAAAATACTCGCAGTAAGCCACTTCTTCTGCCGCGCGGAGTAATAGCCGGCTGCGGTGATCAGGCGCAGGGGCAACTTCCGTTCAAGCAGAAAAGCGAACAATGGATGGCAGAAATACGGAAGAAGGACAAAAGCGCATCCAAGAAGTTTTGGAACCATGTAAAATCACTAAGCTCAAAAAACGATAACCATCAAAAATTCCTGATTGATGAGGAGGGGGAACATTTAGAAGGAGAGCACGCGTTGGCGCATATTCATAGAGTGATTAGTGAGAAGTTTAGGACAATAGTGTTAGGGAAACCTGCACCGATAACATCAGCGCCACAAAAGACTGCAGAAAGGGAAATAAGTTTGAGCAACCTTGATTGGAAAAAAGCAGAGCAAAAGGTTTCCCCCCAGACAGCAGTGGGCCCGGACGGAATACCAATGGAACTGATAAACCTACTTGGACCTAAAAGTAAGGAATCGTTTATGAGGGCAATAGATAAGGTGATAGAAACCAAACAAATACCAGAGGACTGGTTAGAAAGTAGGATGAATTTAATATATAAAGGCAGAGGAGACAAAGCCAGTATTGATTCATACAGACCACTCACAGTAACGTCAGTGATGTATAGATTCGTAATGCAGGCGATAAAATCAGAAATTCAAGCATGGATGGAAGAAAATGAAATACTTGGGGAACTGCAGAATGGATTTAGACAAGACAGGCGACTGGATGACAATCTGTTCGTGATAACGCAATGCATTGAAATTGCGAAAGCACAGAATAGACCACTATGGATTACGTTCTTGGACATTAGAGGGGCATATGACAACGTAAACAGAGAACGGCTGTGGAGAATGCTGAAACTCCAGGGATTAGATGACGAGTTAGTACAGTTCCTTATAGCAATCTATAAAGACAATAGAGTGCACCTTACTTGGGAAGGACAGAAATGCGCCCAGCAGGTCAACATCCATCGGGGACTGAAACAGGGATGCCCTTTGAGCCCAATACTGTTCATGCTTTACATGGCAGGGTTAGAAAAGAAACTGGAAGAAAGTCAAGTAGGGTTTAGCCTAACCCATATGCTGCAAGGCGAAGTGGTACAACAGCATATTCCGGGAATGTTATACGCAGACGACATTGTTCTTTTAGCTGATAACCAAACCGATATGCAGCGGCTAATAAATATTTGCGGCCAGGAAGCCACTGACCTCGGGTTAAATTTCAGTGCAGAAAAATCAGGAATAATGGTTTTCAATGACGCTACCACCGACGTAGTGTCTATCCAGCAAGGCGAATTACCTAGAGTGAAGGAATATAAATATTTGGGAGTGTGGATAAACGAAGGGGATAACTACTTAAGTACTCACGAGGAGCAACTTAAGGTTAAGGGAAAGCAAAACGCAGCTATAATGAAGCATAGAGCTCTGTGGGGGTATAACAAATATGAAGTAGTAAGAGGAATGTGGAAAGGAGTAATGGTTCCGGGCCTCACGTTTGCGAATGCTGTACTCTGCTTAAAATCAGACGTTCTATCAGGCCTTGAAGTAAACCAGAGAACGGTAGGACGTTTGGCCTTAGGCGCGCATGGAAAAACAACTAACGAAGCAGTTCAGGGAGATATGGGCTGGGCGTCGTTTGAAGTTAGAGAAGCTCAAAGTAAAATATGCTTTGAGATGAGGTTGAGGGCAATGGATCAACGAAGGTGGGCAGCTAAGGTTTTTAGGTACCTATACTTGAAAAGCGTGGACACGCAGTGGTTAAGGAAGACTAGACGGCTAACGATGAAATACGGAAAGAACAGTGGGGAATCCAAAACAGCCAAGGTAACCAAAAAAGAGGCAAGGCAGATTGAAACGAATAAATGGAGGGAAAAAATGGAAGCTAAAACGTCGTTAGAGATGTACAGGGCTGAGAAGATGAACATCAGAAAGGAAAATTTCTAGGATAATTCCCAGGGCAGTGCTTTGCTTCTTGAGGCTAGAGCAGGTTGCCTGCGAACTAAGAGTTTTGTGGGGAAGTATTCACAAAATGATGGGGTATGTGTGGTCTGCGGAAAAGAAACAGAAACTATGCGGCACACAGTGTTAGAATGTGAGGGCATCCATCCAAATCTACATGAAGGGAATATTGGGCTTTCAGAAGCCCTAGGATTTAAGGGTATCAGAGAGGAAGTTAACTTCAAGGCTGTCGAGGGGACGAAAAGAAGATTAGAATGCTGGTGGACGAAAAGCAGAGAGGGGAATATTGCCTAGGACAGTTACCACCTGTAACAGGGAAAAGAAAGTATTTCGGGCCTAATAAGCTTTAGGGCCTGCCATAAGCAGCGCTAGTATTAAACCAAGAGTGTAAAACATGGTTATATTAGTCCTTTTTGGTAAGATGACATGTCATCACCCCGCTTCAAAGGGGAAACCAATAGGAATCATCATTGTTGCCGTTCTCTAAGTTGTAAACGCGTAGTATATATATTTTAGTATGAAACTGTATGGCCCAGCAGGCCTAGCCGCGTTTGCCTCTTTTCTCCCTCGTGTTGAGCGTTGGTGACCGGTCAGTTGTTCGACCAGCCAATCACATTTGCGGGCAGGTATTTTTTTGTTGGGGGTGATTTTGCTGCGTAGTTTGTGCGAGATACTAAGATGATTGCAGCTAGAGACAAAGCAAAGAAGAAGCGAGAGCAGCCATCATCTTTAGTGGCGATGACGACTGTGGTTCACCGAACACAAAAGAAGATGAGATCGCTTCGAACATTGATGTTTTAGGCCAGATCAAAGTCCGCACTTTCATTGCTCGGCGCTGTGACTTATCCGATGAGGTGTCGTGCAAGGTGAAATATGTAAAGGCATTCACAATCGGTCAGGCGCGCTGCACGCGCCAGGAGAAAAAAAGCTAATTTCTTCAAATAAAGTACATTTGAAGTGAGCGCAACATTTTATTTTGAGAGTTTGCCTGTCTGCAGACGCATCCACGGCTAACGTACGTCATTTCCATTGCCAGGTTTGAGCAGTGCCTGATAACCCACCAGTTTTTTAGAACAACGATATTTCAAAATAAACAATTTTGGGCACCCCCGCGTGATTTGTTAAGTCGAGATTTGACTGTACTTCACATTTTATGAGTTGCTCTATATGCCTCTCAATAGCTCAGTATAGGGACCGGGCAGCTAGACGGGTGCCGCCACCACTGGGCGCCTCCTCGTTAATTTAATGAGCCGGTGCATTGGATGACACAGCCTCCCGTTGTTTTTTCCGTGTTTGCTTCGGTGCTTAGAATGTTTTGGCGGTGTTGTGAGCGTATATGTGCGGTGAAACGGCACAGATTCGTTTGGTTCTTAGGTGCAGTAACGGCTACGTAAAGTTGTCGGACGCTTCAAAAGTTGGGTATCGGCTGCAATGACATGAGTGCTTTTTGCAGCGATCTACGCTTGGCTCCACCCCTTCTGAGCATGAGTAAAACTATTATTATTTGTATTCATTTCTTCTTAAATGCACTAACGGTTACGTAAACTAATTTGACGCTTGTAAGTTTGGGAATGGGCTACACTGACATGAGCGCTTTTTGCACCACTGTGCGCATGGCTCCACATGAAACTATTAATATTACTATTCATTTCTACCACTTCAAATTACCTTAATTGGTTTCAATGACTACGGTTTCCACGCCAGCCCACCTGGGATACCTCTATAAGTGTGATTGAAGAGAAAGGCACTTGCGGAAGAGATCGATTACCATAAAGCCGTGGAAATGTCTGGTAGTTTACACTGTCGCAGCGTGAGAGCCTGAGAGCCGAGGTGGAACTCTCCCGTTTGTAGTGGTCATTTTATCAGGAGCTAAAGTTATCCAAACACCCAACAGGCCAAGATACAAACCATTCCTCCTTTTCCCGTTTTACAATTTGCGTGTAATAAAGGCTGGTGCGGATAGTTAAAAAATGTGGCAGGGTTAACGTCAGCCCGTGTTTTTTAATCGTATTTTTTACAGAGAACCAACCAAATCGTGTAATGCCTTGTGAAGACGCCAAAAACGCGCGATTAGGTGCCTCAAATATGGATGCATCAGCCTGAGCCCTCCAGCGCAGACACATTTCCGACACGATGGAAGCAGTTTGGATTTGGGGAGAGGGGCATGGAACTTCAAAATTAACAGCAAAATCATCCAGCCCTCCGTCTAACGATTGCGATGGTTAAAGGCGAAGCTTTCTTCGCGCGAATTTGAATGGGAATTGGGCACAGTCAAAGACGCTGCGATCAAAAGACCAAACTGTGGGCTGGTCAAATGCAATGCCCGACTAGTCAAAGTTTATATGCAGAAGGCAATCGAGGAAACCCGCACGAGAACGCTTTGCTATAAACCATCATCGTGGTTAGACGCAGGAGGGCATGATTTTTCGAGCGTAGGTGGCAGCTGGTAAACCAGCCGCAGCATTCAGTCGTGAGACTGAGTGCAGGTTTCCCCAGCCTCCTGTCTGGCGTCCTTCAGCCACTCAGGAATTCGGTTTTGAAAAACCATTAACCATAGAGTTTCATACTAATATACACTAGAGGGGACACTGGCGCTAGTGTCTATGCGAGCCGTTGATCGTCTGCTTCAACCCCCATGAGGGCGGCCATGCCAGATAGACGTGTGATTTTCGAACTTGGCTTGACTATGCCAACATCTTGACTTGACTCGAAATATCTTTTTTAAATTGAAAAGCTACAACTAATGTTTATTACAGTATAAATTATTAGTCGCATAAACAACTTGTACTATACGTTAAGTTTTAATTAAGGTTTAGAAGTACTCTTTTATAAGAGGGAAAGTGATTTGTGAACGGCATACGCGGCTGAGTTTAGCGGAGCCGGTGATTCGGCGGCGAAGCGTATTTTTTTTTTTGTTTTTTTTTTTTTTGCTTGCGAGTCGGCGGTCATGGTCAGCGGTGGCATCGGTGGCATGTGTCTGCTGAAGGGCCGCTGCACAGCGTTAAATTTCGTTCTGGAAGACTACGAGTAGCGGAGCGACGCGTCATATAACCCCAAGTAAGTATATACGGTTGTTGTTCATGCCTTACCCGACGTGCGGTCGGCATGCTGACAAAATCGTGAAAGGACGCTGAGTAACAGCTGATCGTTTGCTTTGGTGCCTTAAACAAGCCATAACGGCCAACTCGACCATATCACCTCTGTTCGTCGCTAACACGCAGACGATGTTTTATTGACCGGATGGTTAATCGGGTTCTTTCTTTGTTGTACTATTCGTGTATTCTTGATGTCTTGACGCACTGTAGAGCTGTTTCTGTGAGCAAATGTTAATTTTATATGTTGAGAGCGACAAACGTAGGAAACAGGGTATCTTATCAGGCCACACAGCGAAAAAATTCTCGTACTTCATTCGTGTTAACCTTCCAGAAGACGGCCTCGTCTTGCTAAGAGCGGCAGGCATGCAGGGCGTTCTGGAGCAGTGGGCTGCATTTTACGGGAGTTCCTAATTTTGTGAAAATTCCCGTGTAGAATGTTTCTATTAGATGACCAATAACGCGCACTGATATATCTAAGCACCGTGTGTGTACATTACACGCCCACAAGTACCAATCATCACCTGTCTAACCGAGGTCTCACGCCCAGATATAACCAGGTACGCGTGTGAAATTGAAGGCTCTCTATTTTTTCCAGTGCCTCTATACAAGCGTGCCGAAGTGCAGGAACAGTTTGAAATTACGTGCGAAGGTGTCAAACAGCGTAAATGTTGCTGATCAGACGGTGCTTGCCTAAATAGCAACTAAATAGTGCCTCTGGGGTACCATTTCCATAATACACAAGCTGCCTTCATGCATTCGTTGTTCCGTAGCTGTTCCACAATAAGTTCAAAACATTTACTCATTTTGTGTGGTTGTTCAGTCTTGAATAATCCAACTGCTAAAGTCATGTCTTGTTAAAGCACGACCTCTGAAAACATTGTTGGCGTCCTGTGAGTTCATTGTATGTGCCTTCTCTTTGGTTTAAGTAATGACTTCAGTGTCAACACGGCAGCGCGCAGCTGATCGTAACTGTGTGTTTTTATGAGAAAGCCAGAGTCATTGAATATGTTATGTTGCTGGAACCCTTTTTGTAAATAAGCATGCTGGTGTGCTGGATTTTAAGAGTACATACTTGTGCTCTAAATATCTGTACAAAAGCCTTGCAAAACCTTCAATGATGCCATCCATTTCGATACAGGTCCCAGCTGTGTCAGCAGTGCAAGGAGCAGACCAGCAGGCAACACAAGAAGCTGCACCAGGCATGCAACCAGTTTCCAAGTCAGGGTCATTGGATGGATCATCAGCAGCGCAAGACAAGGCAGGCATGCCGCCAAGCTGCCAAAAACACAAAAATTCTAGCAAGGGCCACCGTTGAAAAAGCAAAAGGGCTTGGGGAGAGGTTGATTGCAGCCTACGATATGTAAATAGTAAAAACAATCCTGTACATTCAGCTGCACAATAAAGAGAAAAACAAGTGGTGAGGAAAGTGCCTTGTAGTGCATGGAAGATGTTCTTTGAATCTTGCTTGTTAGGCACTCAAGATTCAAACTATTTTTCTCGGGTGCAAGAAAATTAGTTGTTCAAAACCATCCATTGTATGCATAAATGTGACTTATAGCAGTGGCTTCATTTGCGATAGCCTTGGCACAGCATGAAACCAACTTCATTTAACTACCATGAGCAGCCATTTGAAGACTTGTGTACGTGCTTATTGAACTGAAAGAATGAAGTGGAAGTATTCTGCGTGGTATTTTAGCCCACTGTGTTCCAAAGTGGTATTCACTTGAGGGACCCTGCTGAGGAGGACTGTGTGTGGTGCCAATGACTGTGAGAGAGCTGGCACGTCCTCACTGCCCATGTAAACCTCTATTGAAGCCAGGTTCTATTGTGCACCTTTCACAAACTTTTTTGTGACGCCGCCACCTCCTCCAGCAACATATTCATGAAGGTGTGACGTAGGGGATCAGCTTTCACCACGTGAATGTCAGTTAAAACTTACATTATACGTTGTGGCTGCAGTTTTTTGTTTATGCACCATTGATGTCTGCCCAAACAATGGATTGAAAAATGTTAAGCTGCCCTTTCCCATCTTGCACTGTCAGTACGGCTCAAAAGGTTCTGATCAGTGGGGTAGAAGGCTGCCTCACCTACTTCTGGCTGTTATCAAGTTGCAGATTGTATCCACCCACTGCTGTTCACTGTGGCTGTATATTGTCATGCCGAGTGTACGCTGTTATAAGACCCTTGTTTTGTTCGTTGATCAGATATTGTTGCCCTGCTTCTACTGTGCTGGCAGATGCTGATCGAAACACTTTTGCTCTAGGGTTTTTTTTTTCTAGCTAAGCTTTTCTAGGGTTCCTTTCATGCAATCTTTTTACCGTAACCTAACGTCGCATTTGTTCACCACTTACAGTAACCATTTTGTTGATTCCTGCATAAAGCAGCCTGCGTACGTCAGTATGCTGGTTGCGAAAATGGCAATGCTGGTAGGTAGCTACAAACTAAATCCTGGTACCAATATGTTCACAGTGGCTCTTGGATGGGACACTAAATACATTGATGAGACATGCTTATGCCTTCACTCATTTTCACTGCATAGTTTGCATGTTTGCTGTTCACCAGCCTTCAAAATGTCAAAACAACTTCCTCAAGGTAAGCTTGCACTCTTGCTTTTGTTGTATTAAGCAATGCTGGCTCTTGCATGGGACAATAAATACATTGATGCGACATGCTTATGCCTTCACTCATTTTCGCTGCATAGTTTGCATGTTTGCTGTTTACCAGCCTTCAAAAGTTCAAAACAACTTCATCAAGGTAACCTTGCACTCTTGCTTTCGATGTATTAAGCAATGATGTGCTTTTTTTATTAGTGTTACAGAGTATGACTGTGGTGAGGGCTTTTTTATAAATGAGTGAAACGGAATTCTGCACTTTGCTGTTGGCACAATAAATTCACACAGTACTCGCCTAGTGCAGTCGCCAACTTTTTCTCTGTGCTCAATATGCCTGTCTCCAGGCGCTGAGCCAGGGTTCCACTAACGCAAACAGTTGCTACAGCAACACCTGCCACTGGATGGGGAACACTGTGACCAATGTAGAATCACAGCGACTTCATTGAATATCAAGCATGCATGCCGGTGATCGCCTCATATGGCTTCACCAGTACAGCCGGTAAAAGGCTTGTCTATAACACAGCTTTCGTACTCAGCCCTATCGTGCCCCGCCGGTGGAAGATTTCAATAAAACTACTGCGGAATTCTGAAGTCTTAGCCCTTAACTTTTGCCTCCGACATGTTTGGAACGAGTATGTTTCGGCAGTTTTCGGATGTAGCTGGTTGAAGTTGAAATCGCTGTTATAGACAAGCGATTTACCGACTGTACATAGCTATGTAAGCCATAGTTTATGGCCCAAAAGTACTGGTAGGCCCCAGGCAATCATTTGGCCACGTTCTGTTGCAATAGGTAAAGCCATTCTACCGTTGCAGAGGTACGTTTTCTTCCCCTGTCTGATACTGCACTGCATATACAGAGTATTCATTTAATTACATTGTTTTTACCTTCAGCTTCAAACACCCCATATGCGTCCATGGTTGCGGGCGGTCACAGCGATTGCGCGTGAGCCTTGGTTACACCGGTGAATACACGCAGCTGATTAGCAACGGAAAGGGACTGTGTCGGCTGTGTTGTGCTTGCGGGAACAGCCTAGCAGACGACGGTTGCACTGGCGGAATCGTCCTATGCAAGCGGCCTACCCTCACTTGTTTCGCCGCTTTCTCCCACGATAAGGTGCCGACCCACCCGCTGGTGGACGCTCCCGCAACATTAAAAAAAAAATCACCGGCTGTGCACACATACTTACTGCTGATAAAAGATTTTTATTTGTCTTCGGCGCTACCGTGCTCGTGACGTTATAATCGCAAGCGTAGTCATGAACGTGGCTAGGATGGAACGCACTACCCGGCGCGGAGTGCTTCCCGTATCCATTCATTCCAGCCGTGCAGTATTTGCGCACTGCAGCTGCTGGAATCGAACGCCAACAGCAATTCTGCCCCGGAATGACCCACCGACGCTTTCGACGCCGAAACCGAAACTGACGGAGCGGAAAAGTACGAAGCCTAGTACATATAACAATCGTCAAGCCTCAAGTTAAGCCAAGTTCGAAAATCACGAGTCTACGTCACACAATCAGCTCCATGGGGGTTGAACGATTGCAGCGCCAGTGTCCCCTCTAGTTTCATTAGTATGAAACTCTATGCCATTAACCAACTAGCCAGCAACCATTGCAATTCTGGTAAAGCAATGCTTTTCCACGACAAGCAATAACATTCTACTATCATGCGGTATTTATTCTGTAAACGATTCCCGATGACTGTAGTAAGAGAGTTTCTGTGAAATTAAACACGTTTCGACCGTAGTTAATGTCGTTACGGAAGAGTCGTCCATCGCAATTTAGTTTTTGAGGTAAACCTTACAAGGCACCCCTTCCCCCAACTTTGTCCTTCGCTTGTGCACGACGCCGTTTCGTCATCCACTTTCAAAGGCCAGCGCTGCAGCATTCCTGGATCGGTTGCACACGCCAGACTTGTGGGAGCATTTAGCTGCAAAATATTCCTCGATACACCAAACTGCATGCAGGCATGAAAAAATTGCATGAAGGAACGGACTTTCACTTCCAGCTTGACTTGCAGCTTGGCGCAGTGACCATCGTCTGCTATTTGTAATTACTGAGTGTGGGCGTAAATCACACACATGGCATGCCTCGTTAAGGTCACCTCCACGCTCACGACTTGCTGATTTGAAAAAAAAAAATCCTTGCGGGCATTGAACGAAGTCTTTATTCCATTTGTGGTTATGTACGCTTTGTAAGCTGAACCGGGGCAGAACGACAGAAAGCCATGCATAATAACGCCGCCCTGACCGCCACCGGCAATCCATTGACGAGAGATTCGCCACGGGCGGCGCTGTTCGCAGAAGCGACGGTGGTGCCATACAACGGCCGCCTGGTCCCTATAGTATTGATGCGCATGTGCTGGTCATTCGCGCTGGATAATGAATACTTGTATGCATGATTGAAATAATGGCTAGATCCCAATGAACGGGGTTTATTTTATTGCTTTATAGCACAATTTTTTTGTACCACGGGCTGTAACACGAAAATAAAGGCGTTTAGCGAGGCTTGAAAGACAAAGCTTTAAATAAATATATTCGAAATTTGAAGTTCCCTCCTTTACCTCCAAAAAAATTTCAGAGAATTCTCACACGCATAATTAGGCAAA
Source organism: Haemaphysalis longicornis (assembly GCF_048455015.1). NCBI lineage: Eukaryota > Metazoa > Arthropoda > Arachnida > Ixodida > Ixodidae > Haemaphysalis > Haemaphysalis longicornis. Next base: position 7,015,629 of record NW_027526282.1, read on the forward strand.
GAAGTGCCGAAATCGCCAACGTTGGGGCACATCTCACTGCAGTTGGACGAGCTGGCCAATCCATGTCGGGCATGCACTTTCAGTCCATCGTGCAATGACCGTAACGGGTAGTTGCCGTTTCGTCCTGCCATATGTGGCTAGATTTCAGGGACGACGCACCTTAAGAACTAGGGCTGTCGGCGTGTCCTGTCGTCGTATTGTGTAGTCCCGGTATTAAAACACCGGGACACCCATTTATGAACGCATCGCGTTAGAATGCTTAGGGCTTCAAAAACACGGCACTTCTACAGCAAAGTCGCATACCTCTATCCCACAAAGGTTTCATCTCCGTGGGCGAAATTAGAGCTAGCCTATCCCTTTTTTAATTGCTTAAATCTAGTTCAATGCAAGACAGGTTGACACCGCCTCAGCAAGCGCACGATTGCTCATACGACCGGCGCTTCTCAGGCGCCCAACCAGCATGCGCTGTGTGGCAAGGGAGAAACAATCTTTGAATGCACTTATACACGGCATGTTTCCCCCCCTCACCAGGTTTCATGTTAGTGGAGGTGACACGGGATTTTTGTTTCTTTTTTCCTCATGGTTGTTATTTTACGAATAGATCTGCAAAATGGCATTTGAGGGTTTCGTAAGGGGACATTGACACCTTTCCTTCGCGAACTTTGCAGAGACATTTGATTGGCACAGTTTTGTGAGGTATACATGGCGGTTAAAAAAGCACAATCTGTCCTTAGTTGTAAATCTCAAGAAATCGAAAAAAAGTAGCCCTTCTATTCTGACCGTGGATAACTAGCGAAGCTGTTCAGCTCACGACACTGAAGTGACGCGGAATTCTGAAGAAAGGTACAAGAGGAATTATTTTGATTTCACAAGAAGTAAATTAAACTCACTCTAATCGTAGAGTAATCTCTGCGGCCAATTGTCATATATGCTTTGTTGTAAATTACCGGTAAAAGAACCGTTACGGCCGTTTTTAACAACCATTTGGCGTTCTGCAACCCTTAGATACCCGTGCATTAACAACAGACGAGCTAATGAGACTCAGCGTAATAACAGTGTCAGCGGTAGTAAGACACTATTGACAGAGTAGGAGTCGTTCCCTATATAGTCTGGGAATCCAAGTGATGACCGCGCGACCGATGCCCTAGATGCCGGAAGTTCCTGGATGTACTGTGTCATCTTAACGGCCAGCTGACATACTGTTTTGGGGAAAGTTTTGATAAATCAGGAGATACAGCCGTTTCCTGCTGAGCATTGGTGTAAAGTTCGCTTTGATGAATGGTGTTTTTGCTCGCGCATGTGAAGGGTGCATGGAATGTAAGCCATATAAAAGTGCTCGTTAAGAAGTGGGCTACTTTACAAGTGATGTGCAAGGCGGAGGCTGGGATGTCATGTTTAATTGTTCAGCACGGTGGGTAATGGCGGCTACTTGCACAATCTGCATTTTGGAACTGCAGACGGAACGGAGGAGAAGCCCACTACTCACGGTTGAAGGATATGGCGAGGTTGAGGAGCATGAAGGGCTTGTTGGTGAGCAGCCGCCCGATAGCCTCAGGCATGTCGGTGATGCGGCGGCCAAATTCCGCCGTCGGAAGCATGCTCACCACAGAGTAGAGCGACGCGTCCGATTTCTTCTCGGCACGCACGGCCGCATAAGCTGCGCAAGAGTTCATAACTGAAAACCTGTACAGCACATCGATCGGGCGGCAACCACAAGGCACCGCTCCTCACAATGACCCCAAGGAAGTGCTTACGGCTGCGTTAGATGTCCCAGCGGTTCATGATCTTAAAGGGACCCAGAAAAGCTTTGTGAAGGTGGCAATCAAATGCATTCAGGTGGTAGAACACATAACGGGGGATTTTTGAGCCAAGTGTGAGCCTTATACGTTGTACGGATAATTTGTAAACAATTTTTGAAGATCGCCTTTCTCAGCCGATGAGCGCGGCGCCGCAGCCAGCCGACCGCGGCTGACGCAACGCCGACCGCGGCTGACGCAACGGCGATCGCGGCTGACGCAACGGCGAGGCGCCCCCCTGATTCGGCTGATCGTCGGTCGCCGGCAACGTCACTGCCGTTGGCTTCCTGTTGCTCTTCCTCCTTCTTGCGCGATCCCGGGGCAAAGGCGGGTCAGCAGCGATTGACGCGTGCCTAGGCGCAGGAATGTAGCTAGCGGAGAACGGAAGTCGAGCGTCGCGATGTCACATGGCTATTCCCAGTGTTTCCAGCTGCTTTGAAAGAAGCCGAGAGGGAGGAGGAATCGATCGGCAAGGGGGGAGAGGAGCACTTAATTGCTTCTGGCGCAGCTAATACTGAATGTAGAACAATAATTCCAACGGCATTGCATCGCTATATTGGCACTACGCGACAATAAAGGCCTTTTGTAACTTTTACAAAACGCTTTTCTGGGTCCCTTTAAGAAAAAAATTACCAGCGTGGGCAAATGACCTCGTTTATTTGACCCGCAGCAGCACATTGATCGGGCGCTATCTGGACGGCAACCACAAGGCACCACTCCTCACAATGACCCCAAGGAAGTGCTCACGGCTGCGTTAGATGTCTACGCGGTTCATTGTCTTTAGAAAAAAATTACCAGAGGGGGAGAATGCCCTGCGTTTATCTGACCCTCGCAGCACATCGATCGGGCGCTATCTGGAAGGAAACCACAAAGCAGCACTCCTCACAATTACCACAAGGAAGTGCTTACAGCTGCGTTAGATGTCCCAGCGCTTCATGGTCTTTAGACGAAAAATACCAGCGAGGGAAAATTCCCTGCGTTTATCTGACCTGCAAAAGCACATCGATCGGGCGCCATCTGGACGGCAATCACAAGGCACCGCTCCTCACAGTGACCACAAGCAAGTACTTATGGCTGCGCTAGATGTCTATGCGGTTCATTGTCTTTAGAAAAAAATTACCAGCGGGGGCGAATGTCCTGCGTTTATCTGATCCGCAGCAGCACATTGATCGGGCGCTATCTGGAAGGCAACCACAAGGCACCACTCCTCGCAATGACCACAAGGAAATACTTACGGCTGCGTTAGATGCCTCAGTGGTTCATGGTCTTTATAAAAAAATTACCAGTGGGGACAAATGCCCTGCGTTCATCTGACCTGCAGCCCTGCTTAGCCACTCGACTCCACTAGCTTGTGTAAAATTGTTACGCGGGCCGGTAACTTCTCAGCATGACGAAGCCTGCTTAAATCCATTCTGGAATTCGTAGGAGGCCTATGTGGGTATCTAATAACAAAAGAACGCTCATTTACAACTGTTTTGTGAAAAATGACAAGACTTTGACCTGGCCATCAGTGTACGGGAGGTCAGCTGGCGTCACCTGTTATCAGAACTGCTATTGAGACGTCGCACGCTTTTCATGACAAGGGGAAGCTAAAGAGAAGGTACAATTCCCCACTGTTTCTCGGAGTGGCGCTGCGTATGCACCCCATATGCGTATAGAATGTACCAACACCAAGCATACGACGAACGGCGGTGAATGCGAATGAAGATAACCATCTTTCGTGGGCAAAAACGCGCTATAGCGCGACCGAATACATGACTTTTGGATCGCGAATCCGATGCCTCATCAACTCGCAAACTGGGCTGATGTTTAATTTGCCACTTCTGTGCTTCGTGAAACATAAGAAATTTTTGGAAGACATCGTCTGTATTTGTCCTTCAATGTCTTTATAGGACAAATAGTTGCACAAAAGATGTCTTACTAACATTTACGTTTCCCGAAGCACAGAAGGGACAAATTAAATATCCTCCGCGTTTGCGAGTTGATGAGGCATCGGACGCACGATCCCAAAGTCATGTATTCGGTCCCACTATAGCGCCTTTTTGCCCACTAAAAATGGTTATCTTCATTCGTATTCCCCGCCGTTTATCGTATGCTTGATGTTGGTACATTCTATACGCGTATGGAGGGAATACTTGCCACCATCTCCTGTTACGCCTATCCCGGACTACAGACTACACGGGAAGGCGAAATCCTGATCTGGAAAGGGCATACAGCTATGCAAAGTGGAAGCTGCAATTGCAAAGCTTAGACGCAACACCACTCATGGACGAGATGAGATTACCAACAAAGTTCTAGCGAACCTAGAGCCTTCCTCGGTGACTGCTCTCACCGCATACGTGAACTGCTGGAAGAGCGGTACCCTCCCACCGGAATGGAAGACCGCAAAAGTGCGATTCATTCCTAAACCTGGCAAGGAACCAGACATTGAAAACCTCCGTCCCATCTCTTTGACTTCTTGCGTAGGGAAGCTCATGGAACACATAGTCCTCACGAGGATGCAGAAATACATAGAAAGCACCGCAAAACTGCCATCCACCATGTTTGGCTTTAGGCTGCATCTTTCAACTCCTGATATTCTCTTACAACTGACAGAAGATATCATGATGCAAGCCAACAGCTACACGCCAAAAGCCATACTGGTCCTCGACCTAAAGGGGGCATTTTATAATGTCACCCACCAGGCTATCTTAGGAAACCTCAGCGGTCTAGACTGTGGGAACCGGACTTACAACTATGTGTGAGACTTTCTGTCTGGACGGAAAGCCGTTATCAAGATCGGAGACATTGCGTCGGACCCCATCGACCTCAGCGGGAGGGGTCCACTACAAGGAGCGGTTTTGTCACCCCTACTGTTCAATATCGCCCTTATTGGCCTCCCCGCTAAACTAGCGGTCATACAAGATCTGCACCATGGCTTGTACGCCTACGATATAACGGTGTGGACTGCCAAGGGCCCGGTGGGAGAAATGCAGGACCGCTTACTACTTACCGTCGACGTAGTCAATAAATACGCTAAGAGCTGTGGCCTCTCTTGCTTACCGCAAAAATCAGAGCTCCTCATGGGGCACAGGAGAAGGCGGCAAGCCCCAAGCATCGAGATCGTCCTGAATGGCCATACCATCAGGCCTTCCCGTCAGATCAAGATCTTGGGAATGTTCTTTCAGGCTGACAGCAGAAACACAGTTCTTATCAGCTGGCTCAAGCGCACTGCCGAACAAGTCACACATATGCTCCGAAGAATAACGACAAAGTTTACTGGCATGAAAGAGGCGGACACACTTCGGCTCGTTGAAGCCTTTGTCATGTCCCGACTGGCTTACTCCCTTCCATCTGCGATACTCAACAAGACTGAAACAGCTAAATTGGAGGCATTAATAAGAAAGGCATATAAGCAGGCTCTGGGGCTCCCGGAACGCACCTCGAATGAAAAACTTTTAAATCTGGGTATTCACAACACAGTGGCTGAAATCATCGAGGCTCATCTATCAAACCAGTGACAAAGATTGGTGTCAAGTATTACTGGGAGAAGCCACCTAGGCAGACCAGGAGTGACGTCCCCTGTAGAGATACAGTATCGGGATGCGCCAATCTAACTGCGAGAGAAGATTGCAGTAGCGCCCATGCCGCGCAAAATGCATCCAGCACACAATGCAGACAGGAGAGAGGCAAGAGCTCGTGCAATCGGAAGGGACAATGACAACAGGGCCCGCACGGTCTTTACTGATGTGGCAGACTACGCCAGAACGGGTTCAATGAATGCTGTTGTTGCAACTGCAACGTCGCATATTACCAGCATCACCCTGCCCTGCACGACCACTGACCAAGCAGAAGAGGCTGCCATTGCCGTGGCCATCTCTCAGACGACCGCAGATACCATTATAACAGATTCGCAACAGGCATGCCGAAATCACCTTCATGGAAGAATATCCAAATGTGTCTTAAACATTTTTCTTCAACGTCCGCTTCACCGACGAGTCAAAGTACTCTTCGATCCTCCAGGGCAACAACAGCGCCTATAATACTGCCCGAGAGCTATCCCGCCGGGCATCATGAGGGATAGAGGCTGCGAGCCCATTGCTCACCTACCACGAGATCAGTCAGCATTACAGGCTCGAGCGCAGAATTTACCCCCCGGCCCATGAATCCTTAACGGAAGCCCAGGAGAGAATACTTAGGTTGCTTGAAACGAATACATTTCCCCACTTGACGAAATTACGCCTAATGTATCCGACCGAGTACCACGATCTGTGTCAGTTTTGTAGTGAACCTGGCACGCTCTAACATATGGTGTGGGGTTGTCAGAAAAAGCCCTAGTTAGACAGAATTCCTCGTTCGTCTTATGAGCAGTGGGAGAGCGTGTTGTCCAGTTCCAGTCCGGACGACCAGCTTCGGTTGGTTGAAAGGGCTGTCGCAGCTGGCACCACGAATGGGGTCCTGAAATGAGTACACCACTCCACATTTTTTGCTAATAAAGATGTTTATCCCCTCTATCTCTCTCTCTCTCTCTATCTCTCTCTCTCTCTCTCTCTCTCTCTCGTCTGTGTAACCGACTCATGGGTGTGCATCAGTGCGTGCGTATTGTGACGTGCATGACCTATTGGACGCCCTGCTACTGTTGCCCTCTTATTCAAAATTACAGGGACACCCTCGGTCTTGCGGGTCATCGTCAAAGCTGTACACACATGCATTTGTTTCACGTACAAGGCAGCTGCTTGGGGAATGAGCTTGCGAGGGCCCCCAAGGTGACGCCCATCATGGAAGCTATCAGGAACCCCAGCCACCAGGCGCCGATCCAAGAGGGGCTCTTGCTGGTCAGGCCGAGGCTGCGATGACGCAGGCCAAAAGAGAGCAGCATTTTTTACAATATACGATGAAGCCGAAAGAACACGCGCTGTTATGAGTAAACTTCGCCTCTTTTGGACAAATATTTTGTAATAAAGATATGCATTCCGGTAAAGAGAACCGGAACGCAAAACTAGATTTTACACTCTCTCGCCGGCTGCCGTGTCTTGAACCGACCCGCCCCTGTCCATATCACTCTGGTAAAGGAATCCTTACATCGGATATCGACGTATTCACAACAAAGAAAACTGCCCAAAACTAAGCCCGAAAGGTGGTGTGTGTCGCCCAAGAGAACAAACATCCATCGTGATTCCGGCAGAAACATTTCTATGCGCTCTGCACTCTTTATGAGAAAGGTAATACATGTCTACAGAGATCGGCTGCCTGTACGGATGCATTAAAATTATGGAGGAGAAAGAAAGCAGTAGGAACACTGATTCATCAATCGTACTCTCGTTTACAAATAGTGTCAAAACTTCCCAATATTTTGAGGAATAATGAACCGGGTTCGGCTAAAAACCGCATTGACTCCCGATAGTACAAAAACAGAGTGCTAACTAAATATCGAGCTGGAAACGAAGACTTACGAAGAGACATCAGTAGTAATGTCGACGTAATGTGTCAGCGTGTAGCCGCCAACCATGAATCCGACTGCAGGACCAATGATGGCCATGCTGTTGAAGATGCCTGCACGCAGTGGGAAGGGAACAGGAGCAGTGCCTTTTACTACGGGTTTTCAAATCCAGATAAGCATTTTAAACAAAACAGTGTCTTCTAGACAAGAACGATGATTTCTTTGAGGTCAAGACATCCCTACCCATCGCAGACGCGAGATTAGACGGGGCAATATTAAAGGTTTTTTTTATCGAGGAGGCATTGGTTGTGAAAGCGGCTGTTCTTAATTTCTGCGAAGGTATTTTTGTTGCGTCGCTTCTGCCCGTTTAGATGCGGCGAAAGTTTCAATTCAGCATTTTTACAGCGAATGCTGTAGCGTATGGGATAAACGGGGGTGTGACAGGTAGTCCAACGGCGGAACGTGCGCGGAATTTCTTGGAGAAGGCTTTCAAATAGTATAGTACACGTCATCGGGCTGTTCTGTGCTCGAACAGCCCCACAGATGGGTTCTTGTGTTAAAACACTCTTAATGAGCCTTTCTGGTTTACGTCACCTGTCCGGTGACCCTTCATGTTGGTAGGTTTTTGTCATTGCGTACTACACATTGCAAAAAAAAAGCATTCGTTAGAAAATGTTTTCGTATCAACGGTGCACCGCGAAATGCTGTGATGTGGCCTCGCACGTGTGAGTGTCGAGACAAAAAAGAAGTAGCACGGAAGACAAGTGGGCGTCTGCTCCCTGACGAAATTAACGTGAGAGGATCCTTAAACTAAAAATTCAGCAAAAACACTTTTTTCGTAAGGAAATTTGTTCATCCTCCAGTGCGACGAAATGGTATATCAGCGGTAGGAGCAGGAGGAGGAATAAACGTCAATCTAAAGTTGTCAGCCATGGGGAAGTGTCCTCATTCCAGGACCCCTTGAGTCCGTCCGGCTTGTTGGGCTCCCTGCACCAGCCAAAGCTGGTCGTCAGGGTTCGAGCTGGACAGTGCTCTTTCCCAGTGCTCAGGGGAGGGGAAAGGGAGGGGTGGTAGGTGGGGGTTCTTATCACAGCCCCACATGATATGGTAGAGGGTGTCCGGAGCCTCTCAGGAGTGGCATTGCGGGGAGTACAGGGTGGGGCCCAGAATGTGGGCTCTAGTGGGGTGGGGAAATGTGTTTGTTTGAATGCCTCGGAGGTGGCGCTCTTGTTCTTTGGTGAGGTTTTCATGCGCAGAGAGAGAGAGAGAATCAACTTTTACTGAGCCCTTTAGAAAAAAAAGGTGTGTGCGCGCAGGCACCAGATGGGGTGGTTCCCTTGTTGCGGGACCCATATGTGTCCAGCAGCTCCTGGCCCCTGGCCACCAGTCCGTACTGGGTAGCGAGGTCGGGGCTGGACAGCAAGGTCTCCCATCGCTCGAGGGGGTTGGGAATAGGGGTGGGGGGAAGGGAAGGTGGGGGGGTCTTGAGTTTCGTGCACTCCCCTATGATGTGCGCGAGAGTACCTCTCTTCTCCTTGCAGAACGGGCAGGAGCTGTCGTGCTCGGCCGGGTACATTCTGTTCAGGAGCACAGGATGCGCTAGCGACCCCGCTTGCATGCGACGAACAATCGTCTGCTCTCGTCTGTCCAGCTGCGGATGCGGACCGGGAAGCCTACATCGCTCGTTCCGGTACATTTGGACAATGTCTTTGTAGCTCGTGGCGGGGTGCGGTAGCTCGTCCTCGGCCCGGATTGACATTTCTCGGGCGTGGTGGTCGGCCAGGAGGTTGCCTTCCACCTGCGAGTGAGCCGGGACCCACACGAGCTTGATCGCTCGTCCCGGTGGTCTTCGTTTGTTCAGAATGGCTAGTGCCGCGGGAGAGACTCTCCCCCTCCGGTAGCGCGCGTATGCCATCTTGGAGTCGGTCACCACGGTCTTCGCCTCCGGCGTAGCCAGGGCGAGGGCCACGGCCACCTCTTCTGCTTCGGCTGGGTCCTTTGTGCGCACCGACGCACTGGTGACCAGCTTGTCGATGGTGGTGACGACCGCCGTTGCCTTCGTGCCGTGTTTCGGGAGCGAAGCGTCGACGTAGAGTACCCGAGGGTCCTCTTCCAGCTGCCGGGCCAGAGCTTTGGCCCGCGCCGATCGCCTCTCGTCGTGCCTTCCCGCTTGCATGTTACGGGGAAGGGGTTTAGTCTCGATTGATTTTTGCCACTCCTTGGGTAGCGCCACCATCTCTGGCTGTGGTTCGATCTGCCTGCCGATCTTCCTCAGGACGGCCCGGCCGTGCTCGGTCTTGCTCAGCCGTATTCGTTGGTTCGACAGGTGAGCCTCAATCAGCTCTTCCGCGGTGTTGAGCGTGCCCATGTCCATCAGACGTTGCGTCGACGAGTACATCGGCATGCCCATGGCGGTCTTTGTTGCTTTTCTTATGGTCGCGTTGAGCGTTTCCCTGTCCGCCTTCGTCAGCCGGAGATACGGGGCGGAGTAGGTGACGCGCGACACGACGAAAGCCTGCACCAGGAAGCAAGGCGTCTTCTTCCTTGAGTCCTCTGTTGCGGTTGGCAACTCTTCTGATCATGCTCGTAATCTGTTCTGACGTGTTCTTGATTTTTGTCAAAGCCGCCGTCGCCCTGCCATCGCTTCGCAGCAACAGGCCCAGAATGCGGATCTGCTCGGTCGGCTTGATGCGCCTGCCCTCGATGGAGATGGTCATGTTCGGCGGCGCCTCCTTCTTCGGTCTGCCCGGTTGCACCATGAGCAGCTCCGATTTCTGTGGAGCGCAGCTCAGGCCGCAGGACTTAGCGTACTCGTGGACGGTCGTTGCCGCTCTCTGCAGCACCTCCTCCGCCCAGGCGTCTGAACCCGCGCGACTCGTCCACACCGTGATGTCGTCGGCGTAGAACGCGTGGTCCACGCCTTCGATCTGCTTGAGTAGTTTGGGTAGGGGGAGGAGGGCCAGGTTGAAGAGCAGAGGCGACAGTACCGACCCCTGAGGGGTGCCCCTGTCTCCGAGCTCCACGGGCTCCGACCGTTCCTGGCCTATCCGTATCGTTGCTGTCCTCTTTGTGAGGAAGTCCTTGATGTAGCCGAAGGTCTTGCGGCCGCATCCCGTCTTACTTAGGTTCTCCAGGACGCTCGCGTGAGACACGTTGTCAAAGGCCCCCTTGAGGTCCAGTGCCAGTATCCCCCGCGGTGAGTTCTTCGTGGCTCGCTTGACTACCAGTTCGTTCAACTGGACGAGGACGTCCTGGGTGCTCAGGTGTTGCCGGAACCCGTACATGGTAGCCGGCATCTGGTCCGTGTCGTCCAAGAACGCTTGAAGTCTCCTGAGAACCATGCGCTCCACGACCTTGCCCACGCAGGACGTGAGCGAGATCGGGCGCATGTTATCTATCGTCAGTGGCTTTCCGGGCTTCGGTATGAAACGTACCTCGGCCTCTTTCCATTCGGCAGGCGATCGCGAGCTCTCCCACGCCTTGTTGATGTGACCCAGGAGACCGTGCGTCGCCGTGTTGCTCATGTTCCCGACCAGCCTGTACGTAATACCGTCCGTTCCCGGCGCGCTCTTCTTATTGCTATCGTCTATGGCTGAGACGAGCTCCGAGATCGTGAATGGCTCGTCCAGAATTGGGTTCTCGGGACCGTCGTACTCTTCGGGTATCGGGTATTGGCCCTTTTCCGTCTTGAGGTAAGTCTTCTCCAGGTCTTTCATAAGTCGCTGTCCGTCCCCGTCGTAAGCGTTGAGGACCTTGGTCAGGTTACGGTTGCTCGCAGTCTTGCTGCTCAGCGGGTCGATCAAGTGCCTCAGCAGACACCAGGTCTTGCGCGCCGACAGCTTGCCCTGCAGTCCGTCGCACATACTCATCCAGTTTTCGCGGCAGAGCTTGCTTGCGTATTCCGCGATCTCCTTGTTCAGGACTGCGATTCGTTTCACAAGCTTCTTGTTGTGGCGTTGGCGCTTCCACCTCCGCGTTAGGGAGTGGCGCGCTGCCCACATGTGCGCGAGTCGGGCGTCCACGAAAGGGGTTTGTGCCGTCGTCACGATCTCTTGCGTGAACTTGTCAAGCGCGCTCTTCTGCGCCCGTGCCCATTCTGCGTACGTTTGGTTGTTGTAGTCTCCCAATTCCTCGGATGACTCGTCGTTCTCTAGGTCCGTCTGCTTGCGCATTCGGTCCCAGTCGGTCACTCTGGCTTTACCCAGTGTTGCCCGATACCTTGGTTCAATTGATAGTTAGGCTTATGATGTTGTGGTCGGAGCCCAAGTCCAGGTCTTCGCACTGCCAGGTTACCGCCGCCGTCCCTGCGAGCCACGATAGGTCCGGCGTGGTGTCTCGGGTAGCGCTGTTCCCCTTGCGTGTGACGACGCCCGGTTCGTTCAGGAGGGTCAAGTCGTGGTCCTCCATGGCCATGGCTAGGCTTTTTCCTCTCTTCGATTGAGGTCTGTAGCCCCACGTTGGGTGAGGGGCGTTGAAGTCGCCGAGGATCAGGAGCGGCCTGCTCCCCGCCAACCTCTTCGCCTCCCTCACGGTCTTGTCGAAATCGTAATGCCTCTGTGACGGCCTGCAGTAAGCGCTCATTACAAACAAGTTCCCTGCATTGCCGATCGTTCTTGAGTGAAACTCGACAAGCGTGTGCTCGCAGCCGTGTTGCGCGGTGATGTGCTGCGTTGCGGCGACGTTGTTGCGCACCAGAATCGCCGTGCCGCGCTCCGTCGGGTCCGTGTACGTCACGTATCCCGACAGGCGCGGTCTGCCGTGAGTCTCTTGCAGCGCCACCACGTCCGGCTTCTGGTCCAGGCTCTCTATATGAAGTAACAATTCGCAGTCCTTGTTGCGTATGCCTCAACAGTTCCATTGATAAATGATCGTGGTTTCCCCCCCGCGATTAGTTTTTTTGTTATTCGTCTTTTTCATCAACCTCAGATGTTTCGATGCGACCGCGCCTGTACGCGATCGATTCCTTGATTTTATCCATTCGCTTTTTACTCATGGCCGCGAAACGGTTTCGTACTGTTAGGTTGGCGACCTTCGCCGCCAGTCTCTCATGCTTGACTGATAGCGTCTCGACCTTTGCCTCTACGTTCTCTAGTCTTGCTTCGATGCCCTCGAGCCTGACATTTATATGATTGATGGCCTCGAGTATCGCTGCCAGCTTGTCGCCCTCTTGCAGCGGTGTTGATTGTATTGGTATCTGCTGTGCCGGTGCTGCCGTCTCGCGGTCGACGGTGTTTTCGGCGTCCATCGCTTCTTGCGTTCCCAGTGCCTCTTGCGTGGGCTTCGCCGCCCCACCCCGCGCAAGGCGGGTCGAGGGGGGGTCCCTCCGTGGCACCTTTCGTTGCTTTTCTGTGGCGTCCTCCGACGCTACACTCGCCTTGGTTACTCTGTTTGCCGAGCTACCGCTAGCTAGCGCATCTATTTTGTTCATAAGCGCTCTGATCTGCGCGTTTTGCTCCTGAATTTGGGCGTTCTGCCTCTCAATTATTTTCTTTAGTTCTGCACTTTCGTCGCTTTGCTTCGCGACGTTCATGTTAGAGTGGGAAGAGGAGGGGTTGGGATTGAGGGACGGGAAGTCCTTGTCGTTCGTTACTCGAGCGACGGGAGACCCGTTCGTCCAGCCCACCTTTTTCTCGGCGAGAGTCCCTCGTCGTCCAGTGGATGCGGCTCTCGAACTGGCCCGAGACCTCGAACCGCCACGTGACCTGGAGCCTGCCCTGGACCCCGAACGTGAAGCTTTCTGTCTTCCACTCGAGGCTGGATCTCTTCCGGCCGTCTCCCAGCGGCGGTTGCCGCCACCCCTGCGGCCGGCCGATGATGGCGTTCGGCCGCGGGAGCGGGACCGCGAGCGGCGGCGACTCTGGCGTCCGCCGCCGCGGGTCGGCGTTCTCGACCGGCTCCACGACGAGGAGCTGCGTTGGGGTCGCCCTGGATGACCTCTCTTCGCTTGTTTACTGTAGCCGTAGTCTTCTTCCTCAGCCCGGCGTCGTTCCCATCGTCGGCGTCGAACCACGTACGGCGTCTTGAATCTTGCCTTGCATTTACGATCGGCGGTCAGGTGCTTACCGCCGCACAGCGCGCACTTGGGGTCGCACACGTGGTCTTCGTCCGGGTTGGCCAGTCCGCAACCCCGGCATATCCGGTCTCGAGGATTTGGGCACACTTCCATTCGGTGGCCGACGTGCCCGCACTGGTAACACACGTCGATTTGCTTCCGATGCAGGGTGCACTCCATCAGAGCGTTTCCGTAGCGGACGTAGTTCGGGACCTTGTGGCCCGCGAAGGCGATCACTACGGACATCGTCTTCCCGATCCGGTTCGCTTGCAGCGCCGTCGGGTTGTGCTCGTGCACTACCAATTCTTGAATTTCATTGGCCGTGTCCTCCAACGGGACGCCGCGTATCACCCCTTTTACGGTCCCTCGAGGGGCGGACTCATAAGTGCTCACCGCGTGGGACGTGCCGCGTATGTCGATGCACTGCACGGCCGCGTACTTGTCCGCTCGTTCCCTCACCGGCGTGCTCACGATTATAATGTTCTGCTGGTTGTTCAGGCAGATGACATCGTCTCTTGCTTCAATGGCGCTGACCTGCGCTGCCGTCGTGATGGCTCGGCTAACTTCGGGCCGGGATACTTCGCTCACTCGGAGTCCGCCGCGAGGCCGCATTATTATCTTCGTGTCGTCGCGCGGCAGGTCTGGCATCCGCGCGCCCTTCAACAGCTTGCCCTTGTTGATTCGTTTCTGCGTCCTCTGACGTAGATCGTTGCGGGTGGCGCCACCGAGGTCAGTGGCCTGACTGCTGACGTCAGTCGTGGCCTTGGCGCCACCTTGGCTCGCTTGGGTTCTACGCGTTAGGTTTGGGTTCACCGCGCCGCTTTGCTTGAATTTCTCGCCCGCGGTTTTCCAACCGTGAGATCGAGTGAATTCATCCGGCGAAATTTCCACGCCATCCACTTCTACGCGCATAGCGGTAGACATTTTCATTCAGTAACCGCTGTAAAATCTTCCGAAAATTGAAGCGCCGAAAAGCCCGGCGGCCTCGGAGAACGCCTTGGTTCAAGGACGCCGCCGCTGGCCAGCTAACCCTCGATTTAGGGTTAGCGTGGCGGCCGCCGCTTCGAAAGTTTCCGGGCTTGCAAAATGAGACACAATGGCTTGCATGAAGAAAATGATCGCGTTGATAATGTCTGTCGACCAGTACTGGTTTTGTGGCCTTGCATCAACTTGGTGCGTCAGAGGACGGGTACTTCGTGGAGCCGATGTGAACCTCACCCGCATCGGTTGGCCCCCTGGTGGTCTCCCTTTCATGCGCAGGAGGATATAGCATTCGTTCCAGACGGTAATGCTGAGTGATTTCATGGAACGAGAAGAGAGGGGAGACCTGCCACTGCTTGCCGAACTCCTGGCTTGCCCGGTGGGTCAACTGTCGGGCACGCTGATGTTGCCAGACACGGCGGAGTGGGCTGGAGCCCAAATAATCCTTACGTGATGTCGAGGAGATTGCTGGAGAAGAATTGTTCGGGCAGGTCGTGATATGCAACCGCTGGAGAAGGTTCTAGAAACTTGTTGGCTGTCTGTGATTAATATTTCTGCCGAAGTTTGTGCAATCGCTAGGGAGATGGCTGATTACTCCTCCTGCAGAGATATAAGGTGGGAACGGATGCGCATGTAATGAGGTCTTCCGTAGTAGAAATCACACCGGTCATAGCTCTCTGCCAGGGATATGAAACAACATCTGTATAGAATGTGACAGAGAGGTTCAGCCGTATTGATTAAGAATATACCCGCCGCGGTGGCTCAGTGGCTAAGGCGTTCCGCTGCTGAGCACGAGGTCACGCGTTCGATTCCCGGCCGCGACGGCCGCTTTTCTGATGGAGGCGAAAAGCAAAAACGCCCGTGTGTTCGAGATTTCGGCGCACGTTAAAGATCCCCAGGTGGTCAAAATTAATCCGGAGCCCTCCAGTACGGCGCGCCTCATCGCCTGTGTTGCGTCGGGGCGTTAAACCCTACAATCAATCAATGATTAAGAATAGCTTTCACTCTGGCTTCCCTACGAGCCTCGTGATGTGTCGGATGCATGTTGCGTGGCAGTGGGGCCACATCAATGAACTTGCGAACCTCATCGGGAAGCTGAGTCGCATCCACCTGCGGGTGTTGCAGAGGAGAGCGCAGGTGCAGTTGAGACAGAATGGCTCTACCGGTAGGGGTAGAGCTCAGGCGTAAGAGTTGGCTCAAATGCTGGGCTTCCAATAGTTCATCTAAGGTATTGTGGACTCCCATCCGCAAGAGTTTCTGCGTTGAGGTGGTAACAGGTAGTCCTAATGCTAGTTTGTACGCCTTGCGTATCAAAGATTCCACCTTGTTCTTTTTGGTCTTGGAGAGTATGGAGTACGGGAAGGAGTAAGTGACCCTACACTCTTAGGCAAAAATGACTAAAAGTTCGTCCTTTCGGGGACTAACGGCCTGTGCCACAATCATTCATTCCTTTGGGGACTAACTGCGAGGGGACGAACGGTTAGTCCCCCACCCGGATGGTCCGTTCCGATACTCCCCAAGGACGAACTGCGTAGAGTGCAGAAAAAAGAAAAGAACTCCAGCACCGGCAGGGATCCAACCGGCGACGCCCGGCATTATGCACAAGGAACCCGACGCGCTATCCGCTAGCCCACGCCACCGGGTGGTTCTTGCGGCAGATAATATTCAAGTGCACAACGCCGCAGATCCATTGCAACTGGTGCCCAAATTTCTATCTGTGCAAGCGAACGTGACCGCGTTTTGCGCCTTGCGCTTAGCGCTTTGATAGGTTTAGGGACTATTGCTCAGTTCGATTCGAAGTAGAGCCTCACAACCATAGTTTTTTCGTAAATAACAATCAACTCGTCGTCGCCTAGTTGAGATAGGTAGCTGGGCGATCGGACGACTCATTTGTTTCCGCACAAATTAGCGCAAGCTAAGTGCTTTCTTAGTGTTCGATACATATGTTAAGTGCTGTATGTAACGTATGTGAAAGGTGTCGTCTGTGTGAGTGTCATAATAAGGAAACATGCCATATTTTCCTGCATCGGCGAAAGCGAATTTGGTGTTGCTTAGCCTGAATTCTTCAAATTCGCGTCGCTAGACGATTGCGACTGTGAAATGCAAGCGGGTTTTACAGCAGTTGCAGCATTGTCATAGCTTTGGTGCCCAAGGCAATTAAGTACCGAGTGTAAAAGATAACTTCGAGACGCTTACCTGTAGCGAGCATTTTTGTTTTGCAGTTGTCATCAGCAACATGCGTTTTTTCTAGTCTGTTAAACATATACATATTCATTACGCTCAGGAATCCACTTTTGCTATTGTCACTAATTTTCGAGTTACTGTTAAGGCGCTTGAAAGCTTTCATTGGCCGTTATTATCTCGCACGAATCGTATGCAACACACCGTATCAACATAACCTCGCCGAGAAGCGTATGACAATCGCGCTTCGCCGCTCCTTGCCATTACCCGCCGCTCTACTAACCCTAGGCGATTTTCTTATAACTAACATCAATATTTTCTCCCGTGGCACCATCTAAAGCACCCAGTAACTGCAATGGATTGTGTTTTGGAAATGTAAAACTGTTCGCAGACATATGCGCGAAAGGGCAACGACGACGCCATTAGGGGATTAACGACGCCGCAAAGAGACTAACTGCATGCGTTTCGTCTTCCCGTTACTCCTTATAGATCGGCGGGGACGAACAGTTAGTCCGAATTTATGCACACGGCACGTACTCTGCCGCAGATACTCCCCTTGAAGATGAACGGTCGCCCGCGAAGACTAACGGCTGTATTTTAGTCCTTATTTTAGTCCTTTTTGCCTGAGAGTGTAGACACGACGAAGGCTTGAACCAGCCTGAGTACATCCTCGTCTCGCATACTCCTCGTCTTGGTACTGATCCTGCGGATCGTGTGGGATACTTGCTATGTGGTGTTATTAAGTCTGTTGAGCAGTTGGGTGTTCGAGCGATCCGCTTGAAAAAGCATGCCCAAAATTCTGACCTGGAAATGGGATGTGATTTCAGGTCACCCACCTTGAGAAGAGCTTTTCGGCCTTCGAAGAAGTCTCGAACGTAGGTATAGGTACGTTGCCCGCAGTTTAGGCCGTTTAGCTGTTTGAGTATGGCTGTGTGGCTGACATTATCTAATGTCCCTATTAAATGTAGGGCTAGTATGGCTTTTGGGTTGTCCCGGGAGGGTTTAAGCCTGACCTCTTAAGTTGAAGTAGTATGTCCTGGGTACAGCGGTGACTGCGAAATCCACACATGGTATGATGAAACATGTTGTGCTGTTAGAGATAGTTCTGTAGCGTTTTGTGGATGATGTGTTCCAATAACTTCCCCAAACACGAGGTTAGGGAGATGGGGCGTAGATTTCCTGTGTTAGGTTGTCTTCCAGGCTTTGGAATAAGGCGCTCTTCTGCCATCTTCCATTCTTCCGGGAGTCGACCTGACCTCCACACCGTGTTGAGATGGACCGTGAGGTCAATAATAGACTCGTTATCTAAGTTATCCAGCAGCTTATTTGTTATGCCGTCCCCTCCAGGAGCCGTGTTGCGCCTGATGATGTGAAAGGCCGGTTTGATTTCGTCGATGTAAATGTCTTCAACCAGGTTAACATTGGGCTACCCTGTATATGGAAGTAGGATTTTGGGATAGACCGGGAGGTATTTATCCTAGAGAGACTTCATGAGGTGAGCGGAATTCCCTGGGTGGGTGTGAATCACCTTTCACATGATGTGATTCGATTCTGTTTTGCTTTTGGAAGGGTCGATTAGATATCGGAGCAGTCTCCAGGTTTTTGATGTAGTTAGTGTGCCCGGTAGACTGTCACAATGGATAACCAACTTTCTTTGAATAGGTGAGCCCAACGCCGCCTGTATAAACATTGCCTAACGCGTCGCGCGCTTTTCAATGGGAAGGGTAGGGACGCTTAGTCCAGGCACTCATCCGCTATGTGGCGCGCGCCAGCGGTCATCTCGCCTTACGTCACTGCTCGCGAGTCGCGAACGCTGCACCCACTTCTACGACGTGTGTCTGTCAGCTTGCCTGTTGGGTTTCAAGAGCCGTTTCGCTCACATCTTAGCCGCGACGGGGCGATAGTTCTGGGGCGCACCAGAGATCTTGTTCAATGTGTCGCTCGCTTCATACGTGTCACTCGCTCAAGATAACTGACGGAGGGGAAACTGAAATAGTGTAAGAACATTAATTGTCGTGTTAACAAATACGAACAGAAAAACGATATTTTCGGATGGTGCAGCCATTATTTTACTGATGTTTTTCGCTCTGGACGATTTAGGGAAGAAAAAATCGCGTGCACATTTTTTGTTCAGGCGCTCATTTCTACCATTACTTTACAAATATATGACGTGCTTGTAAATTTCAGAAGGTTATCGAAAACAAAAGGATAAGCTGGTGAGGGTCCCGCCACGCGGTCCGGCAGTATAGTTCTCAATTTTAAAAGGGCGTACCGGTGCGGAGTGCGAACAGCGGGGACAAAACAAGACCGAAATTCGGAGCGGAGAGAGGGGGGCTGCCCCACCCAGAAAATTTCGGGGCCCGTGATCCAAGTAGATAAGCGCGCAAAGCCGGCATTAGCCTGCGGCAGCGCACGTGATTTTGCTCCGAGGCGAAAGCGGTTTTATCAGCGACAGACAAAGACAGACAGGCATGGTGAAGAAGAAAAAGGCGTAGGAGCGCCGCCTGGGTAACGCTAAACAAACTTTCAACTATTTTGCATAGTTTCCGAGAAGCGGCGCTGGCCGGCGGACACGAAAGCACGCAGGAAGGCTACGGAGCGGGGAAGGGTAGGAGAGAGCAACAGGAGAGTGGCTGTTTGGCCATTTTTCGCTCACGCGTTAGGCAATGATTATGCAGGCGACGTTGGTGAGCCGCATAGCGGGCTGCTTCCTCCATCAGCAAAGCTATCCTTTTTTTCAGGAGACGATTGAGGCCCTGGCGTTTCCATCGTTTGATTAGGATGCTTCTTGCTTCCCATAAGTGGAGAAGGTGTGGATCTACACTGGGGGCCGTCGTGGCAAGTTGAATATTGTTTGTAACGCGATTCATGTCTTCGCGAATTTGGGTGGACCATTCCTTTAGCGTGAGGGGCTGGGTGGCTGCACCGTCAAGTCTGGCTTGCTCTGTTTGTTAGCGAAATTTCGGTCAGTCCGTTAACTTGGCTGTACCTAGCGGGGCAGAGTAGTATATATTTCCATGTAATGTGGTGGCAAGGACGAAGTGGTCGCTTCCCGGGGTTTCCCTCGTGTGAGACCACATAGCCTTGACGTTCCCTGTGGTAATCGTCAGATCCGCGGACGTGTCTTTGGAGATACTATTGCCCGAACGCATTGGAGAAGGCGGGTCTGATAGCAGAATTAAGTTTTCTTCTTGGAGGATGGAGTGCAAGGTAGTCCCTCTTTTGTTGGTGTAGCTGTATCCCCATAAGGGGTGTGCAGCGTTAAAATCTCCCGTGATAACCGGTGGGTTAGAGGATGGAATGCGCTTTGCTTGTTTGATTACACGAGAAAGGTTACTTTCTCTGCTTCTGGGGCGAATATATATGTTTAACACGTATAAGCTCTCCGCCACTTTAACCTTACTCGGTACCATTTCAGTGAGTATTCCTATCTTCTCGGATTGCTGGAGTGGATGCTGTATGGCTGTGAGTCGTTTGCTTATTAGCGTGGAGAGAGAGCTCATGGGCCCATCTTCATAGGTGACGAAGCCCGGAAGTTTCGCAGAGTAGTTTGTGTAATGATATAGGGTGAATCCTCAGTGGTGGCAATGTACTGAGCTAGTGAGCTTGACTTGTTCTTGTAGCCCCTACAGTTCCATTGTCATATGGTAAGCTTTGATTCCTGCTGAGAATTGCGCCTATTCTTGGGAGGTGCCATCTTGTGAGGTGGCATCGTTTGTCAGGGTTGATGACCTGCTGTAAGGCTTGACGTCTCGACGAGAGTGACGAGCAGTGACTGCCTGCCCCTATCCTTCTAATTTATGTAACCGTTGTGTGATTTGTTTTAACATGACCATCTTCCTTTACGGTTTCGGCGATTTGTGATTTTTCGTGTGCCAGCGGGAATTCTGTAGAACAGGGGAGTTGGAAAGTTGAACTAGAAGGGAGAATTTGTGCGGGCTCTGGTGTGATGGGGTCAGGTTTTTTGCGTTTTGCTTCTTGGGTCTGGTTTTTCTCCCTGGAGGGCCCTCTGGATTTGGAGCGGGATCTTGACTCCCGGCTTGTGCGGCGACCCTTGGTGACCTCGCCTCGCGTTTTCCTCCGACTGACTGGTGGAAGAAAGCGTTTCGGGCACTCCTTGCCGTGACGTGTTCCCCGGCGCAGAGTGCACACTTGGGCTGGCAGTGGTGTGGAACGTCCGTTTGTCTCAGCAGGCCACAGCGCTTTCAGTGGGCGTCTGTGAAAGCGTTACGCTTGGGGCAAACATCGGCTCTGTGACCTGTTGAGTGACACAAGTGGAAGAAAGCGTGGGTCCGCTTGTATAGGTAGCGCCTTGTCTCAAATCCTCCGATGTACACGAAAAAGGGGACTTTCTTTTCAGCAAATGTGATCAGCCTTGTGCACGTCGCACCAAGTCTTCTGCACGTGAGAGGCTCACAACAAGGGACAGAGAGAACCGCCATTATTAAAGACGATAGTCTTTCTTGGGCTCCTTAAACCCAGAAATTTTGGTCTGTCTGTATGTCTGTATGTCTGTCCGTCTGTCTGTCTGTGACTCGATTCAGCCACCCGGCCAAAGCAAAACAGTGCCTGCGTAATAGTCTTATATAGTCAAAGCTAAATCTACCCGTCTATGTCCGGTGTAATGTTCATACTTCTCAACATTGTTAAAGAAGAACAAGACATTACGCAAATATGAGACAACAAATCAATGCAGAACTGATATTTGCAGCGTTCCTTTATAAAAATTCAAACATGCTTGACTTTTGCGAAATTAAATACTTCATCAATTGCAGAAAAAGAATTCACTCCGCCGTCGCCTGCTGTCGCCCGCGCCACTATAGCTTCTGGCGCCATTTTAAGAAAGCAACCGGCAACAGCTACGCGAGGTTCCACTAGGTAGGTTCCACGTTCTGCTTGCAACGCATGTGGAGTAGGGAAAAGCGGTTCTATAAACGTTGAAGTAGGGCGCATCGATTAACGCGCGTCTTCGCCGTACGTCAGCGTTCGCATCGAGACGCCCGGTTTGGAGCAGTGGAACGCGGGAAATTTAGAATGATTTAAGCAAACATTTGGCGTCTTTACCTTGGGAGGAGCGCGACGCAAGAGGAACAACATGAGAGGTGAGCGGTAAAGCGAAGGGAGGCGTTTACTTCGCAAAAGCCGATAAAGACTATCGTCTTTTGATGGCATTTGCAACGAAAGGAGCAGATACACGGCCAATTTTTGCTCTGGTGTGGCGTCAAGAGAGATGTTGTGAATAACTCCCTTACAGGAATTGTCGGGTGAGATTCCGTAGGTGTTTACTGGAAAAATTCTGTCTTCAATCGTCAGCTGTTGAATTTTGCTTAGTGCCTTCGCCGCCGCGATGTACGCGGTGCTAACTACCAGTACGTTTTGA
The DNA here is from genome assembly GCF_048455015.1 of Haemaphysalis longicornis. NCBI lineage: Eukaryota > Metazoa > Arthropoda > Arachnida > Ixodida > Ixodidae > Haemaphysalis > Haemaphysalis longicornis. The sequence continues at coordinate 7,037,438 of NW_027526282.1, forward strand.
GCCTCATTAGTTCTGATCTTGAGATCCGCTTCTCGCCACGTGAGCTTTGCTTTGGGAAGAATGCAGCTGGCAAGCGTGTAAGGCTGATTTTACTCAGTGCTAGGCCATTGCGTGGGCGAATCACCATCTTGTAGTCGTTCTCCGGAAGAAGAGGTGGCCTTGGCTTCCTTGAAACTAGGGTGGCGTTCCTGGTCGGTTTCATCGCCGGCTTGAGTAAGGTTGTGCCTGCATCTGGAGTGGTGGAATTCTGCTTCTTGCGCTGAGCACGTCGGGTGACTTCTATCCATGGTGCGGTATTTTTTTCGTCGTCTTCTTTAGTGCAGAAAAATGCTTTCGAGAACTGCTGGTCCATGTTGTCTACGTCGTCAGGCAATGGTATTTGGCTTGGAACAACGAACGACGAATTGTCTGGGGCTACCGCATGCGGCGATGTCTCATCCATAGGCGACGCTGAGCCCCGCCGGCGGTTTTAGGGGTAGCGGTACACTGCCGCCTTGCAGCTTCAGATAACGGTAAAATGGCGAAAATTTGACTTACGGCCTAAAGCAGGATATTGGCGCGATCCAGATGACTGCAAGCGCACGGTGGTAACACTTTTAAGTGATGCTAAAGGAACATTTCGCAAATATTCCAGTTTTTCTGCAGAGCTCATGAGAACGGGACAGCTGTCCTTCTTCCCCGCATGCATGAGCATTTCAATGCTTAAGCATTTTTTGCCGAGTACATAACTCAACCAAGGCTGCACGATCCTGTATCCGCACACAAATGCATAAGCAATGAGCTGAACACGTTTGATTGTTAGACTAGTGTAAACGGACATAATTATTCGAAGGATTTATTTACCTTTTCATTTCTTAGCTAATCGATAATTATTGGAATATATAATCGTTTTTGTACCAACAGAGAAAGTTCCTGTGAGGCATCTGCAACTAACCGGGCGGGCATCTCCCAGATCCCTGAAAGCTTACATCTTTGTCATGTGACGCATTGTGTTGTAACGTTCTACGTGTAAACCATCAGCATGCACACTAAGGAAAAGAAGACGCGTACATGTACGCACCAATGTACAGGCTGGACTTCTTCTTGGGCAGGTTCTCGTCCAGGTAGGCGATGGTGACCGTATTGATGGGCGTGGCGCCCAGACCAGCCATCAGCTGACCGGCCATCAGCATGAACCGGAAGTTTCTGCGAGGACAGGAGGCGCCTTAGAGCCTTATACGAAATAATTTCTGGCCCTGCTTTGTCTGGCTTGTACGAGTGCCGCATTGAAATGGTATTCCAAAGATAATATTGGCGTTGTAAAGGTGTAATTATGCAAGGTTTAAATAAACTTAAATACCAAATCAAGGGATATAAACTGACAAGTTGCAAATGATTTATCAGTGTATGTATTACGATAGTATTATTAGTAGAACTATATTAGTGTGGATAATTTTAAAAAATTTTCAAGATGAATCATAAAATGACAGCATCTCCACTCCATGGATGATGACGGGGGTGCGGAGTACGGGGACTCGAAATGACATCCAAGGTGCGCCCTAGTGACACCCGATTTGCGCCCCGACCGTCATTCGATTTGAGCCGCGAGTTGCAGCTTGATTATGCCCTAAACGTAGCTGCAACTCACGGCGGATATCGAATTTGGATAGATTTTCACTTGATGGTTGTGTGCGCATGGATGGACGCGGACGCATATTGGGAAGTCCTAAGATACTCCATACCATTACAGGCGAGGGAGTAAGCCGTTTGATTTTTGGTACTAACTCACGGTCGTAGCCCAATAGGTAAAACGACTGACACTAGCTCTGTCTGGTCTGACAGACTCAGGCTCGACCTCTGCTGGTGCTGTGTGATTTTTTGCGATTGTAAAAGCTATGCGCACGGACGCGGACGGACATTGTGTGGTCCTAACGTACTCCGCACCTAATATTGCAAAAGAAGGGAAAACTGGAAAAGTTGGTAAGGATTTATCTTGCTGGAAAGCACGAACCGACGTAGTATACAATGAAGAATTCATAGGACACGGCACTGAGCTACAGCAAAATTTATTATACAAAAACAGGCATTTTATGCACAGAATGATCGTGCCGTACATGTAACAGATAAAGAATTCTTTCAAATTCACATAGGAAACAACTTATCTCCAAAATACGCAGGTTCGCCCACGAAGACGGGAATCGACGAAGGTTAATTGTGGGGTTTACTGCGAGGACTCAACGGAGGCGATGAGGGGCGCCGTAGTGGAGGGCTCCGGATTAATTTTGGTCAGCTGGGAATCTTTAACGTGCGCCGAAATCTCGTACACAAGCGCGTTTTAAAGCAAAGCTTTTTACATCTACCCCCAAGGGTTCTTTCGCGACCGTTGGTGTCAACAGAAAACTCCTGCGAAGAAATAAAAGAATTTACTGGCACCGCCACGATTTGAACCTGGAACTAATAGAGCAACAAAGCCACAGTCCGTTGTCTTACCGATTTAGCTACTAGCACATACGGAGACGGGGAAGACAAGTGGTGCACTCACCAAGCACACCTACGGGTTTAACCCCTGCATTCTCGCTGAATGCTACGTGATAGCGATAAAGGAAGCTTCCACCAACCCATGGCATCTCACTTCTAGTACGCCAATGTGCTAAACCCTGTGACTTCCAGTGTTCACGTAAAAACTCTCAGCTCATTGTCGTCCACCCTCACGCCAAACGACCCCTCAAGGAACACATTCAAATACTCCTTGATGACCAGGCCTATCCCAGCCCCAGCATCAAGATCCTGGGCCTAGATATTCAGGCCAACACCAAGAGTGACGTATCCTTGCACCGCCTCAAACACAGCATCAATAAAATCATACACATGATCAGGCGGGTTACCACCAAGAAGCGAGGCCTTGAGGAATCTAATACCTTTCGATTAGTTCAAGCTTTTGTCCTCTCGAGAATCACTTACGTCAACCCCCTGTCTCCTTCTAGGCAAGGAGGACATAAAGATGCTTCATATAATGATTAGAAAGATGGTTGGGCAGACCACTGGTCTTTTCCTGAGCGTATCCACAGAGAGGCTGCTTAGCACGGGGCTCCACAACACGGTCGAAGAGCTGATAGAGGGTCATCTTTCTAACCAGAAACTCCGAATGAGTAGAACTGTGGCGGGTTTCCGCATCCTTCACCAGATTCGCTGGGCAGTACAGAATGTCACTCCGCCTGATGTACTCCGGCACTCTTGGCGACAGGAACTAAAGATGCTCCCTTTACTTAGAAATATGAACCCCTCAAACGACGAGGGCCGCCGACAAGGACGGGATCAAGCGCTCAACACCACCCTTTGTGGGGATCATGCAGTTATCTACACTGACACTCCCAACATCTATGGCAGCAGTACGCCATCACGCTCCGGAACCACCTCCTTGCGTGTGCCTCACTCAAGACTCAAGACATGGCGACAGCAGAAGAGGCAGCCATCGCCTTGGCTCTCACTCAACCAGGGGTTCGGAAGGTAGCAACCGATTCCCAAAAAGCCTACCGGAATTACCAGTCGGTTTGGGTGTCCCTAGGTGCACTGCGTGTGCTAAAAACCCACTCCCCAAACGGTTCCATTCCGCTCATCTGGACACCTGCTCACGCTTCCATGGAGGGAAAGGAATACGCCCAGCAAGCCTGCACTTTCACCCCCGGTCCTATGGAGCGGCACGAGGACAGTCACGCGCTTGTCGTGTTCAGGAACATAACCCAGCGTTATCGCCTTCTGAGATAAACCCCACCTTCGCCTTACCCTGACCTTTCCATAGAACAGCAAACTACCCTACGGCTCATACAATCTGGCTTCTTCCAACACACGACGCGTCTTAACTGATTTCTAGCACGCTAATCGCTACGACGCTGAATGTAAATTTTGGTCAGAAGTAGGGACATTCCGCCACATAATCGGTGTGTGCCACTTTAGCCCTGAGCACCCTCCTTTCTTTCCGTCAACTACCGAACAAGAGCAATGGGAGATGCTGCTGTCCAGCCCCTCTCTGCCTACCCAGCTTTAGCTGGTGGACAGAGCACAGGCGGCGCGGATTGAATATGGGCTACAGTGAAGAAGGAACCACTCCCCTGGGCCGCACTCTGGGCCGTTCCGAAATCTCAATAGAAGTATTTCCTCCTCCTCCGTCTCTGCCGCCGACATTGTCGCCTCTGTCAGCAACGGCATAGACGCAGAAGTGAGATCGTCTGTGACCGGGTTCGAGCTTCCTTATATTTCATAAAAAAAAGAGTTTCCACTCATGTGCTACATGATACATCAATACAACTCAACCAACCACCGTTCATGCATCATGCATTAATTTAACCTTGCCAAGAATATCTCTTTCAAGTAATAGAGGGTGTAATTAGGTACATTTCACTTGTCTCTAGTTTCACTATTTGTAGAGTGACGTGAGTGAATTTAAGTGCCGTCGCATGGGTAATCGTTGTAGGTGCCGTTTACAGCTTTGCTTTCCAACCACATTCACAGGGTGGATTGGCGAGAATTTTTTGTTGCTTTTCGCCGAAGACGGGAATCAACTCCTGAATGATACAAGGAGTGGGCGGACGTTTGATAAAAAATCACGGGCCATCTCAGAAACGTGAAACCCGAGAGGGTGCGAAGCATGCATTGTATAAGCGTATCCAAAGATTGCAAGGCTCTCTTGCCACACGGTGCGCGCTGATTGGGCGCCAAAGAAGCGCCGGTAGGAGGAGCAATCACGCGCTTGCTGAGGCGGTGGCGCCCTCTCTTGCGTTGAACAGGATTTTTCAATGTGTATGCCCTAGCTGTCTGCCCAATTTGGCGTAGTGTCAAGGGTCAACGGGAGCGCAGTGCACTTCCCGCACCTCGCCCGGCGGGCTCGACTTCGGTGATCAACCAGCCCCCGGCACCAGGTAGGGCTTTGCTTGCTTCTACCGACCACCCGACCTGATCAATCCTAGCGCCGAGACCCGGTGGGTATTTTAGTGTAATACAAATTTATAACATATCTACAAACAGCGTCTGCTTGTGGTTTACGATTGCTGAAGCGGATACGGGGCGTTGCATGAATCTTTAAATCATGTTAGTTTATTTGGAACCGGTTTTCTCCAGTATACACTTGTCTTTTAGCACGCATTAGGTTCTCTAGCGCGAAGCGTCAGAAAACGAGTGCCCCGGTGTTTTAGTACCGTTACTACATGAGACGACAACAACAGGAAACCACGGAAGCCTAAAACAATTTATTGTACGTCTCCGCCGTGTCTTGTTCCGCGTTCTTTTTACAATGTCGGTTTTCGCTGTTTCTAGCAAGATGAAGACGAATCATAGCATATATATTTTCTTTGGTAGACGAGGGTCGCTTCCAGAAAGGTGCGTGTATTTTTTTGGCCATATAACTTTATTCTGAGGTAATAAGGTGCTACCGTGCGCTTTAAATAAGCAAAATCCCTCAAAAGGCCACGGTTGCGACCATATTTCTAGCTTTTTTTCACGAGAGAATTTGGCGCATCTTCCCCGGTGCAAAGGAGCCTACAGACAAAAAATTGGTCGCCATCTCGCCCAGCGAAAGTGGATGCCAGCGAAGCTGTTGTAAACAACTACCAATGGTATGGACGAGGGTATGAAATGTGTCTCGTCGCCTCGGCGGGCTTGTCGCTGGCGCTCGGCTGGTGTCACTTGATAACGGTGTAGACTATTGTCATCCTTTTCTCCCATTGTTCCGTGCCGCCGTCATGGTCATTGGTCAATTCGCGTCACGTGACATTTGTTTACACTGCGACAGTTCACGCACGCCGCCATTTTGTTGTTTATGCGTTTTAGTCGGTGAACTCTCGTAACTTTAGCTGGTCCTCCATGCTTTGCGGCTGCGCGCAACTGGCGTGGTTCAGAATGCGAATCACGGACAACGCGTGAAACAGCATTTCAGCAGCAGAAGTGTGTCCAGAGATGCCGTTTCGCTGCATCTTCGGTAGTGTTGTTAGCAAACGACTATGTCGAAGTTAAAGGGGCACTGACATAAAAATTTTGCATCTGGTTTTTTTTTGTTGCGATAAGTAGCTAGTGACCTACTTATAACCTGTAGAAACCTCATTTGCTTCAGCGTGCGGCGGTTGTTTAATTAGAGGCATTTTCAATGCGGCCAGTCGCAGTTTCGGTTTCAGCGAGTGCCGTGAAACGATGGATTCTGTGGATTTTGTGAGAACAAAGCTGACCACGTGACCGTCGGAGGGATATCACAGAGCAGAGCCGCCGTAGCACTGTCAAATCCGCATCGACGGCAGTTTCTGCGAATGCCCCCACGTACTGATCTCGTAAGGCGCTTAATTAAAAAGCGACCGTGGATGTGACGCAGGCGCTGCGAGTGCAAATGCTACCGCGGCTAAAGAACGACGCGCGACGCTCGAGACGGTGGGTGGCAAGACGCGCGCTGGGAGCAGCCGGCCGGTCTGCCTACAGGTCCGCCTACAGATGTGTTCGGCTTAGCACTGCGGCGGATATTCGAGTGCCGCTCTCGTAAGCGGTGCAGATGACAATTTTTAATGCAAACCGCCATCACATCATTAACTCCTTTCTCATGTAAGCCACCATGGTCGGGACTTGGGGACAATTTCGTGCAGCGGTAACAAGCTATCACTCGAGCTACCTGCGCCGGCCTGGGCCACTTCGCGGCCGTGGCCACCGCCTGAACAGCGACCGTGCGGCTAGCTCAGTGGCCTTTTCGTGCCTCCGGCGTGTTTTCGCATCCAACTGTAATAGACAGTAATAGAAACAGAGTGCCTGGAATCGCTGTAGAACTTTCGTCGCGGCCAGCTGCCCGATGAGCTGACGAAATCACGGCGCCTCCGCCGCCAACGATCGGGTTGTTCGTTCTCGAGAGCAGAAGCTCCGCCCTCCGGCCCTCCGATTGGAGCGGCGAGCCGGCGAAAAACGCCGGCAGTGCGGAAGCGGCGAACACAAACTCGTGACGTGTTTTGATGTTGTTTATTTACACAATATCCTCGGGATGTCGATTGCGCGTGGTCCTCTGATGGCTGCTCGGTTGCGTTTTGCACACTTTAAAATTGATTTTAAATATGTTCTAGGCTGTATTCGGCACTGATATTTTGAAGATGATGTATATGTGTTCTCACCAATCTATCTCCGAAGTTATCTAGCCTTCAAAATTTTGTGTCAGTGCCCCTTTAACGTCGAGGCAGTAGATGCGGCAATCTCGCAACACTGATAAACGCCAAATGGCCGCCGTTGCTGACGGGCATGCCTCAGTGGCGGCACTCTAATACCTTATCTACTGACACTACGCTATGCTTCTCTGGTGGCAAATGCTGGGTCCTGCCTAGCCTGACGCATGCCCTCGGTGTTCTGGGCAAGAACTGCTGTATTTAGGGACACTAGATCCTTCCTAGTCTTCAAAGATAATGTGCAAACTTAATCTTTACCACGAACACATGCGGTGGTAGGGGTTTCGTTCACAGGCTCTGTATCATCCATACTGCAGTTCGTTGCTTATTTTGCGGTTTCCATGAAATGAATTCTGAGCTCTATGCTGTACGCTTGACTAGCCTGACGCATGCACTCGGTGTCTCAGGCCTTGGAGCATTAGAGGTTTTGACCACAGAGACAAAACCGTTTGGGGGTAGAGGCACACAGCCTTGCTAAAAGAAAATTCTGCAGAAATTCTGAGAATTAATAGCTGATGCGTAGCATTCTTACGCCGCCTGTCTTGAGTGTGAGTTTTTTCTAACCAAATTCCTCGTTTTTTTTCTAAATCATGTGCGACAAATTATCTCCGATTACGCCATTATAAGGATTGCAGGTGAAACGTTCACGAAATGTTCGTTATTGTGGAGATGCAAAGCATTACAAGGTTCTCTGTTTTCTGTAATTAATTTGTTTTTCCTATTTTTTAATTTTCAAAATTTCGTTCGAACAATTCTATTCATTTACGCTGTTATAACGATTACAGTTGGATTTCTTGATCCGCCTAACGAAACAGAGATGTGCCGAACTTTCACGTGCCTGAAAAATAGCAAGGCTCATGACATTAATAACTTACAAATAGCCCCGTTAAGGCACGTTATAGAGCCCATTGCCGCCCCTCTTTCCACATTTTTCTTTTGATTGTTGAGCAAGGCAAATATACAGCAGCGTTGAAGTCTCAAGTATCAGTCTTGTATAAAGCAGGAGATAGAAATATAAAACCTATTGGCCCATATCAGTTATTCCTATTTTTTCAAAAGGCTTAAAAATTATTTCTTTGAGAATAACAAACTTTCTATATAAAAACACAATTTTAACCGACGTCAAGTTCGGTTTCCGCAAAGTCAAGTCGACCGAAAATCATTTGCGTCTGCTTAAAGAAACAATAGTGTAAAACATAAGAAAAAACTTTCCTACGTTGGGCTTATTTATAGATTTCAGCAAGATGTTCGACTGTCTTGATCAAAAAATTCGTCATAATAAGCTTTCTCACTACGGTATTCGTGGCGTTACTTTATCTTTGCTACAATAGTATTTTCACGGGAGAACACAGTGTGTTTGTATAGGCAGCGATAGGTCAACTCATTTACCGGTTTTATGTGGCGTACCACAGGGCAGCGTCTCAGGGCCCTTGATTTTTAACATCTATATCGATGACATCACTACAATCGACAAAGCTGTGAAGTTTATTATACATGCTGACGTTAGCTCTCTAGTGCTCTAAGAAACTGACCAGGACGTCCTAAAAAATTATGACATTCTTCATAAGCTCCATATGTGGTCAAACTCTAATCGTATCACGATCAACACCTCAAAAACAAAAGTAATAATTTTTGTGCAAAAAAAAAATAAGGCATGTCAAACCCAAAATTTTCTTACGTATGACGGGCTGTACATTGCAATTGTTGAATCACATAAAATTTCGGGTGTGACATTTTCGTCAAATCTCAGCTGGGACTCTCACATTGCAATCCTCTTTAAAAAAACTTTCTTCTGCAACCGGAGCGTTGTCAAGACTTCACTCATTTCTTTCTCTTCAAGTGAATCTTAACGTATATTATGCTCTGTTTGCTTCGCATCTTGATTATTGCAGCTCAGTTTGGTCAACAACTTCTCAGGCAAATCTGACAAAAATTATCATGTTGCAGAAAACAATTATTTGCCACATTGCAAGCGTTCCATATTTGGTCCAACACTAAATTTATTTGCCACTATTGATGTTATTCCTGCTGATTAAATGCACTAGCTATTTCCACTTACTACTTTTACACTATTTCTCATCTGGCATATCGCGGGATTTTGTAACAACTGTGGCATTCATAAAAGGACACACTCATCCTGTACACACACGAAACAGATTTCGGACTGATACCTCACTTTCGAATAAACTATAAATTACAAATGCTTCAGAATAATCTTCTATTCATTCTAAATACATACAGGTGCGCTGATAATTTCACGCTTAGGAGTCTGCGCAAAATTATTTGTGAACTTGGGGGACTCCATTCATTGAGACCTGTGCTATCAAATAGATCGTGTGTATGTTAACTTGTGTAAAGTTGTTATTGCTTTCAAGATGTTTTAAATTGTTGCAATGGAATTGTTTGGTTCAACTGCAGTGTAAATATTAATTGCGGTGTTCCATGATATATCATTGTCCATTGTCGCCTACATGCCTCGTAATGGCCTCTGGGACCCCGTCAAGCTGCGTAACGCAGCTTTTAGCCCTGCAATATTTTCCAATTTGTTTCTAAAATAAAGATTTTCGATTGATTGGACTCTCGCGAAATCTGCATTATTGTGGAAATGAAATTCGGTATACCTTTTCACATTTTTTCATTATTTTTTAAGTTTTCTTATTTTCTAGTTTTTCAAAATTTTGTTCGACCTATTATCTCCATTTATGTCATTACAACGATTGCATTTGGACCTTTTACGAACTCTGCATCATTGTGGAAATGCAGTGCATTACACGGTTCCCGAACTTTCCGTAATTGCTTTATATTTTTCTTTTTTAGTTTTTAAAATTTTGTTCGACCAATTATGTCTATTTATGCTATTATAACGATTACTGGTGGAACTTTCCCGAAATATGCAATGTTGTGGAAATGCCATAAACTTTCCGTAATTTCGTAATATTCTTCTTATTAGTTTTTCAAAATTTCGCCCGACCAATTATCTCCGTTTACATTATTACAAGGATTACATTTCGGGCTTTTCGGAAATGTACATTATTGTGGAAATACAGGCTGTTACACGTTTCGCTATTTTCTGTAATCATTTTTATTTTTTTTAGTTTTTCAGGATTTTGTGCGACCAGTTATTTACATTTGCGCCATTATGGCGTCTACAAATGGAAATTTCGCAAATCTGAATTTTAGTGGAAATGCAGGGCGTGACACGGTCCTGGCTGTGGGAGCACTCAGCAACAGAATTACTTGATATAGGAGTTGCGAAACTCCCCATAGGCCCTATGCATCAGAAAGTCGCCCTACGATTGGTCCTCTGTTTTGGAGTTTCGCGCACAGTGGCGCCATCTATTGGTGATGAAATAAACTATACAACGCGGTTTGCCACTCGATGACCTGGGCGAAAAATGGCATTTGGGTGCTTACGAGAACTTTTTGTGCGGAGGAAGCCCAACGGGAACAACCACACAAGCGTTTTTTATGTGTATTCGAACCAAGAGCAGTAAAAAATGCGACCGTGTGTTCAGCGAGACGCGTTGTCACCTGCGTAATGTCGTCTGCTCCACGTCAACTGCGGTCTTCCGGCGGCAAAAAAAGTTCAAACTTTGCTGCGACGGATTTACGTGAGCTTTAAAAGATTATTTAGAGCCCATTGATCAGCTACTGGAGTAGTTTTGGCATTCAGTGTGATGTCGGTCGAGCGAGAACTGCAAATTTAGTACTTGAGGTCTGACCTAAGTTGTGCCAGAGTGCCCGCGGAAGCGCCAATCGGTCGAGCCAGTTGCGCAGATGCAGAAACTATCGCAACAAAAACCGTACTTGAATTAACAATGAATAACTTAGGAAAGTACAAAAAATATGCATCTTTAAATTAAAGTTTAACTTTTAATTGTCAGTTTGAATAATGCTGTGTTTTTGAATAGCGCGTGCGGTGGCCGCGGTGGCGCCACGATACGTACGATTCAAAGCAGGGGGTTCAGGTGCCGGCCATTTTTTGAGGCGGAGTTTCGTAACTCCCTACATTGAAGCGCTCTGCTCAACAAAGAATGCTGGCGATCCAACGCAAAGTTTTTAGGGCAAACCGTAGGGTCGGTAAGTCTATTGTTATCTTCGTTTCCATTCAACCTGGTATCATTGAGCGCAGACCCAGCGAGCTAGACAACCTTCTCCCGCGCCAACGTCACTTGTGAGCTTGGAGTACCTGATGGCTCCAGACGTCGAGCAGGCGTTTTCGACTTCCACCTGCGGGCACAGGTCGGAGCCGCCGCCGCCGCTCTGCTGGTAGGCCGGTGAAAGGAAGTGCACGAGCGAGATGACCAGGTTGCCGAGCCCCATGGTGGCGATGCCGACACCAACGAAGCGCGGCTTGTGGCGCTGCGTGGCGAGGAATGAGACGGGCAGAATGGCGATGCAGCTGGCCACGTCGTTGCTGCTGAGGATCATCCCGCTCTCGTAGCTGCTCAACTGGTAGCGGCTCTCGAGAGACGGCAGCACCACCATCATCACGCCGCTCATGGAGAAGCTGCGCGTGAAGGACACCAGGCAGAGCACCGTCAGCGCGCACTTGGCCGTCCTGTAACCCTGCAGGAAGGCCGGGTACACGCCGAACAGGCCGCACCGCGTCTCCGCCACCTCTTCCTCTTCCGCGGCCCCCTTGGCCCCGTCGGCGTCCTTGGGGACCAGCATCTCACCGGTTTCGAGATACACGACGTCGCCGTCACTCGCCGGCGACGAAGTGATAGGGGATACGGGATCAGTAGGCTTCAGGATTGTATACCTCGGTGGTAACGGTGATCCTGCGTCTAGCGTCGATGGTCCTGGCGGCCCCGCCGGCGACGCCGCATTTAACGCGGAAGCTGGTTGACATGCTGGCTGCGTCCCCGACGCAGTGGCAGCAGCGCCAGGCGAGCCGGACGGCGACTGAATGGCAGTCCGCTCGTTCACGGACAGCATCGTCTCGGCCGCCGGCGATATCTCCATCGAAGGCGTCACCGTCAGCTGGTCGTGAAACGATGTTCGCCGTGACGCCCCCGAGAATGGGACCTCGGGGTCCTCCTCCAGCCTTCGACGCCTTTTTTTCCCGCGCTGCTGCTTCGTGGTCAGCGCAGTGTTTTTGCTGCTTTCTGGACCAGGGACTGAAGTTGGGCGGGTTCTCTTGGTGCCCTGGGGTGGGGTAGGGGTTCGCAACTGGCAGATGGCAGCCGGTGCTAAAGGCTGGGCATCCCCAGCTGGTGGCGAAGTGCTCGCTCTGTCGAGAAAAACATAAAGACACCAGAAATTAGGATTTACGGCCAGTAAAATTCCTAATGTCAGTGGGATCATGAGAAAAGCGTGGGAGGAGGGGGTCTTCTATTCACCAGGAATCGTCTGAAGAAGAAGAATCCGAGTCTGAAACTTGTGGTTGTTAGGCACGACTACAAGCAACGTTTATGTACCAACTGGCACCATTCTAGATAAATCAGTGCGGAATAGGTTCGAACGGTCAAATAGTCACTCTCTGTTGCTTTCGCCGAACGCGCTCTCCCCGCCCTTATCCTCCCTGTCCCCTCCCCCCCCCCCACTTCTTCTTACGAGAGAGCCGTACATGGCACCAACTCTGTCGAATTCCCGCAAAGTAGATGTAGCGGTGGGACGTGTACCTGCGTCCCGCTACACATATATGGTTCTTGTCGCAAGGGATACATTTGTAGTGCTCCCGCAAACCTCCGAGCTTAAAGGAGTACTGACACGAAATTTCAAAGCTGAGGTAACTATGTAAAACGCTTCCTTTTTATCAGGAGATATCTCCCAGCAAGTTTCAACAGCAACCGTTCAGCGAAACATATTTAAAATCCATTTTAATCTTCGCCCGCACGAGAAAGGCCAGAGCGGGTCGACGTGACATCATCTGCTACGTGCCCCAAACTGTCGACGCCCGGGCTCCCGTGACGAAGCCGACGCGCTGGCTGTGGTTGGCGCGCGCTGCTCGGGCGTGTGTACACGTCATGGTTTTGGGACTGACGTCATGCTGCCCGGGCCTGTGGGAACGGCGAAGACCTCGGCCGGTCTGGGCGCGCGCGTGCGCTCGCTCGCGCGCGCTTCCAGAGAGGCAGCGATACGGCAAGAATGGTGACGCCATGTGATACATGCTGACATGGCGGCCGCTCGGCGTTTTTTTGTCGAAACCGAAACTGGCACGAATAAACGACGCCGTAAATGAATGTTTACGCTGCGCTCGACAGTCTAATCTGTCATTCTATGATTAGTGGGCTGGTAGGCATGCATAGCAGCGAAAAAAAACGTAACATAAAAATTTCGTGTCAGTACTCCTTTAAGCACGAAAGAAGGTCTGTAATCCGGACTACACCGACTATGTTTAGCGTCGCAATGACACGCAGGGGGTGCAGGAAGTTCCGCTTCAACTGACCCTTCCTCGTTAGCAATACACCTTTGGCAGACGTAACAAAACAGACACCACGGTTCCTTGACGGGAAAATAACTGATTCTACCGGGGAGCAATTCTTCCGAGAGGACATAGCACTCGCTTACGTAATGGATAGCGCGCGGCAATCGCCGTGGGAAGGCGATCAACGACTTACCCCGGAAGGCCAGGCTTTCGGGGCAACAGGGGGGAAAGAAACCATCTTTTCGTGTAGGACAAGTTCATGATTTCAACATGTTTTGGTCTCATTGTTCGTGTTTTTTCACCGGTATTGGCACTCCAAACGCTAATATATTGAAAAATTACTACAGTTGATCAAAGTCTTTTTAATTACGTTATCTCTTCATCATTTTATAAAACAAATCAATGTTGTTTAAAGGGAAAGTGCGCATTGTGCGAAACGACAAAAGAAAAAAATCCCAGGCCATCTCCCCAAATGTGAAACCTTCGGAGGGGCGAAACATGCAGTGTATAAGTGTATTCTTAGTGCCTTGGCGTTTTTGGCAACGGAAGTGAAACCGTTGGGGGTAGAGGTATACAGCTTCGCTATAAATGTCTCTTGTTTTAAATGCAGAGCATTTCTTTAACTCACATGTAGCGTCCGCCGTCCGTCCGCAACAGCTCAGCGCGCAGGTGCACCCTCTCCCGCATCACGCTACCCTCCTCGCTCTCAACAACAGGTCCGCACCCCTCCCCCTACACTATATAAAAAAAATAATACTTACCGGCGCCTGGTTTCGATCACACGACCCTGCGGGCGGAACGCAAGGTACATGGTGCTCTTCCCACTGTGCCACAAAGCCGACACAGAATGGAAGGCTACGAACGCGCCTTATATCCTTGACTCATTCAAACTACGTCAAGAAGCTGCTGATACAACGCATTCACTACCTGTGGGCGGAACGCGAGGTACATGGTGCTCTTCCCACTGCGCCACAAAACCGACACAGAACGAAATTAAGGCTACGAACGCGCCTTATATCCTTGACTCATTCAAACTACGTCAAGAAGCTGCTGATACAACGCATTCACTACCACCAACTCCCCAAACACTAAACGTTAACGCAATACACCCACCCCCTATGCGACGCATTTGCTCGAGTCCCCCTCGCGGGGAGATGGGCCCAATTTTTTGAAGCACGAAGCTCTCTGGCGCGAGGTGTAGCGAGTACCCAGGTGTTTTTTTTAGTAGACGTTACGAGGCAATTCAGCGTGTCACGGTGCTTTTTAGCACACTTTACGCTCTAGCGAGAGTGGCTAAACGAGTTTTCCCGTGTTTTAGTACCGTGACTACATGGAACGACGATTATGATGACGACGACGACGACAGGTGACTCCAACAGCCCCATCCCCTAAAGAGCTTCGCCCCTAAAATCCACTTTACCTGACGATGACAGGAGACTCCAACAGCCCCAGCCCCTAAAGAGCTTCGCCCCTAAAATCCACTTTACCTGACGATGACAGGAGACTCCAACAGCCCCAGCCCCTAAAGAGCTTCGCCCCTAAAATCCACTTTACCTGACGATGACAGGAGACTCCAACAGCCCCAGCCCCTAAAGAGCTTCGCCCCTAAAAATCCACTTTACCTGACGATGACAGGAGACTCCAACAGCCCCAGCCCCTAAAAAGCTTTGCCCCTAAAATCCACTTTACCTGACGATGACAGGAGACTCCAACAGCCCCAGCCCCTAAAGAGCTTCGCCCCTAAAATCCACTTTACCTGACGATGACAGGAGACTCCAACAGCCCCAGCCCCTAAAGAGCTTCGCCCCTAAAAGCCACTTTACCTGACGATGACAGGAGACTCCAACAGCCCCAGCCCCTAAAAAGCTTCGCCCCTAAAATCCAATTTACCTGACGATGACAGGAGACTCCAACAGCCCCAGCCCCTAAAGAGCTTCGCCCCTAAAAATCCACTTTACCTGACGATGACAGGAGACTCCAACAGCCCCAGCCCCTAAAAAGCTTCGCCCCTAAAATCCACTTTACCTGACGATGACAGGAGACTCCAACAGCCCCAGCCCCTAAAGAGCTTCGCCCCTAAAATCCACTTTACCTGACGATGACAGGAGACTCCAACAGCCCCAGCCCCTAAAAAGCTTCGCCCCTAAAATCCACTTTACCTGACGATGACAGGAGACTCCAACAGCCCCAGCCCCTAAAGAGCTTCACCCCTAAAATCCACTTTACCTGACGATGACAGGAGACTCCAACAGCCCCAGCCCCTAAAGAGCTTCGCCCCTAAAATCCACTTTACCTGACGATGACAGGAGACTCCAACAGCCCCAGCCCCTAAAGAGCTTCGCCCCTAAAAATCCACTTTACCTGACGATGACAGGAGACTCCAACAGCCCCAGCCCCTAAAAAGCTTTGCCCCTAAAATCCACTTTACCTGACGATGACAGGAGACTCCAACAGCCCCAGCCCCTAAAGAGCTTCGCCCCTAAAAATCCACTTTACCTGACGATGACAGGAGACTCCAACAGCCCCAGCCCCTAAAGAGCTTCGCCCCTAAAATCCACTTTACCTGACGATGACAGGAGACTCCAACAGCCCCAGCCCCTAAAAAGCTTCGCCCCTAAAATCCAATTTACCTGACGATGACAGGAGACTCCAACAGCCCCAGCCCCTAAAGAGCTTCGCCCCTAAAAATCCACTTTACCTGACGATGACAGGAGACTCCAACAGCCCCAGCCCCTAAAAAGCTTCGCCCCTAAAATCCACTTTACCTGACGATGACAGGAGACTCCAACAGCCGCAGCCCCTAAAGAGCTTCGCCCCTAAAAATCCAACTTACCTGACGATGGCAGGAGACTCCAACAGCCCCAGCCCCTGAAGAGCTTCGCCCCTAAAATCCACTTTACCTGACGATGACAGGAGACTCCAACAGCCCCAGCCCCTAAAGTGCTTCTCCCCTAAAATACTTTACCTGACGATGACAGGAGACTCCAACAGCCCCAGCCCCTAAATAGCTTCGCCCCTAAAATTCCCCTTTACCTGACATATGAAGCCGGGCATTCAGATTACTGGCTTTACCAATGTGCTATCACCGCATGTTACGAGCTGGGAAACAAAAGTTACGCGAATGCATGTCACGTAACGAGTGAACATCACGGCCCGGGAGTATAACAGGTCAACCACCCGCCGCGCCTAGGTCTTGTTCTGGGGAAGGCGTGGCGTGTCTCGCCAGTCTGCTGTTCAAGCATTCCGCCCCAGAAGACGAAGAAACAAATTCGAGGAAAGAGCCGGAAACACCAACACTGTGTAGCAGTAAATCAGCCATTGAGAAATATATCGGCAGACTTTCGCCTTCACAGCGCGCAAGTGCGTTTTAACAAAGTGACCTCTATTGTTCGCCTGGATCGATTACAAAACGCTCATGTAAAGGGATCCGGTTCGGCTAGTTTTTTTTCTGTGTGTATGCTCTAGTTAGTAATCGGATGATCGTCATAAAAATTCTACACGAAACTTTTGAAGATCATGCACCACCCCATACGGTAATGCCATCGCGAATGATGCCGCATCCGCACGTATCCCGAGTGCCGAGCCCGTAGCGACTCATGAAAATGAATTGCCAGCTTCCATAGCTGCCTGCTAGCTGGCGCAAACACTTGTTCGACAATCACGCAAGTTGCGCAACCCGGTAAATAACCACAGTCGAACGCTAATGCGTAATCTTAACGGCTGCTGCCCTTGCACAGTGATACCATGCTGGAAATCTGAAATAGATGACTAAAAAAATTGCACCGCCTAATGCAATATAGAAATTAGTAACTGTATAACCGCTATCATGAGCCACGGCAGTGTTACTCCATTTCATTCCCCTGCCGCTCTTATACATGGTGTCAACGAAGGCATGCCTTCGCTCACAGTCACAGCCAGGCTGTCGAACCTCAACTTTTGTAGCGTAAGCTACACTGGCCGATGTTAAGCAGTTTCGCGTGGACCTTTAAATGCTGCGCAAGCGTGAGCAGCATTGGATTGCATTGGATTAGATTAGATTGAGTTGAATTGGATTGGATTTGGATTGGATTAAATTAGATCGGATTAAATTGTCAATCCATTTGGAGTATGGCTGTGTAGAGAATTAGGTCTGCACATTCGCCGGTCTGCGCATTCCGGAGGAATGACGTCATAGCCGCGGCAGACGCGCTGGTGCCGGTGCGTGCTCAGCTGTGCGCCTCCGTTGCGCAGTAGCCAAGTCTGATGCTGAACCGGAGCCGCTTGATAGCCGTTTCGCGTGGCTCCTAGAGAGCCGTGCTGCCCATGCGCGAGGAGCAGTGACTCGACTGGTTTGGATTGGACCTGACTGGACTGGACTGAATTGGATTGGATTGAATTGTAAATAGTTTTAGCAGCGGTAAGCATGATAATCAGCTAATCCTAGACAACCAGGAAACCTAAGAATAACCAGCTGAACCTTAGCTCACGATACGTATATCCTGGCATAGCCAGCTAAGCCACTGCTAATTTATTCGGGTTCGGTTCCGGTTCGGGTTAAAGCCTTTCAGGTACGGTTCCGTAGTCGGTTCCGGAACACCATTGCGTTCCGGTTCGAACCGGTTCAAACGAGTTCAGAGAGAAAAGCTGGAGTGTTTTTTAGGGGTGAAGCACAATAAGGCCGAGGCTTGTCTTTCCGGCGTCCGGCGTCCGTGTTCACGGCACGGCACCGTGTAAATCGAAACATGTGAACAAAAGGTTCGCAAAAATTACGCCCATCTTTCCGCGTTGGAACCCTGGTGTGCTGCGACGCATCGGGGGGTTCAATTGGTGTTTTTCTTGGGTTGATTCTCTAAATCGGGTGAAACGTGTTGTGTCGCGAAGTCGAACGAAAGCGAGCGCTGACTGAACTGCCGCAGCGCGCTACCCGCTTTATATTCAGAGCGCCTGAAGGAGAGGAGACAGCGGAGGAGAGTCGCGCATGCGCGCACTTGCGCGACAGGAGCGGAGCGAAGCGAGCGAAGCGCGCGCACGCACCTGTTGTTTATGATAATGAGACGGAGTGAGATTGTTGCGCACAGCTGTCGGAAAGAGCGGAGGAGAGTCGCGCATGCGCAGGTGGCGTCCGGACGCCGCCGACGCCCACGCCGACGCAAGAGGGACATGCCTGAGAGCAAGAGATGCGCGCATCTAAAAGTCAAGAACAAAATAAAAAAGGTTCACAAAAGGGTAGAGAGAGACAGAGAGAGAGGCACAGCACCGTGTGAATCGAAACATCTGTGAACAGAAGGTTCACAAAAGGTTAACAAGAACAAAATAAAAGGTTCACAAAAGGTCAGAGAGAGAAAGAGAGGGAGATAGAGAAAGAGAGACGCAGAGCACCGTGTAAATCGAAACATCTGTGAACACAAGGTTCACAAAAGTTCAACAAGAACAAAATAAAAGGTTCACAAAAGGTCAGAGAGAGAGAGAGAGTGCTCCTGCAGAGCCGTGCTGAGCATGTGCGAGGAGCATTGGATTGGATTGGATTAGACTGGATTAAATTGGATTTGGATTTGGATTGGATTACATTGAATTCGATTGGATTGGATTGAAATGGATTCAATTGAAATGGATTGAATAAATTGAATTGGATAGGATTGGATTGGAAATCGTTTTGGCTGCAGTAGCCACTCTCATGGGTGATTTACGGTAAGAACGATCCCCAGTGTTTCGCCCACTCATCATGATTCACTTCATGGAGATTCATGAATTTTTTGTTCAATATTTCTTGTGCTGTGCTTTCGTTTTTCAGTCACTTCGGTATAAAAACGAATTCGCAATGTAGGTTTCTTTGGGCAAATGTTTTGACTTGACCAACTGAAAGGCCAACTGAACTCAAATTTTCGACAACGTAAAAATAATGTAACCTAATAGTACACATAAAAAGGGTGCGAAATGCAAAATACTGCGTTTCAAACGTCAACGCGCGCGACTCAAACGGCTAGCGAAATTGGCGTTTTCGGAACCGAAACTGAATAGAAAAGGCGGCCATTACCGGCGGCCGGTCGTGACGTACGTGAGCGAACGAAAGCGGCCGCGCTAGCACCGGCGGCCACTCAGAGCAGCCTTCAAATGCGCGTGGTAGCGTCGCGTTTGGCACTGTTATTTCCGCAGAAGAGCTTCCACCAACGTTTGCCCATAATAATGGAGTTATGCCCAATTCCGGCATCGCGTTGCTATCAATCGAGATGAAGTAGACCGTCCAACAGTAATTTTTTTTCCATCAGAATAACTGCCGGAGTGGCGATTCTTGGCATTGCGAGTAAAAAGCGGACCCTGATTTACAAAGCTACTTACTCCTACGATATCGAAAAGTAGCTTTCGTTAGCCGGCGCCTCGGAACTCACATCGCTCAGTTTGAAGGGAACAAACTGCAAGCGGGTGGAGATCAATCACTATTTCTACAATACATTAGGTACAAACAGCTTCGTGAATATCGGCCCAGTATTTTTCACCTGCTGCACATCGAGAATCAAATTAAAAAAGTGGTCTGAAACTATAAGCCAGCTTCCACAGCTAAATGATGCACTAAAACACGAAAAAGTTTCCTATATGTAACGCTGTTTTCTACTTTAACCAGAGGCATGTGCTGTTGAAAACTCTTTACTTTCAAGTAACTAAATCTACCGCTTTACCACTAGTAAATACTTCACTTGAGAATTGAACGAAAAATTTAGTTTATTGTTTAGGAGAGGAGCAGTATCGTTAGCTTTCGCACTTCGCGAAGACGACGGCCGATATTTGTGCGGATGTATTTGTTACTACGAGAGAGGCTGATTTTGGTTCACTTAGCGTGTGAGGCAAAAGACGCACAAATGTTCATACCTGCGTGTACAGAAACTCTAGTTAGGTCGTGAAACTTTTGGAAAGGTCTAAAAGATGGAGGTGGTGTTGGGCCATCCCAAATATGGCCAATACTGGACGCGGAAGTACAAGTGGTCAAGAATTTATAAAATATCTTTCTGTGGTAGGTGCAATAGAAGTGACAAGTGTCGAAAAGTGCTCGTTTCGCGCAATTTTTTTCCTTGAGTAAAAATATTTTCAAGTAAAAAAAGTTTTGCTAACTCCGAAACGTTCGCAAGCGCGTGAATAGTTTGTAGGCTTCTAATCTCTTTTATTGCATTGAAAAAAAAAGGCGGATATTGCTACCTATGCAGTTAGTTTTAAACATGTGGTGATGACGGCGGTACAGCGCACTGGTGTAGCAGAGAAATCCCGGCCGAACGCATCCCTGCAGCCGGCGAAGCGCCATGCAAGTCGCCGGAGAAGCGCGAGCTTCACGGGACAGGTTCCACAACCTCCGTCACAGGCCGCTCGGAACTGGTTTCGGCGACTCTCCGCCAGGTGCATACGTCATCTGCTCGGGGGTGCTTTGAACGAAAGTACCTGGCGTGCTCTGTGATACCGAAGCTAAGGATTTCGCCATGGTGATTTCAAGAGCATAGACTACTCATTTGGATCAAATTTGGACAAACAAAAATTTTAGTTCAGTTGGCCTTTAACTGTACAATTCCCTGCAAAAGGCTTTCCTGTGGAGGTCAACATTTACAACACTAACTGAAGCGAAATAAAAGGTTCTTAGGGACATTTACGGCTGCTAATTTGTGTGAATGTGAAAACATTATTTTTATGGCTGCAAGGTAATTAAAGCGACAGCTTTCTCGGTTCAATCGAGGCGTCCTACCAAAAAAACGAGTGGATTTTTGGTAGGAGTGGATTATTCAGGATCAAACTCACTCGGGTTCGGCAGTGCTCAAACTAAATCTGGATCACTCGCGCTCACACGTACGCAAATCCACTCGGGCTCCAACTCATGATGCCACACTAGTCTCACGCTCCTTCAAACTCAATCTCACGCGTGTTTCAACCGAATGAGGCTGAGTAAGTGCTCTCGGGTGTGAGTACGCCGATCTCCGGTGGGGATCGTAGCGCGGGAGATTAATGGCGCACTCCTCCGTAAACGTGCTCTCGCGGACCTTACCGCTAGACCGACGCCTTCCCTATCTTACAAGGAGAGTGCGGACTGCCAGAGAAAGAGTCGTAAGGACGCGTCGGAGTCTTAGTGCATGCGCTCATTTCAATCAGCTCTCCAGGGTGTCCTGGAATTCGTCGGCTCAGTAGGCGAATCAGAAGTGGTTACTCGTCAGCTAGTTTCTGCTTAGATTGAATTTCTTTCCAATTTGATATGAAGCTATATGTCATTGCACTAAAAAGTAATCAGCCGTGCACAGCTGTAGTTCTGTATTACAGAGGAGAGTAATCGTTATTTTTCTTGCTACTCTAGAGAGATCTGAAATGCGCCGGGCAGACCGAAAGTGCTCAGTTATGCGTTAAGTGAAGAGAACAATAATTATCACATATACGTGTCAGCAGGCATTTCTGCAGCCACTGTCAGTCAGCGGTGCGCGATAGCGCCCCTCTTAGAACACGGCGATGTGACGTGCCGGCCTCGCGACAAGCGCAGAGAGGAGTTAATGGGTAAAACTCCGAATGGATCATCCGGAAAACTGCAAACGTATCTGGTTTTTCGTTGATGCAAGGGTGCAAGCTGTTGCTTACTGTCATTCTTTCTTTCTTTCTGTTTGTCCAGATATGTCGTGTGTTGCCCGCGTTGCTTCTGTGGTATTTCGTATTTGGTAGGCCTGTCGGAAAATTTGAACTTAAATCGTGCTGGTGAAGCCTGGGAAGTACAGAAATCACCTGAGCTGAAGCTGTGTGACCTTCTCTTGTGCCTCTTCTGTTGAGTACGCGAAGACCTGCAGTGTCTAAAACCACAGGAGTGCGCATAGGTGACATAACTGAAGGTTGGAACTGTGGATAGCATCATGCCGGCGGACAAGAGCCGCCAGGTTGAAACTGAGGCGCTAAAATGTATTAGTGTTAAGCCCATTCGAAGGTTAACCTTGAATTATTGCGTCCCCCTTTCCTTCCGTTGTAGGATTGGGCTGTTCTTGAAAAAAATATCGACACCGCTTGTGCTCCACCTCTGTTTCTCTGCATAGTGACTTCCGATCTTCCGAATCACCTACGCAAGCTATCGCATGGTATTTCTGCTCTCATATTGCCAAGGAGCAACATTCAAGCAACGCGGACCTAAAATGTCTACCCACGATACACGATCATTCCTTTTATCAAAAATGGCCCATCTCCCCGTGAGGGGGACTCGAGTAAATGCGTCGCATAGGGGGTGGTTGTATTGCGTTAACGTTTAGTGTTTGGGGAGTTGGTGGTAGTGAATGCGTTGTATCAGCAGCTTCTTGACGTAGTCAAGGATATAAAGCGCGTTCGTAGCCTCCCATTATGTGTCGGCTTTGTGGCGCAGTGGGTAGAGCCCCATGTACCTCTCGTTCCGCCCACAGGTAGTGAATGCGTTGTATCAGCAGCTTCTTGACGTAGTTTGAATAAATCAAGGATATAAGGCGCGTTCGTAGCCTTCCATTCTGTGTCGGCTTTGTGGCGCAGTGGGTAGAGCACCCTGTACCTTGCGTTCCGCCCGCAGGGTCGTGGGATCGAAACTAGGTGCCGGTAAGTATTATTTTTTTATATAGTGTAGGGGGAGGGGTGCATAGTGTAAGGGGAGGGGTGCGGACCTGTTGTTGAGAGCGAGGAGGGTAGCGTGATGCGGGAGAGGAGGAGTGGGGGGGAGGGCGCACCTGGAACGGCTGTTGCGGAAGCCGAGGCACGCCGACAACGCCGGGTGACATCGTGAGTTAAAGAAATGCTCTGCATTTAAAAGCATGTTGAGACCGATCAACATTCCTCTCCCTCTTCTCGAAGCATCGTTTACTCACCCCTTGGAGGCGTCCTCGTTGCCCGCCTCAACGGCCGGCTGTGCGGGCTGAGGTGCGGCACTCGGCAGATCAGTCTCGGGCTGCGACGCTGCTACGTCCGCGTTGTCGGCAGCACCCGCGTCGTCCGGGTGTTCTTTGCTGCTCTTTGACGGGTGAGAGTTCACGCTCGGGAATGCAGTGACGTTACTCCCGGCCGTCGAAGGCTCAGGCGTCTTGCCTGAAAGGGAAAGCAGATGGGAGAAGATCCCGCAACCGTAGTCTCGCTGGGCAGCGCTTAGATCGTGTCAAAGTAAAGACAGCGTGAGTCGCGAGCTGGAGTGTATGCGGAACGATGAAGAACGAATGCAACTGTGCGTAATGTGGCACCGGAGTGATGCAGTTAGAGATGTAGTGTGCAAAGTTCGAGCCATGAAGCGGTTGTTGTCAGCTTCTTAAGGTAGAGCAGCAAGCGGTGTACAAATGGTGCCATATTTGAGGCACTTAGAGGATGTTCTTACCATCTCTTCATGCTGTCGGCATTAACTAAAAAGGCTTCTTAAAGCTTAAATATATATTGCATACAGATACATGGCACACAGGAATGGGCGGATCCAGGGGGGATCCGGATGTCCTGAACCCTCCCTTAATTTACCATTAATGCCCCCAGGAAGATGAACCTTAAGGTCGTAGAAAAGTCTAGTTGACCATTTTCTATTCCTTATATTTTTAGTTTAACAAAATTTCGGCAAATAAAAAGGCTATTAACCTCATCATCATCATCACCATCATCACCATCACCCGCCGCGGTGGCTCAGTGGCTAAGGCGTTGCGCTACTGAGCACGAGGTCGCGGGTTCGATTCCCGGCCGCGGCGGCCGCTTTTCTGACGGAGGCGAAAAGCAAAAACTCCCGTGTGTACGAGACTTCGGCGCACGATAAAGATCCCCAGGTGGTCAAAATTAATCCGGAGCCCTCCACACGGCGCGCCTCATCGCCTGCGTTGCGTCGGCGCGTTAAACCTTACAATCAATCAACAATCAATCATCATCACCATCATCATCATCACTGATAGCTGACACCCCTACTGAAACTTTCCGTACATACGGAATTATGGGAATACGGAGTTCATACGGATTATTCCTCCCCCAAGCACACCGAAAGTAGATGTCAGTATAAAAAACAGGGAATCACATTAGTGGGCGCAATAAAAACGTTTGGCACAGGTTTCATGTTTTTATCTTCAATAATAAGCAAAATGACGCTCCGTATGTTTTCCGTATACTCCGTATATACGGAATTCATACGGACAATGATTTGGCGGTTCTAGTAAACTTACAGACATAAAATCGGTGTCAAATTTTTGGATAAGTATGCACTATTTCATTGATGGGTGTTTCTCAAAAATATTCCGTGTTTTGTTGCGGCTTTGTGTCAGTCTAGGAAAGTACTCCATATTTCCATATTTCCGTATATACGGAACTTTTCAGGAGGGACCCTCTTTAAAAAAACCTGGATCTGCGCCTGCACACAAGTAGCGGTGCGGGGATGTCGAGAGTCGCAGACAATTGTAACTCGTTTTATAACTGCTGACAAAAAATTCTTATACCGACCGATTTTTTCCGTTTTACAACCTTGCGTTTGGCGACAAAACCGTCTTTTGTGATCTATTGCTAAACAATTTCCTAAGTCTTGTGTATCGGTTTGTTAGTGGGAATAATGCCCTTTCCTTAGACCACTTGTCTGAAGGGCTGGTCAAGCTACTTTTATTTCCATTGAACATAATTCCGTGACTCTTGTCCTCTAGCAAACTTTTTTTAGCCATCGCAAGGACACCTGCCGTCCCTGCAGAAGTGTATGCCAAACAGCGTGCGCTGCTATTTTCTGCGGATAGGATTCGCAAAGAATTTTGGCTACGCCTTAGGAAATACCCTATGCGGGCAGGATAAACTAAGTTGTATCACGACCACTAAATGGGTGCGCGAGAATTTTATTTACGTTGGCATCGCAGCCAATAAGAATAGGGGGATTTACGAACGAAATCATTACTGTGGCAGCTGGAGCCCGGTTACGTCAAGGGGCCCTTTCGGACGTCCCACAAGATTGAAGGCATAAAACTCCGCCTACCTCGGGAAGCATGGAAGTAAGCCCTCTTCAAAGAAAGGGGGTCTGTGCAAGCAGTACTGTGTGTCCCAGAAGGCACGGGAACGCGTTCCTAGAACTTGGCAAAGCCTCGGCTCACGCGACCAATGATGTAACACTGATTGATGAAACCATTATTGGAGATTGCAAATGTGTAAAATACTTGTAAAACAATACTGCCGGACTCTTGCCTACACAGTAAGTGCTCCATTCACAAAACGTAATGTTTAGCAATGGATTTTTTATGGTGAATTATTACATATTGCAGTTGAGGCTCTTCGTGGTTCAATGAACAATAGGACGCCCCAAATCAATTGGTGTTTTCTTTACCACTCGGCACGCTTCACGGTAATAAATCGGCCATTGATTGATTAATCGATCGTGCGATTCATTCATTCATTCATTCATTCATTCATTCATTCATTCATTCATTCATTTCTTGAACACAGCGTTTATATTTGTCACGGACTTCATTAAACGGTCTGCCTCTATATTCACCGTGCAGTAGTAAGATCTGCCAACAAAGACCACCCAGATGTTTGAATCCTTCAGCCATATCAATTGGCATGGAAGAAATAACCAGCGTGGTTCGGCTTTCGAGTTTGGGGTCGAAGCCTCTTAGGGGCTGGGGCTGTTGGCGTCTCCTGTCGTCGTCGTCGTCGTTGTAATCGTCACTGCGTGTAGTCACGGTACTAAAACGCCAAAAAAATCGTTTGCGCCTCGCGCTAGAACTTAACGCGTACTAAAAAACACCGGGTCACTCGTTTACGCATCGCCCTAGAGAGCTTCGTGCTTAAAGCAAAGAGTCTTTTAAAGCAAAGCTCTATACCTCTACCCCCCCCCCCCCCCCCCCTTAGCCCCATAGGTTTCATCTCCGTTAGGAAAGACGCCAATGCGCCAAGAATACACTGCATGTTTCGCCCCTCCCGAGGTTTCACGTTAGTGGAGATGGCCCGAGATATTTTTATGCGTCAGCTACTACAATAACGGGCGTTGTTTTTTCCATGTCCTGTCCGAGCTGTATGGCGCGACGGGAAAACTAGAGCCGTGTACGGGATGCGCTGACACGTACCTTTGCGGCCATCCTTCTTGGACTTCCTGGCCCGCTTTTTCTTTCCGGTCGGCGGCTGGGCATGGCCTTTGTCCGCCACCGGCGCTGCAGTCTCGGCGTGTGGCCTTGGCGCCTCCGTATCCATTGGTGGTCAGCCCTACGCAGGCATGAATGCCATTGGCTAAGCGTCCTTACTGCGTCGCAATAACGCCCCACCGCGCATTGTTTTACCGCCGCAAGATGTATACTCGTTATTGTAACACTCACCCCTTTCACTATAATGCGAAACTACGTCGACTTCTTTATGTTGGCGATGCACAGAACTCTATTGACGCGCCCCTGTGATGCCATCTCTGTAGCCAGGGCAGTCGTATATGCTGGCAGCTGAGATCACTTATCATATTATATTTACAGCTGACCCCTCCCCTCCCCTTCCCCCCTCCCCTCATTGTGCATTGGCGTGACTTCAGATTTTCACTGCAACGTTCGATTCGTGAAGACGTGTTTCACATTTTTAAGTAAAGAGAATCTATGATTGACCTGGAAGGGCGACCTGCGCCCAATTTTTGTATTCACGCAATATCTTTACAGCGAGCGTTGCTAATGAGAAATCACTTTATGCGACAGCTTTTATAAGCGACCATAATGTATGTCTGCACTTACAATAAGTAGAAGTTAGAAGTGCTGCGCTCATGTTCCCACGAGAATGATTGAGTACTTTTGGGTCTGCGCGCAGCGTAACACACTAGAGGTATTATGAGAGTGTTTCCTCAAGTGCCAAGTCTATAAGCAGTCGGTAGCAATCAAACTTAGCGATAGACTGCGCCCACCACCTAAAGCGGCTGGAGTTTACACAAATATCCCTGCACTTGTAAAATAAATGCGGGACGTATACGCTGATATTGTCGCATTGTTTGTTCCATCAAGAATTCAAGCGCCATTCAAGAAACTAAACAATGGGCGTCGTTCGTACTAGGCGCTTTATCAATTCCGTGTAGCATAAGGGCGAAGGGATATACTCTAGGGCGTTGCTATTTATACAACGCAATAACTGGCCAGCCGTACATTCCCGTGAACAACAATTCGGAAGCGTACGCAGCCATGACATCAAAATGAACTACGTCAGTTCAAAACACACATTACAAAAGCGAGCCGTTCTGTAACTGCATTCCCTCAAAGCGATTTATTTGCACGGTCAGAGTCCATAGTGGGGACGATCGGACTGCACAATTTTCTCTCGATACGGTGGCCGGCAACCTCCACCCTTTCCTCCAACACTACGCTAGCTGCCTCCATCGATACCTTGGAAAAAAGCACCAGGTCACGTTCCGTAAGGCTTGAGAAGGTCTGTCACACATGGTGACAGCGCTGCCGTCCCGTGCTTACCTCTCAAGCGCTTGTGACACTGGGAGCAGAGCCAAGTGGCGGCCAGTTTAGAGGCAGGGCGTCTTCTTCTTCTTTCCCTTCACGCGCCGCGTGGTCAAGCCCCCTCGTTTCCTTCGCCCGTGCGCTGATACGCCATTTCCCGCAAATATTCAATCGATGGTGACGATGGCGATGCCATGATCAAATTCGGCTCGTACTCAGAAAAGTGGATGCTGTTTCAGAGTGGCTCGTTGTTAGAGTTTATATATCTCTGTTTATATCTTAGTTTCATGGAATGGGAACGTGTTAGCAATAGAAATTTCAACCCTTTCAGATTATGGAGATGGAAGGCCAGCCAAGCTGACCCGCCCGTCCTCATATGCGGCACATAATTGGAGGAGGAGGAATGAACATTATTGCAGTACGCTATCTAGGGGCGGCTGGTGACCACTGGGCACAGCCCAGCGGTGACTTCAGCAGCACGCTCCACCAGGGCTATTTGGACCCGGGGTTCAGAGCCCCCGATACCTTCTATTGATCAATAGAGGGGATTAGGGGAAAGGGGTCAAGCCCACATAGTGTGGCAGATGGTGTCGACGTCTCCGAAGTGGGGGCGTAGGGGAAATGGGTACTGATCGGGTTATAAATCCGATGAAGGTGTGCGAGACATGGAAGCTTAGGATATTATTTTGATGAAGCAGCCATTAGCGTTCTTCTTTTGTAGAAAGTGATGAGTGATGGGTGGCGTGGGGGGTATTTCTGGCCCTACAGTGCAGTCCCCCCAAAACTCCCGTGGAGCTCCTGTGGACACCTGCCCACACCGGCTTAGGGGGGATTGAGACGGCGCAAACAGCAGATGGAGCTCTTACGGCCCGAGCAAGCCCTTCGGTTACCCTTATGAATTACTGCAGTGCCTACAGACAAACTAGGTGATAATAAGAAGGATTATTTTTATATATAACAACCCAACATAAACCTGGGTATAAATGAGTATGGTAATACGCCGAACCCCAATCTCGATACAAATTCCGCCGGTCAAACAGCCGTCCAGGGGCGGTATTCTCGAGTTTTGTCCCTTTTGCATCCCTTTTAAAAGTGTCCCCTTTGGTGAGCCCTGATTGGCTAAAAGCAAACAACCGGAAGTGACGTAACGCAAGCGCAACAAACCTACTGCCAACGCCCATTGCTTAACCGGAAGTACGTCACGATGAAAGGGACTCAAAAGGGACGTTTTCAAAAGGGACAGTTGCGAGAATACCGCCCCAGGAGGAGTAGACTTCGGCGCCGACAGAGTAAAGAAACGCATTAGCCGTACGCGGGAGTGCACCTAGTTTACGTGCGCTTACGCCGGGCTGCGTCGATGAGCGAGTGCGTCGATATTACGCGTCCTAGTGGTTGGCCCTTAAAAGCGTAATGCTACCACGCGCTGCGTCACGTTTGACAGATTAGTTGTATATGGCTAGGATAGCACGATCTCGCGTCGGCGGCAACAATTTACTCAGCGGCGTTTGCTCGTCAAAGAGGCCTATAGTAGAGCGTGCCTGTGCGGTTCATTGCCTTGTCAACACGTGAATGGATGCCGCAAGTGGGTCAGGGAGCTTTTTACCGCTGATTTTGTACTTAGCGCGTCGCAGCATGACACCGAAGCGGAGGTACATAGCACCGTTCTCCCACAGTGTTCGCTGGGCCTGTCATGGATGATGATGACACCCTTTGTCTTGGACATCCTTATACCTTCCGTTGCGTTGCCATTACCCCAGGCGGCACAGAAAGGGTGTCCCAAGAACGGCCGATCTATGGCCGGTTTCTGGCATGTCCGGCCAGCATCCAGGTTCTGGCAGCCACCGATCATACGTTGAACAGCCAACATTCGGCAACCAGCGCTTCGGTGTTTCTCCGGCCACCCGTGTTCAGACACACAACAGCAGGTACCCGGCTGCTAGACATTCAGTTTACTCTTGGCTGCCGATGTTCATAAAGATAACGGCCGAAATACGGCCGTGGTGCATCCGTTTTTCCATTGAGAAGCGGTGTTCAGCCGAACCACGGCAAGCGACCGGCCACAGAATATTCGAATTCGAATAATCGTAGTCTTTTAAATGCAGAGCATTTCTTTAACTCACGATGTCACCCGGCGTTGTCGGCGTGCCTCGGCGTCCGCAACAGCCGTTCCAGGTGCGCCCTCTCCCCCACTCCTCCTCTCCCTCATCACGCTACCCTCCTCGCTCTCAACAACAGGTCCGCACCACTCCCCCACCCCTCCCTCCCTCGCCGCATCTCCAACACCTTTGGCGAGGCATCGCAGGACGTAGCTCGGCGTTTAGTGCAAAGTGTACTTGTGTCCAAAGCCACATATGGCGCCATGTTGTATTCCCTCACCAAACACCACACCCACCAGCTAGAAGTCCTTTACCGGGAAGCGCTTCGAGCTATAACTGGGCTTCCACGACACACACGGATTGAGGAGCTCTATCGGTACGCTGGTCTTCCCACTCTCGAAAGCATAATCCAATCCAGGGAAGAGGGGGCGAAAGACCGTCGCAATCTCACTCACCAGGGCCGCCGCTTACTGTGCCATGCCGGTGAGGATTTCGGCACGTCTGTGCCAACCATACATAAGCACATTCCACCTTGGGAGGATGAGCTCATTACTGAACAACGACCAGCACCCGCTCCACGTCACCAAGGAACTTACCCATCGCAGAGACATGTTTTTTCGGTCACCGCACCTCCCTTAAACACAGAAGACTCAGCAACACTTTCTGTCTTCGTGGCTGCTTTGTGGCGGCGCCATTTACAAACGGCGTCCCTCGCCGCCGTTACACACGTACCGGCCGTTGACACAACCCGCACCTTCAAGATGACCATACCACCTACCGCCACAGCGCTGGAGCTTCGCGCCATCGACGAGGGGGTCCAGCTGGCTGTACGCCTACTGGCAGCTGATCCCTAAACGTACCGAAGCGTCAGCATATTTACGGAGAGCGCAGAGGCTTTACGTTATCTCATTGGACCACCCAGATGGCACTCAGTCACTCATAACATTAAACGTTCCTGTGCAACGTTGTGACTGCGCACTGGCATTACTGTGACCGTTCGCCTGACACCCGGGCACGCAAGAGCCCTTGGTAGTGAGTGGGCCCATCAGCTGGCGAGCGAGGCTTGTCGAAATTTCCGCCCGCAGCTTCACGGCTCCCGCAGTGAGGAGTTCTGCTTTGATCCCGATGGCGAACGCCGCTGCCGCAAACAGCGCCGCCGTCAGGAGATCCTTTCAACAAAGTTGGTCGTGCTTTCAACAGTGCCCATCAACCCGGACCCAGTGCCTCCTGGGCTTAGCCGCGCTGCACATGTCTTCCTTAACCGTGCGCGCTCCGGATACGCTTTAACTGATGACGTCGTGGCCAGGTGGAGGCACGCCTCGAATAGAACAATGAGGAGCGGCAATTCCACGGCAGCAGCTTCCGAAGACCTTTCATCTGCGGTGGCATCACCATCCGACCCTTCGTACGTCTGCTACGCATTTGGGCAGTCACTGAAGCCAACCATCATTCACCTTGTATGGGACTGCATAGGTCTCGTAGGGCCACGTGAGACACATCGGCCTGCCTGGGTACTCGCTTACGAGGACTGGATCCGTCCGAAGGGCCGCATCAAACAGACTTTATCCGCACTTTGGCGGTTCGTTCTGGACTCCTCCATGTTGGGACACTATTGAGGTCTTCATCTCCCCTCCCTCCTCTTCCCCATGTGGCCTTGAGCCATCCCTTTCAATAAATGTTCGTTTGTTTGTTTGAACCCCTCCCCCTACACTATATATAAAAAATAGTACTTACCGGCGCCTGGTTTCGATCCCACGACCCTGCGGGCGGAACGCAAGGTACATGGTGCTCTACCCACTGCGCCATAAAGCCGACACAGAATGGAAGGCTACGAACGCGCCTTATATCCTTGACTCATTCAAACTACGTCAAGAAGCTGCTGATACAACGCATTCACTACCTGTGGGCGGAACGCGAGGTACACGGTGCTCTACCCACTGCGCCACAAAGCCGACACAGAATGGGAGGCTACGAACGCGCCTTATATCCTTGACTCATTCAAACTACGTCAAGAAGCTGCTGATACAACGAATTCACTACCACCAACTCCCCAAACACTAAACGTTAACGCAATACACCCACCCCCTATGCGACGCATTTACTCGAGTCCCCCTCGCGGGGAGATGGGCCCTTTCTTTTTTTTTTATTCTTGTTCGAAAGGAGACCGACCGGAGTGCGGCTGCCGCGGATTCGCCCTTTCAACGATGAACCGCGCGTCCGGCGGCAGAATATTCGTTTTCTTCGGGCAACCGGTGTTATAAAGGAGACCGGCCGACGTACGTCCCCAGAATGTACGTTTTTCATTCGGTTAGCGGTCCTCGGACGAATTACGGCAAGCGAACGGCCGAAGAATATTTGGCTACCGGTGTTCAGGAGAAGACCAGCCGATGTAAGGTCTCAGGTTATGTCATCCTTTCGGTAAGCGGCGTACTGCCGAACAACGGCATGCGTCTGGGCGCCGGAGCTCATGAACTATAGGTTGGAAAGATCCAGACCGGCCGCTGTACGACTGTTTTTTCCTGGGGGAAGAAAAAGCCGTTAGGGAGCCGAACGACGCAGACGCGTCTTTAATCCGCTCGGTGTTTATACGTTTTTAATGAACGAACTTCGTTTGTCAAGCAGTAATAAGTGGTTCTAGGTGAACGGACAAGGGGCAAGGAGTCACTGGACATTACCACATAACCTCTTAGGGCATCCGAATGCCATTTAGTGCACATGAAGACTGTGCTACGCCCACGGGTGAGCCAAGCCTCTCCAGTCATAGCCGCTACCACGCCTCGCCCGCCGGCTTCGTCGACGCGTCAGCTCGAAACTATTCGCCCCCTCGAGATGATTGGAGACATCGCCCCAGCAGAGATGTCCGACCCGAGATGGCGGTGGTTCACGGAAAATAACTGGCCTTAAAGGAGCCATGAAGAGAAAATGCAAGTTGGTTTTATTCGAAAGATTTCGTGTTTTATAGTGCCCCCAGCGCTTGTCCGGATACAAACGGTGCTTTATTCACTGAGAAATTAAACACTTTAGGTTAAAATTTTGATTTTCCCGCTAAATCGTGCGTTTTCGTGGCCCCAAGTGACATCACGGGAATCGACCGCTCTGCAGCCTAGAGTACCTTCATTCACGCATCCGCCGTACAGGGTAGAGACACGTAACGCTGGCGCCGCCATGTTCGGTTGCTCGCTCGCCGCCGAAGCAAGTCATTGTGTCAAAACCGCGCTAAAATTATCGCCGCAACGCGGTTTACTGAAGACGTTTGAATCATATTGTCTGTTTCGCGTTGCTAGGTCTCGTGGGAAACGAAAAGAATAACGCGTTGAGCCCGTTGGCCCAATTGCGGCGGCACGGGACCGTTCAAAGGTTGTCTCCACCCTGTACAGCGGTGTAGGTTTGTTCCCGCGTTTCTTTACGTTCCGTAACCTAGATGGCGCCACCATACCGTGACAAGCGTTTGGTTTGTTTTTGCCCGCATTTAAACCTGGCTTGTTTTTGTTCTGGGAGAAAATATTCGTTCCCTGAAACAGTACTCGCTCGACAAATGGGGTCACGTAAGACACCGTTGCTTGCGTCAATCGGCCAGTGTCGTCTGAGACAACCCCAAGCCCCGTAGTGCTGTGCAGCTAAACCAAAGCATGCTGTGCGCAGTACGAACAGCAGAACGTATCAGTACTTCTATGTTTACATGTGCTTTCTTAACTTCCACTGTTTGTCCCATCATTCTTATTGCTTTGTAAAGAATGTGCCCTAAATTTAAGCGCAAATCGCTCGTTCGTCTAGTTTGTAAGCTCTACCTAATTTGCGTCTGCTTCTGCCAGCCTCCGCCAATCGCAGAGCTTAGCCCATGTGACATCACAGGTTCTGTTGCGGGAAATGAGCTGGTGGGTCGCATGACCATTCCCGTTTTTCCTAATTATGTAGCTTTTTGAGCGAAGTTTACGTTAAAAGTGGTGTAAGTATGATTCTAACGAGACAATCTTTTGAATGAACCAAACTTGTGTTTTCTCTTCATGGCTCCTTTAAAGGGCGTCCAGCAAGCGGCCACCACGCAGGAGCTCAACCGGCTCCATGTCAAGGACTCCCCACCAAAGAAAGGCGAGGGCGCACAAAAGCGCAAGTTTTCGTCTATTCTAATGACAGTAATACTGCGAAAAACAATGTTGCACTATTTTGTTGGTGATAAAAGTAGAAGTGGCTAAGCTCGTGCATTTGTAGGTTCAACTTCATGGCCTGCACTATGTTACTTCATGGGATTTTATGCCTGCTAGTTAGAAACAAGTGTTATTTTAAATTAGAGATAACAACAGAGCCTTGTCAATGACAAAGTCTGGACATTAACTTAGTTGCGGTGTTTGAAGTTAGACAATAAAGCTGAGAAAAAAAATGTTGCACTATTATGTTGGTGATAAACGTAGAAGAGGCTAAGCTCGTGCATTTTTAGGCCGAACTTCGTGCCCTGCACTATATGACTTCACCGGATTTCATGACAGCCTATGTATAAATACGTGTTATTTTAAATCTGCGATAACAACAGAGCCCTGTCAATGAAAGTCTGGTCGTTAATTTAGATGCGGTGTTAGAAGGTGAGCTTAGCTCCACTTGAGATATGACTCATTTGGTTTCGCATATTCGCCAGCATCCTAGCAAACACGGATTTCGTCATGTTTTTCTTGCTCTACGCAGCTTGTTATGCTTTCGCATGATTTTGCTCTAGCAAAAGATAAGCTTAAAGTACTTGAGTGCATTTTAATGGACTTCAAAAGAGCATTTGACGGTGTTCCTAATGACCTTCTTGTTAGTACATTGCGCGCTATAAACTCAATGAATCGGTATTGCATGGATAGTTCAGTATCTCTCTCTAACGCAGCAGTCGGTCGCTCTCAGTAGTTGTTCTTCTGGGTATGTTCCCGTGACCTCAGGAATTCCCCAAGGCTCAGTTGCGGGCCCTCTTTTGTTTGTGTTAGATATAAATGATATTACTATTGGCCTCGAATCTTTGTTCAAAATGTTTGCGAATGACTGTGTAGTTTAGAGGACTATAGCGAATGAACGTGATTCCGAATACCTGCAGCATTACTCGAATTTAATACCATTGTGGTGTGCTGATTCATAAACGTTGTTGAATGTTAAAAAGTGTGTTAACGTCACCTTTACAAGAAAACCTTTATTCCAAGTCAATACGTATGGCGTAAATTACGCTGCTTTAAGAACGGCGGGAGAATATAAATAACCAGGAGTTTATTTAACGAGTGGTTAGAGGGGAACTAGGCACGATCACAACATAAAAGTTTCGGCTGCACGTGTTCTTAGCTTTCTGAGACAAAATTTCAGCGATCCTCCATCTAACTTAAAAGAACAACCATATTTCACTCATGTGCGCTCAATCTTGGAGTACGCATGTGTTTTCGTGGATCCCTACATAAAAAAGCTGGTTGACACGCTTGAAAGCGGACAGAATAGGGCAGTGCGATTTGTTTTAGGTAATTGGGACCGTCAACTTAGCATGAGGGAAAGTAAAAGTAAACTTAAATGGTAAGACGGGAAAGATTACAGAGGAAAGGGCAGGTTGAAATTTTTTCGTAATATCTATCATTCGAAAACTGAAATCGAAGGGGAGAAGCGCCACTCTACGTATCCCAAAGGGGGAGCGCAAACTCAAAGCAAATTATTAATTTTCCTTTAAAGGTGACGCCTTGCACGATTCATTTTATGTTAGATCAATACGTGAGTGTAATTATATTCCACGTACGATTGTATCCATTGTTTATAATGATGATTTTCACCGTACTTTGTAGAAATATTTTGTTATTTAGTCTCTAATTTCATGCTTAGTGTTATGTATCTCCCTGCTGTAATACATGGAAAGGCAAGCAGGTCTGATATAAATAAATAAATAAATAAATA
Source organism: Haemaphysalis longicornis (assembly GCF_048455015.1). Taxonomy (NCBI): domain Eukaryota; kingdom Metazoa; phylum Arthropoda; class Arachnida; order Ixodida; family Ixodidae; genus Haemaphysalis; species Haemaphysalis longicornis. The sequence continues at coordinate 7,073,310 of NW_027526282.1, forward strand.
AATAAATAAATAAATAAATAAATAAATAGACACCCGTTGAAAAGTGACTCGTTGTGGGCATCTTTTAGCAAATGGACATAGCAGGGTACAAAAATTGTTTTCCCTGTGTGTCAATTGCGGTAACAAAAAAGGACTAACACGCAGCCATTGACGCTGTTGAAAGTGCGAAAATATGACAGGTAGAAGCGTTAGAGTGCAAAGCACGGCTGGTGCTCTTTTCGAATGTGGAGGCAGGTGTGTATACATAGAGCCGAGCCGTAAGTTCGCCTCCGAGTGGTTGAGAGCCTTACGCATTCAAACTCGACCAATGAAATAATCATTATGTTTTATTCGTTGCAGTAGTCAACGTTGCTGCATGAATACTACCATCGCTATGGTATTGGTTTTAAACAAATTAAGAAACTCTAGTCTTACGCCTTTCCTTGCGTGAACACAGAGGGATACAACTGCAGCCACCAGAAGCAGGGCGTCATTCGCAACGAGTCTGAAGTAGGACATAAGAGAAAAATTAAGTTCTTCCGGACTATTATGTGGTGTGCACGTAACTCATGAAAACGGCATGAAAAATAGACTCAAAATGAAAGTACTTCTTCAATCTCTCCTATGATCAGCCCTGCGAAAGATCATCAGAAGAGTTGATCGAGTAGAAAAATTCTTTGAAAATGAAATTGGTGAAAAACTGGACATAATTTGTGTGAAGTCAATTGTATGGAATGTTCCTGGGTGTTTTGTGGAGTGCTGAAACGCTTCGTGAAATCATTCGCGCCGGTTTTATGCACAAACTACACTGGTAACGGAACCGTTGTAAAAATAGTTGATTTAGTCAGAGCATAGAAGTGTTCGGGAAGATTGTCTTAAAAGAAATTGGCCAAAAGCGCCACTTCAATCTTGTGAAACTCAACGTACTAAAGTATGCGCCCTCCGCCCGCCCCCCCCCCCCCCCCCCCCTGCCTCCGTTTATTACAGGTAAGCCACCCCACAGAAGATATCAGGACCTGGACAATACAACTATATTCCAGCTCTGCAAAGAATTGAATATTTTCTGCATTCGACAGTAAAAGAGACACAGCATATATAGAAACGACCATTTGTGAGCGTGTTTAATGAATTTTGTTTCCAACTGACGCTGATAATTAAGCAAGGCTGCGCTGAAGGCTGCACGGCTGGTGGTGGCGCGCGGGCTCACTTTGATGTGGCTGCAGTGGACCAAAAACGGTTGGTTTGTGCTGCTGCACATGCGCGACTGAGTCATCTGCTTGCGCTGCATGTAGTGGTCGTCCACCGGCCTCAGTGCTGTTAACGTACTGTGGCTTAACTCCAATGCCCGTAGCATGGCCGATCTTCCGGCAGCTTTAGTCCAGCTGGAGTCCGACGACCTCTTCTCGGCTGTACTCCCGTGGCCGTAATTCGGCCGCACACGGGTGGCTTTTAAATGGCCGGACCCTGCGGCTGGAATCTGGCCGTATGAACGTAAGCCGGTCGACTGGCCGACAGACACTGGCAGTTGGATTGCCATGGGAGTACGGCCGTATACGGCCAAAAGGCCCACATTTGGACACGGGCCGAACACGACTGCCGGAAAAAGGCCGGACAGAACATCACTGGCCAAAGAACACCTGCTTGACAGGCCAAACAGTTCTGTGCTGCCTGGAACGGGTATGATAGAATGACATGGTGATGGAATAAACCCACATTAGTACAGTAATACCTCTTAACTCGGACTCGCATATCTCGAAAAATCGGCTAAGTCGAACCATTTTCTACACGTCCCGTCTATTTGCTGCCCTTTATTACGAAGTGTTTTTGGGCCAAACTGCAGCTATCTGGATATCTGGACTGAGAGTGGAACGAACATTTCTCCGCCATGGACCATTTCACAATATTCGCGCGATGCTCCCGCGCCTAAGTCCTGCGATTTTTTTATCGTTTACCGCGCCTACCACAAAGGCGATGTTTTCCCCGAAGTCTCAACCTAGAGGCATATCAACTTCGTCAAGCAACCCTGTGTCACGTCATGTGACGGTAGAGACATGCGCAGAAGTACAGTGTACTAGATAATAAAGGTGTGCCGTGCTGGGAAAAACCTAGTGCAGAGCGCGGGTCCTTTTTACGGTGAAAAAAATAGTATGGAGTGGGGCCGTTCGCCGGAGAACTCCTGTGGCAGCCAGGCCCACCTCACGACCAAGTATAGTTGGTCGTGGTTGAAAGGATCTCCTGACGGCGGCGCTGTTTGCGGCAGCGGCGTTCGCCATCGGGATCAAAGCAGAACTCCTCACTGCGGGAGCCGTGAAGCTGCGGGCGGAAATTTCGACAAGCCTCGCTCGCCAGCTGATGGGCCCACTCACTACCAAGGGCTCTTGCGTGCCCGGGTGTCAGGCGAATGGTCACAGTAATGCCAGTGCGCAGTCACAACGTTGCACAGGAACGTTTAATGTTATGAGTGACTGAGTGCCATCTGGGTGGTCCAATGAGATAACGTAAAGCCTCTGCGCTCTCCGTAAATATGCTGACGCTTCGGTACGTTTGGGGATCAGCTGCCAGTAGGCGTACAGCCAGCTGGACCCCCTCGTCGATGGCGCGAAGCTCCAGCGCTGTGGCGGTAGGTGGTATGGTCATCTTGAAGGTGCGGGTTGTGTCAACGGCCGGTACGTGTGTAACGGCGGCGAGGGACGCCGTTTGTAAATGGCGCCGCCACAAAGCAGCCACGAAGACAGAAAGTGTTGCTGAGTCTTCTGTGTTTAAGGAAGGTGCGGTGACCGAAGGAACATGTCTCTGCGATGGGTAAGTTCCTTGGTGACGTGGAGCGGGTGCTGGTCGTTGTTCAGTAATGAGCTCATCCTCCCAAGGTGGAATGTGCTTATGTATGGTTGGCACAGACGTGCCGAAATCCTCACCGGCATGGCACAGTAAGCGGCGGCCCTGGTGAGTGAGATTGCGACGGTCTTTCGCCCCCTCTTCCCTGGATTGGATTATGCTTTCGAGAGTGGGAAGACCAGCGTACCGATAGAGCTCCTCAATCCGTGTGTGTCGTGGAAGCCCAGTTATAGCTCGAAGCGCTTCCCGGTAAAGGACTTCTAGCTGGTGGGTCTGGTGTTTGGTGAGGGAATACAACATGGCGCCATATGTGGCTTTGGACACAAGTACACTTTGCACTAAACGCCGAGCTACGTCCTGCGATGCCCCGCCAAAGGTGTTTGAGATGCGGCGAGGGAGGGAGGGGTGGGGGAGTGGTGCGGACCTGTTGTTGAGAGCGAGGAGGGTAGCGTGATGAGGGAGAGGAGGAGTGGGGGAGAGGGCGCACCTGGAACGGCTGTTGCGGACGCCGAGGCACGCCGACAACGCCGGGTGACATCGTGAGTTAAAGAAATGCTCTGCATTTAAAAGACTACGATTATTCGAATTCGAATATTCTGTGGCCGGTCGCTTGCCGTGGTTCGGCTGAACACCGCTTCTCAATGGAAAAACGGATGCACCACGGCCGTATTTCGGCCGTTATCTTTATGAACATCGGCAGCCAAGAGTAAACTGAATGTCTAGCAACCGGGTACCTGCTGTTGTGTGTCTGAACACGGGTGGCCGGAGAAACACCGAAGCGCTGGTTGCCGAATGTTGGCTGTTCAACGTATGATCGGTGGCTGCCAGAACCTGGATGCTGGCCGGACATGCCAGAAACCGGCCATAGATCGGCCGTTCTTGGGACACCCTTTCTGTGCCGCCTGGGGTAATGGCAACGCAACGGAAGGTATAAGGATGTCCAAGACAAAGGGTGTCATCATCATCCATGACAGGCCCAGCGAACACTGTGGGAGAACGGTGCTATGTACCTCCGCTTCGGTGTCATGCTGCGACGCGCTAAGTACAAAATCAGCGGTAAAAAGCTCCCTGACCCACTTGCGGCATCCATTCACGTGTTAACAAGGCAATGAACCGCACAGGCACGCTCTACTATAGGCCTCTTTGACGAGCAAACGCCGCTGAGTAAATTGTTGCCGCCGACGCGAGATCGTGCTATCCTAGCCATATACAACTAATCTGTCAAACGTGACGCAGCGCGTGGTAGCATTACGCTTTTAAGGGCCAACCACTAGGACGCGTAATATCGACGCACTCGCTCATCGACGCAGCCCGGCGTAAGCGCACGTAAACTAGGTGCACTCCCGCGTACGGCTAATGCGTTTCTTTACTCTGTCGGCGCCGAAGTCTACTCCTCCTGGGGCGGTATTCTCGCAACTGTCCCTTTTGAAAACGTCCCTTTTGAGTCCCTTTCATCGTGACGTACTTCCGGTTAAGCAATGGGCGTTTGCAGTAGGTTTGTTGCGCTTGCGTTACGCCACTTCCGGTTGTTTGCTTTTAGCCAATCAGGGCTCACCAAATGGGACACTTTTAAAAGGGATGCAAAAGGGACAAAACTCGAGAATACCGCCCCTGGACGGCTGTTTGACCGGCGGAATTTGTATCGAGATTGGGGTTCGGCGTATTACCATACTCATTTATACCCAGGTTTATGTTGGGTTGTTATATATAAAAATAATCCTTCTTATTATCACCTAGTTTGTCTGTAGGCACTGCAGTAATTCATGAGCAGATGGAGTGCACAAAACTACTGCAACTCATCGTGTCAAGTTCGAAACACTCGCGGTGAACCACTCTTTGCGCCACGTGTAGGAATAGCCACCTCCGGTGATGAAGCGCAGGGCTACCTTCGTTGTAGTTCTTAAGTGCTGGGGGAGCCATCTGACGACCGGAGAAGCCCTCGCCGGCAGTCCTCTTAGGTGGTCGCTTTTCTCATTTCGTATTCTTTCGTCTGGTCGATTTTCGAGGGGACAGAAGTATTCATCTGGGATTCAGGTCACACCTACTTTGTCCACTTCCGATACCATATGCCACTGATGCCCGGCTGCTTCCTAGAACGGCCGCTGAGCAGTTGCCCCCGGTGGAGTCTAATATTGCCTTCTGTCTGCACGGGTATCATATAACTTTCTAGAAACACGGCACCATACAGTGTCGCCACGCTGCATGCTGTGTACCGAAAACCTCAAGCAGTTCGCCGACCTTCTCGACAGCACCAATTGTGCTCATCATGTGGCAGTGCGTTACAGCAGGACGTTACAGCTCTCTCGGCTGACACTCAGTGCTCAGAGACCGTATGTGGTGAAGGCACCACCCAATGTTCGAAAACTTCCTCTCGACGACTAACTCACGCTATAGGGTCTTACGTAAGTAAATATCCTCCGAAACTTTTTATTCTATTTGAAGGCCAATCCTCGTGTGTGGATTGGTGCCACCTTTGTTTTTGGGCGGCACCACTACTTCCACTAGGGCGTAGAGGACATCAACATGGCCTTTTTAGGGGCGTAGCCACGAAGTGGAGGTCACTCCGGGCCCGCCCCCTCTCAGAAATATTGTCATGCCGGGTTTCCCTTTGTTTGAAGTCGTCTGAAGAATCGCCTAAAGTCGCCTGCAGGCGCGGAACTCGTTTTAAAGACGCGCTCGTTCATGCGAAACTGCAAACGAACACTGAGCCATCATCTAATTCCTTAGGCCGGTCTGGATGCTGTACATGTGAACATATACAGCCTGGAGACGCACGGACGCCGCCCGTCTCCGAATAGCTCCTCATGCATTACCCGCCGAATGCCCCTAGTTGGTCCGGCCGCCGGGCAACCCTTCCGCCCGGCAGTAGGGGCAGCAGAGCTGCTTGGCCCGCAAAAGAGCACAAAAAGCCTCATATGAACGTACATGTGATGTGGACCTAAGCGGCATATTTTGTCATGTATTGCCTTTACCACAGTAAAAAGTGTAATAAGATGATAGAGCATGTCACTGTATTTTAGCGTGTCAACAACCGATCATTGATGTTTTTTTGCATACCGACATCGCCTTTCGATGACTACCGGAGTTCAATAATATCTGTTGTACATGCGCAAAGCGTTGCCTTTGGCTCATCCTCTATTCCTCCAAATCAACAAAATGTACAACCCTCTTTGTTGTGTAGCTTTGCCTTTTTAGGAACTATTCCTCCATTCTTTAGCCACCCTCTTGATTTTAATCGATGTTCTGCATTTGCCTAACCGCAATTTTACTGAAACCACGTCTGTTCGACTAAACAGCTATAAATAGAGTGATATTTAAGAAACGCGCAACAATATCAATACTCAACAGTAGGCCAATAAGGTACTCAGGAGATGGTATACGAGCAAAAAACTATCAAAACATCATACATTGATGAAGAGTACGCACATTCCCTTGCTTCATTGCCATATCATATAAATGTGACGCAATTGCGGTCGAACGCAATTGGAAGGTTTTCGCGCGAACACCGACCGAAAAGAGCAGCAGCGCAGAATCCTCTTTTGTGAAGAAGGTGGTGTTTGGCCAGCTTCACGGACTCTTGGCCTTTATATGCGATGTTTATGCAGCACTTTATGCAACTTAAGAAATGGTTAAAAGAAAAGGACAGAACACCAGCTTTCGCAGATCTTCACTGAAAATTTTGTTATCGCCGGAGCATCTCAGACGCAACCAAGTCTGTGTTTGATCAGAACGAATGCAAAGCTTAAAACAGAAAGGGTGGCAGTTTGGTACCCGGGGGGCAATGTTTTAGCATTTTAGTGAAAGAAGAGTGCGAAATCTTGATTTTAATGGTTCATAGGAGAGCCGGTAGGCCCCTGGAGCACTTGGCTGGTCGATGCTCCCGCGATAACCTCAAATTGTGCGCTACTGTGCTTCATAGCTGGACAGAAAACAATGGGATAAAGCCTTGCGTGCCTAACACCCCCTCCCGCCATCTTTTGGTAGAGTGTGTCCCTCCTCCCTAAAAAATTACTGGGTACGCCACTGGCCCTTTGGCACAAACGCTTGGCTCACCAGTGAAGTTGACCGGCATTAACGTCGATTACCGCACTCTGAACATAACACCAGTGTTATTTTAAGAATCCAAAAACCTCTACATCTTTACCAAAAGCATGTCTTAAGCAAGTAATAAATGTGAATTTTGACACAGTGTTGTTGGCTTCTAAAAGATGGCTTCGCAAGCAAGGATTGCACATTTCACGGTAAATTGTGCAAGATGAAAGCGTTTTTTAGACATCAGTGACAGATGTGGTCAAAAACCGATTAATTATCACTGTTCGTCTAATATCTCTGATTTAGCAACCCAAAAACTTTCAAAAACGAAGAGTGCCGCTTCTCTGCGCACGCTCCTACCCGGCACGCTCCAGAGAAGAAGAAAGAGGTTGCGAGCCTCCAAGATGTTCAAAAACCAGCCTGACAGCACCGATGCCACCTGGAAGGCGCGCCTAAAGTCTCGACGTCGTTCGTCGCAAGAGCCACAGGCCAAGGTGGCAACCCCACCAACGGTGGAAACCCCTCCGTCCCCTCCAATGCCCACGCAGTTGGTATCGACGGCTGTCGCCGGTGGATCGCTCGGCCCCACGCTGCAGCACCGAGATGATGACAGCGATACTCAATCCTCCGGCGCATTGTCCTCCGATGTTGTCTCGAAGAAGCGCGGAAGGTCGAGGCGTCGTTCTTCGCAACCGACATCGGCCAAGGTGACGACCCCGTCAACGGCGGAACCCTTCCCGTTCAAGCCAATGCCTTCGCCTATGGGTTTGACGGCTCTCGCCACTGGACCGCTCGGCCCTACGGGAAAGCAGCGTAGTCCCGGCAGCGAACCTCCTCCCTCCTCCACCGTTTCGCCTTCCAGGTTAGTTCTAGTTGAGGGGCCGCCTTAAGCGACACAACCCTGTAGAAAAGGAAGCAATGAGAGGCGGTATAACTCCATTATCCACAGATTATAGTGCGAAAGCTCACGTTTTAATAACATGCGTATCAGCAGCACTTGCCGAAGTGACTGATGTCGTGACTGCCCCATTCCCTAGCCAACCCATTTCAATCCCACTCAACTCTGCACCACATAACAGCAAAACTGCCGATGCAGGCAAATACTCCACCGCCTCCAGACTTCTTCTTTAATACCGACGCGACCGTCGTACGATGAGTCCCAACATGCACTCTCATCATACCATTTCTCACACATCTTCACCCAGCATCCCGCAAGCACTTCCACTGCGGAGCTTATAGATCCAAGGCACGTATTCCTACTGTCATCACGACATCGCTCTTTTCCCGCGTTCTCTTTCCTAGTTGGAGCGGCTAGATCCTCTTGATTCTACAGAGAGCGAGAGTGGGGAAGGGAAGCAACGCAAAGACTGAAGTCTGAGTCTCAGGCAGCCTCCTCAGAGGCAGAACGTAAAGCAGCTTCGTCTGGCGGCGCGTCTTGAGGTGTGAAAGGCTGCTCCAATGCTAGCTTGTCCTGAACACGGGCAATGAGGAAGTTCTACCAGCATTGTCACTGGTGACGATTTAGAACGACCGAATCTTTCAATGCCGCAACACTGAGGTCCGTCGGTGAGGACCGGCCTGTTGTGTCGTGGGCGACGGCGAGCGGCCTCGGCAGCGACGGGAGCGAAGGCCGGCCGCCGGGCCCACCCACAAGCCCAAGAAGAAAGAGTGCGGCCTGCTCGCACCAAGACCAAACCCAAAGAGAACGTTTATTGTTCGACAAGACGACACCTAGACGCATACGCACGTGACCCGTCACGTGCGACCACAGCAACGACATCTAGTTACAATTAACACAACCAAGCGCCCACAGTGAGCGGGCGCTCCACTAGAGGGCGCCACTACACCACATCATCTTCCCGTGCAAAAGAAGTTCGCACACTCTGCGAAATACGCCACTACACCACATCATCTTCCCGTGCAAAAGAAGTTCGCACACTCTGCGAAATACATACAGCATCTTAAATGCACACTGCACATCATTCTCCCGCGCTTTGAAGAATGTCTGCATCTTCCTTTCACTTGACTCACACAACAGGCTATCAGTCGCTCACGACAGTTCTATAAAGTCCCAAAAAAAAACCCGTCCAAAAAACATTTTCAATGATGATATACGATTCAACACAGACATGACACGTTCAACATGACGCAAGGCATGAACCGTACGTATACCCCTTACTGCACATATTCGCGAAGCCACTGAGGCTGCTTAGTCTTACGGCGCGGACGCGTAGACGTTGAACTTGCATTATTTGACGATCCAGAAACCCCCTCATTTTCCCTTGTGTTGTCTACATGGCTATTTGGATCTGTTTGTTCACTATTTTCTTCCTGACATTCTAATGGTTCCCGAGGGACAATGGATTCAGACCTTGCACTGGTAGAGACCTCCGACAGATCAGGGTCTGTCTGAACACTGGGGCTTGTCCCTTCTGACAACTGTAGACTAGGGGACTGACTGTCACAAATGTCCAAGTTAGACAAAGAGTACAAAACTCTTTATGCCTCGACGAGAGTTCAACATTGTCATAGGAATACGGTGCCGAGCCAACCTCAATTCCTTTCGGAACGACTGTGAGTTTCGAAGCGTTCCAGATCTTTCCATCACTGAGCTTAAAGGTGAAAGGTGCAACCTGAGCTTGCACTGTCAACGGCTTACTATACTTCAGAAATCCTTGCTTACGGAATTTTACCTTCACGACATCTCCCACCTTTATGTGGGTCGGCTGCGCACCTTTCCTTCTGTCAAAGTACTGTTTAGCTTTATGCTGCTTCGTGAAGACCTGATTCCGAACATGAGGCAGGAAATTGTCCGATTCTGCTGCCTTTTTATGTATTCTGAAGTTGCTAATATCCACTTTGGAACGAGGCTGACGTCCATGCAGCAAAAAAGCTGGAGAAAGACCTGTCACTGAATGTGGTGTGACCCTATACGACCCAAGAAATTGTGTAATGCTTTTCGAAGCATCCTTGCCTTCCAGTCTGGCTACCTGTAAATGTTCTTTGAGAACTCTGTTAAACCGTTCAATCTGGCCGTTAGCCTGAGGGTAATAATTCGACGAGAACACGTGGCGGATACCTTTTTCCTTTAGATACTCTTGCATTTGTTTGGAGACAAACTGGGGTCCATTATCCGTCACTAAAACCTCAGGGAGCCCTTCCCGACTGAAAGAAGAGTCCAACAACTTAATGACATCCTCAGTTGAAATGGAATTTGTGCCCAGAACCTCAGGCCACTTAGAGTAGTAATCGACTAGTGTAACAAGAAATCGGGGGTACGACACATCTAACGGACCGACGATGTCCATTCCCAACTTTTGCCAAGGCCCTTCAGGCCATTCCACTGGCTGTAACGGAGCTACATGAGGCTTAGCAGACTTGTCTGCCAGCTGACAAACGTGACAATGCTTTACATGTTCTTCAACATTGCGATCCATTTGAGGCCACCAGTAACGTTCCCGGAGAAGTTGTTTCGTACGTACTATTCCTTGATGATTTTCATGTGCTAACTCGAGGAACGTAGGTACCAGTACACCAGGAATGACTACACGGTCATCACGCATGAGTAATCCGTCCACAACAGAAAGTTCATCCCTTACATGAAAGTAAGCTGTTAAGTCACTGTGTACCTTTTTCTTATCAGGCCAACCCTTTGACACATACTCTGCTACCTTCTGCAACGTTACATCGGCCTTCGTTGCCAGCTGCACGGTTTCTTTATCGACTACTGATGTTACCAGCGACACTATCTCTTCCTCCTTAACAAGTTCTTGACCGGTCTGAATGGGTAATCTCGATAGAGCGTCAGCCACCAGATTTTCTGACCCTTTGCAATACTCGATGTCAAAATTGTAGTACAGCAGACGAGCTGACCACCGTGAAATCCTTAAAGGTCTCCGACCTGAGTCTCCTGCGGCTAACAAAGCAACTACAGCCTGATGGTCAGTTCTAAGTGTGAACCGTCTGCCCCAAAGAAAAATGTGCCACTTTTCGCACGCGAACAAACAAGCCAGCGCTTCGCGCTCTCCCACAGAGTATTTTCTCTCAGTCTCCGACAAAGTTCTAGATGCAAAGGCTATGGTTTCAAGCCGAGAACCATACCGCTGCTGTAGTACCGCGCCAATTCCCACATCAGATGCGTCGGTAGTTACTACTACAGGCAAGTCAGGATTAAAGACTTTCACAACCGGAGAACATGTGAGGCACGCTTTCAACTGATCGAAGCTGCTCTGAGCATCATCAGACCAACAAAATGTCTGACCCTTCCTGAGCATGAGGCGAAGTGGTTCAACTATCTCTGCATAGTTCTTTATGAACTTAGCATAGTATCCTGCAAGACCTAAAAATGATTGCAGTGACTTTATGTCCGTAGGAGCGGGAGCATGAACTATAGCTTTTACTTTGCTCTCCAAAGGTGAGATGCCCTCAGCCGAAATCTTGTGACCCAAAAAATCAAGTTCCTTGACCGAAAAAAGACATTTGTCGTTCAACTTCATGCCACTGTTTGCTATACATGTTAAGACTTCAACCAGGCTCGCGTCATGCTCAGCTTGAGTCTTTCCCCACACAAGAATATCATCAAGATAGCAAACAACATTTCTGCAATTTTTTAAGATCTGAGACATCATTTTTTGAAAAACCGCAGGCGCCGACGCCAGACCAAAACACACCCTCTTAAACCTGAATAAGCCTTCATGAGTCACAAAGGTAGTTAAGTCCCTACTTCCCTCTTCCAGCAACAACTGATGATAAGCCGACGCCAAGTCAAGCTTAGAAAAACAAACAGCACCATGAAACATCTGCAACAGCTCTTCAACGTGCGGTAAAGGATATCCATCAATGATAATTGCCTTATTCGGTTCCCGGAGGTCCACACACAGCCGAATGTCACCGTTCTTTTTCCGGACGACGACGAGTGGCGAAACCCACTCCGAGGCGTCGACACGTTCAATGACATCATTGTCCTCCAGGCGTCGCAGCTCGCTGGACACTGGATCACGGAGAGCAAGAGGCAATCTTCGTAGCTTAGATGCAACTGGAGTCACACCTGGCCGCCGTTGGATCTTATGCGAGACGTCCTTGACAAGACCCAAGTCGCCGTTGAAGAGATGTTCGAAACCCGGGGGCACGTTCACGGGACACTGCACTGCACACACCGATGCTAGTCGACACGTAAGAGACGCACCGTCGATCTGAATGCCCAGTTGCTGGATGGCGTCGAGCCCCAAAAGAGATGTCCCTTTGTCGGTGACGTAGAATGTGACGGAGCAAGACCGTTGCAAGACTTGAACAGAAGCTTGGAATGAGCCGCGGATGCCGATACGTTGTTTGGAAAAATTCCACAAGTTGACGGAAGCCTTGGACAGCGCATGCTGTTTACTGAAGTGACGCTTGAAATCTTCGACAGTCATCAACGACACGGATGCTCCGGTATCGACTAAGAGTTGCATGGTCACTCCGCTGACTTCGGCTTGAACGACTAAGTCCTTTCTTGGAGGATTGTTGACGCTGACTTCAGCTTGGACGACTAAGTCCTTTCTAGAAGAAGTGCTGACTGTTAAGACGGAAGATCTTGCGGGTGCGTTGATCTCCGTGGATGCTGGATGCTCTACAGGTTCCGGTGTCGAAGCGGATCCCGTAGCTTCCTTCGAAGAAACTCGATGCACTGGTGCCGGCTTACGGCACATCGATGCGAAATGTCCCCACTTATTACAAGAGTTGCAGCGCCGATTTCGGGCTGGACAATTTTGAAATGCTGAATTATGCCATTTATTTCCGCATCGTTCGCACAACTGAAGCTTGCCTGCAAACTTCTGCTGAACTGTACCGCGGAACTCTACAGCTGACTGCGGATGGAAACGTCCATCTTGGAGGCCACCATCTTGCCTTCCCGAACCCAGTGGAATGACGTCACGGCCTCCCCGGCTGGCCAGGCCATCTTGAATTCCTGTGCCGCCATCTTGAGCGCGCCGGCCTCCCCGGCGGCCCATGCCATCTTGATTCTCCACGCCGCCATCTTGAGCGCGGCGGCTTCCCCGACTGTCATCTTCCGCGACGCCACCTTCTCCTCGTCGACCTACTGCTTGTACTTGATGCGAACCGAAGGCTTGGTTCGCCAACGACAAAGATTCAAAACTCCGACCAATCTCTTCAGCTTTCTCCAAAGACAACTTTTCGCCATGTGCGAGCAGCTTTTCTCTAACCTGGGGGTTAGACGTTCCATGTATGATTTGATCTCGGACGCGCTCCGCGTACGTCAGCCCGAACTTGCAACGCACGGCTTTCTCCTTTAGAGCGGTCACGTATTCTAAAAAACTTTCCCCCCGAAATTGACGACGGCTTGTGAACTCATGTCGTTCAACAAGCGTATTTGTGGACGCAGCGAAGAGCCGGTCCAGCTGCTCCAAAAGTTGGTCGAATTTCGAAATGGCCGGAGCCGAGGATGCGGTCACACTACAGTCGGTCGCGGAGTCGGTCACGATAGGGCTGGTTACATTAGCGTCGGTCACGTTACTGGCGGCGTCCCTCCTTGCTTCGTCCTGCTCCGCCTCAGCAAAATACCTTCGTTGCCCCTCCCTACCCAAAACACTGACGAGCGCCGACGCGCGTCGTCCGTCATTCCAGTCGCTGCCGCCAGCCGCCTCGAGATGGGCCTGAAACAATTTTTTCCAGTTATGCCACGGAATCGGAGGCGGCCCCGGCAATTCGAGGAAAACGGGCAGGTTATCGAAGAGGCCCATGCTGCCAAGCAGGAAGGAGAGAGATGCAGGAGCAGAAGCAGAAGAACGAAGTAGGGCGAGGCCTAAACGACGGTTCGACAAGCGTCAGCACAAAGAACGCTAGGCCTCGCGACGCCAGACGCGCCGGACAGTCACACTCGAGCGAGGTCAAACGCACTCACGTTTTCATTCTGCCGGACCCGTCGACGATGTCGTCGCAGCAGAAGAAAAGCATCCCATCCTCGTCGCCAAAAAGATGTTGTGTCGTGGGCGACGGCGAGCGGCCTCGGCAGCGACGGGAGCGAAGGCCGGCCGCCGGGCCCACCCACAAGCCCAAGAAGAAAGAGTGCGGCCTGCTCGCACCAAGACCAAACCCAAAGAGAACGTTTATTGTTCGACAAGACGACACCTAGACGCATACGCACGTGACCCGTCACGTGCGACCACAGCAACGACATCTAGTTACAATTAACACAACCAAGCGCCCACAGTGAGCGGGCGCTCCACTAGAGGGCGCCACTACACCACACGGCCGATGGCGGTCTTGGCGTCTATGGCAACGGGGCAGGACTGCAAGATGGATTCACAACACGGATAGCCTCCGCAGTACGTGCACTCTTCGGTCGGCCGGGCTGACCTTAGATGTGGACACAATAAGGCATTCATTGGCAGGGCTGTGCCTGTCGGATTAGCGACGAAGCAGTGCGATCAAACGTATAGGAGAGAGTATGTGGAGTACCAACGTTTTTTTTTATTTCAGTAACGTTGCAGTATACAGGATATATATTCTTCAAAAAGGCGGATCTGGACCATACTGCAAGGATGCTTTTTAGCTCGGACAATGTAGGACTGGTAAGTTTGCTCGCTTCGCCGGCTAGCCCCTGGCCCCGTTGATTCCCATCTACGCTTTGGTAGCCAAATGTCAGGCGAACCAAATCGAGGTATGTCGGGGGCAAGTGTCATCCAACTGCGGTGAAATCATATCGCGCAATTCTGATACACCCTGTGCAGTGCCCGTTCGCCAGGTTTGGAGGACGGCTTTATGGCTTTCTATACCAACGATATTGTGGTGCTTGTCGTTATTGAAGTGTCTTTGCCTCAGCGATAGCAAAATATTTGTCCGGCTTGGACGAAGATATACTATTATGTCCTCGCGGGTGCGTTTTACGTGGGCCAATGACCATTGTTACTGTTTTGGCGTCAAAATAGTGAGCATGCGTGTAAAATACATCAAGTAACGTGTCTTTTGCCATCTGAGCTCTTATTTGTAGTGTATTAGTATTAGTTGTTAAATCGATACCACGTGGACATTGGCGCATTATGATTCGCGGAATACCTTTCATGGAGGGCATTCAGCTGGAAGGGCAAGAACTTGGCGAGTTTTTCACCCGACTGCTGCGTGTATGCATTCCCAGGATAAGCGACCGAAGGCGTTGAGGTTGGAACAACCTGTAATTCCACACATTCCCTAAGCGCTTCAAGCACCACCGTCTTTACGATTTTGTAAGTTGCATACTGGGGAGTCATTCAATGGCCCAGACGCCCATCTGCGCGGCTGTGCCACAGGATTGCGCGTATCGGCGATGGTGAACGATTCATGTGCAAGTGAGAGCGTGACCAGTGAGTCATGTGCCATGTGAGCCATGCTGAATGGGAAATTCTACTTCTTGGGAGCGCCGCTCACCGCTTTAGGCGTGTAATAGAGTGTTTCGGAAAGCCATAAAACTTCTAACCCCCGGGCAAATATTTCCTGGACATGGTTTTTAATTCTTTTCTCCGTCTATGCATTGTCATAACGTGCAGACGTGCGCTCGCGCGATACTCTTAAAAATTTTATCATCTTCGCATGGTGGACTAATTAAACGCGAAGGTAAAAATTCTCTCAGGTACGAACAAAATTCACAAAGATTTTGTTGTGGTTTATTGAGCAGGCACCACAGGTGCAGTCTAGTGCTGCGAAATAATCGTGCGCTTTTTTTACTTAATTAAAAACGAACAGCTTTGTGTTCTGACCCGCGCCTATCACTTCCGCTTTCACTTTGCTTTTACTCACGTGTCGGGTAACTTACCCTTTCGCGTAACTTTGTTTTCCCAATGACTACCGGGTCTTGTATACAAATCCCTAGGCAAGGCTTTTAACATTAGCAGTAGCCGGGAAAGTGGGCAGCGCGATCAGTGAAATTAATTTTTCCAAGTACACGCATGGTATAGGTGCACAGGTTTGAGAACAGTGCCCAAAATTTTCAACTTGTCTGCTTTAAAGGAGCCATGAAGAGAAAATACAACTTCGTTTAATTTGAAAGAACTAGGATTCAGTATCTCACTCAGCTCCATTACACCACGAAAGGTGTTTTTTAACGAAAAAAAAGCAAAAAGTATTTAGAAACTTTCAAATTTTGCGCCACAGTGACGTGTTATGAGCAAGAATGACGTCATACGGGCCAACAATAAAACATAATTTTCAGTGCGTTAACTGCAACTTAGCATTCAAGTGGTGTGGTCAAATGGAACTAGAGGCCCCATTACAGACGTACAGTCATGTGTCGTCGCGACAGGTCAGTTAGGCGGCCGCCAATCGCACAAACAAGGTTCCGTGACGTCATAGAAAAGTTGCGAGAAATTGGCTAGGGGGTCGCGACTGCTTCACACGTTTTCTGTAATATCTCCGTTATTTGTTCGAAGATTGCGATGATATTGGTATCATTGTTATCGAGATTAAGCAGTCTTTCTAATAAACCCGACTTGTATTTTGTCTTCATGGCTCCTTTAAGTACCAGGACCTGGTTTGGCTACAGGCTGTATTTTTATTTTTTCACAAGGGCGGACAGCACCCGGAAAAATATTTTCGGCTACACCATTTCTTCTAAAAGTGCTTTTACGTGAAAAAGGAACAAACTTTCTTGAGTGTGTGTTTCTTCGCAGGGTGTGGGCGTAGAATATTTCTTTGCACTGTAGTAGAGAGTGGTTTTGGGTACGGCAGGTATTCTCAAAAATATATTACTAGAAGAAAAAAAACACTTTTGAATAGCGACAAGTATATCACTGAATTATTTCTAAAACTATGTATGTATGTATTTATTGTACTTAGGAAAAGGAAAAGCCACCAACAGGCGTAGTTTGTCTCGCCTAGGGGGCGGACACCGGAACGCCTGCTGGTGTAGGGGGGGAGGGGGAGGAAAGGGAGAAAAGAATACATAGGAATAGGAGGATAGGGGGAGAAGGTTGACATTACAATGCATGTAACTCGCGCAAGGGTAAATATAAAACACAAAAGAGAAAAAAAAAAGGAAAAAGGGGAATAAGGGTAAATATAAAACACAGAAGAGAGAAAAAAAAAAGGGTTGCACACTGGGAAAATTAACATTACAGAGAAACACTACAGATATAGACAACACATGAATCTACAAAGGACACAGCACACTTGTAAAAGGGGTCACACACGCACACACACAAGTACAGAAGCTGCTTCAGCAGCAGCACTCCTCCACAATCTGGGCAGCTAGGCAGAGTTGTAGTGGAGTGCGCTGTGCAGCCCCGAGGCCCGCAGGTATGTACCCAGGGCCTCGAGCACTTTGTCTCGCTCCCTAGCACTGCCCGGGGGCCAAAGCATAAAACTACCGAAAAATGTGCAATAAAATGCGGCTTATTTTCCTATAGAGTCACCGAGAAGCTTAAAATCTCAAGTCAGTATTCTTGGGCCTCAGAGTTTCAGTGTGCATATAATACTAACACTTGTGGTAAACTTCTCTTTCAGTACCGATGTACCCAGACCAACGATCGCTCAGGGAAGAGATCTTTCCGTGGCTGACGTCCAGACCCCCGCGTCTCACAGCGATACGACCACATCGTCGGGCTCTTCAAGCAGGCGTAAAAAGCCACGGCGAGCCGGCATCGCTCGAGCAGACCACCTTTGGGCAGTCGACGCTGAAGTAGCTGCGCCTATGTACCAGGCAATCATATCTCAAAGCTCTTCACGCGGGCCTAAAAAGTCGCGCGACCGCAAGAAAGCCAAACCGAAGGATCGCCCTCAAGCTGAGAAAGCCCCGAACGCTGTCTCCGAGTCACTGGTCAAGCAAGACCATCGTGACGCTGTGTCGCTACGTCGTCGGCCCAGTGCGACTCCGAGCACCCAGCCACCGCCGCAGTGGCTCGTCCGGGAGCAGCAACAGACGCAGAAGGTAGCGATGCCGTACAGCCGCTACCAAACAGCGCTCCTGCCTGGTGAGGTAGCAGTCGTTCAGGGGGATTTCACACCGCCGGTTGACCAACGTCCTGACCGGGTCACACTTTTGCCACCGAGATCTGGACTTGTTGCGGCAGTGAACGACGCCACTTCCCAGCCGCCGACGCTACAACCTCAAAACAAAGGTACGGCTCCTCCTTCGTCCAAACCGGAAACAGTGGTAATGGTAATGTGCCATGCAGCACAGGTAGCAGACAGGAGGCCTCGTTTAACCTCGTTTACACTTGTTCTTTTAATTAACCTTTCGTGACTGATACCAGCGTCAGTTTTCGCCTAAGCAAAGAAACGAGTAAAAGCAGTGTATAAAATTTTCTTGATCGGTAGCAGAATCAGTCCTCTCCGAAACTGAATTAAAAATAAAATAGCGAATACAGTTTATTAAGAATTTCAACCTTGAATTTAAAAGTGTAATAATAATTTCGATCTTGAATTAAAATGTTCGCGTTCTTATTGATAGAATAAAAATTGCGAATAAAAAGTCCACCAAGCGCAATCTCTTACACTACGCTGTTACCAAAAAAGATTGGACGCCTTGAATAATCGTGAGTTAGTGCATTACGCCTGCGATTTGGCACGAAATCATAGTCACGAAGCTGCACTGCATTGTACCCTAGAACTCTACGTGTGTACAGCACTGCACCAATACTGTATTCTGTCTCCGCTTGGCTGTTCCATTAGTAGCAGTTCCAATAGTAGCAGATCAGGAACTCCTTGTCTCCAAGCCGTCTTCTGTGCAGCAACCTCTTCCACAGCTCGAGGGAGGAGGGTAATAGGGATATGTATTCGGCGTGACAAAGCTGTACGAGGTCGGGTGCTGCGTTAGGGATATCGGGGCAGATAGGGCAATCGTAGAGGTAGGCAATTGGTGAGATTTTGTGAAGTTGACGGCGATGGTAGTCGGTGTGGGTTTGCCGTCGGCGGTACGTGCGAGCGTCTGTCGTGGAAAGGGAGGGGTTGGGAGAGGGAAAGGTGAGGCGGGGCTCCCTGTAGTGGCGGAGGATATCTGTGTACGTTTAAAGGGGGGCCTGTCTTCCTCTTCTGGAAAGGCTCGGTGGATGACGTGGTGGGCGGTGGCCTGTGCCACCTCATTCCCAGGAAGGAATCTACGGGCAGGATGCATACGATGTATGTCTGGGGTAGCTCAGGCCATTGAGAGAGTACGGTTGCTGCGATAGTGGATATTCTTCCTGATGCAAAGCGCGGGCAAGCCGCTTGCGAGTCTGTGACTGCGGTAATGTTGGAGGAAGGGGCGTGTGTTACTAAGGAAGCAATGAGCATCTCCGGCTGGGGCGTTGGAGGCGGTGAGGAAAGTATGCGCAGTAAGAGTGGCGCCGTTTGCTTGGATGGCTGCACACGCGTGTGCGGGGTGAGTGTGATAGCGTGCAGCGTCAGCGTAGTGGGCTCCTTGGCCATTGGTGTATTTTGTGACCCGATATTGTCCGCGGCCTACGTTATAGATGGGGTGCATGTGCCTGGGTATCGGGAGAACGTGAATGGCGGTTCGATGAGCAATCGATTGACAGTGTATAGGCCTACTGTTCTCCTTTTGAGGGAGGGAGTATCCTAGCTTGGCGAGTACTTATCGCCCGGTTGCTGGGAGTCGTAGGCGTTGTAGCTGGTTGTTGGTCTGCGCGCCCGTGTGCTCCGATACTGTGTTATGCAGGCCTAAAGTTGTAATAGTCTTTCAGTGGAGGTAAAAGCTGGGAGTTCGAGAACAGTTTTGCCAGCCTAGTGGGTGATGATGCCAATCTTTGCTGTTTCTTAACATTTAAGGGCCGAGTGTGGAGTTCTGTACGTGATGCGGCCCTAGAGCATTGCTTGAATATTTCGACAGGTATCAGCTTCTTTAAGGCCTCTCCGGCGGGTGCGGATGCATTAGAGGAGATGTGAAAATTGCTGTACAGTTTGTCCGAGTCACGAAGCAGGGCTCCTGCTGACCCATTATAGGGATAAGGGATACCTAATATTCGATGGGTTTGCACAATAGGACCCCACAGGCAGTTTATGATGCCTGTCGGGCCTGGGGCGGTGTTGGGAGGCCCTCCCCGCGTCCGGGCCCGTAGAATAGGAAGAGTACATGAAGCGGCATGGTTTCATATACCGTATTTTTGCTATCCTAGGCATTCCTTGGTTCTAAGCGCCCTCCCCTAATTTCAGAAAAACATTTTGGAAAAAAGTGTGCGTGCGTATCATAGCACCCCCTTTTTTAAGCAACCATGTCAAGGTGGATTTTGGACGCGTGTTAGCGGGTTCAATGTAATGTTGTGATCAGGTCATTTATCGGACGTTTTCAATAACATTTCACTTCGACAGAAAAGAGGACCTGCTGTGGGATACAGAGAGCGGCGGCTCAAACGGTGCAACGGGCTCGAGGGGTAGGGAGTGTGACTGAGCATCAGACGCAAGCAACGGGTTCACTGCCTGTACAAATTTTTCTCCTGAATATTTGCCAAATGAAACATGATTCCTTGCGCCCGTCTCGTCGAGATACCGTCGCAAATAAAGTATTTGTGAGGGGGAATATTTTTTTAATCTAAGCAACCCCCTCACTTTCGGCCTTGCGATCCTGGAAGAAAGGTGGTACTTAGAATCGAGTAAGTACGGTAGTTGGTGGTGGTTGTGATTACTTGCTGTAGGCGGACTTTTTGGTTGTCCAGAGATCCGCTGTTGGTCCGTATAGTAAGGTCCCCCGCATAAAATGCGTGTGAGATGCTCGGTGTTTCTCGATGCAGTGCGATGTTAAAAAGATAGGGGTGAAATAACTAAGCCTTGCGCAGTACCCTTGATGGTGTGCTGAACTTGTCCGAGGTGTCAGGGCCTAGATGGAGTGATTCTGTGCGGTCCGTGAGATAGGTGGTGCGCACGTTATTGTAGGTGGCGGCTCCGCATTTAAGGGGACGTAGCCTGGTAGAATGACCTTGTGGGTGACATTTTCAAAAGACTTTGCACGCCTAGGGCTATAATGAAGCTGGGCTGAGTCTTGCTGAGGTTGGCAACGATTTGCCCTTGAAGGTGCCGTTGGATGTCATTGGTGGATACGTGGTTGCCGAAAATCAGACCATGTGGTAGAGTGAGCCACTCTTTTCAACGTAGTCGGTGAGGCGGCGTGCGACAAAGTGTTAAAAAGTTTGCCAACGCATAAGGTCAAGAAAATGCGGCTAAGATTGTCGGTAGTGATGGGCTGAATGGGCTTCAGGAGAAGAGTAATGTCCGCGTGGCGCCAGTGAGCCGGTACCGTGCCGTAATACCATTCAGTCGAGTAGCGAGGTAAATTGTTCTTCTTTGAGGTAGCGGAGGAGACCGACGAGGATCTGATCGCCGCCGGGTGCCGCTTTCCGGGTTCACTTTGAGATAGCTAGAAAAAAAAATTCACAGAAATGATGTGACAAAATCAAAAATATGCATCTTATACATGTAGTCCGAAAAACTAATATCTTAGTAAAAAACGCGGAAAAGAACGACGGAAAATGAGCAAAAAATAGCGCGAACGGGCCAATCCTGCATATAGGTCTTAGATCTTGGAGAAAAAAAACAAATAGCAAAACAAACGGACTTCATGGCTATCATGATATAATTTTACATCATAAAATAAACAAAAAAACTTAAAACAATGAAATGATCCAGCGTAATTTCTTGCTTATAGCCATATAGGGCTGTGAAGAAGTCACACTTACACAAGCGTAATAAGGATGGTACACATTAATCGGAAATTCTCCATATTTCTACAGATTTTTAACCGAAAGAATCGAAGTGCTATATAACACGTTCAAATTTCGCGCTACAGTGGTTTGTATGGGCAGAAGCTACGTCATATGGGCCAGCGCTACAACTTTCATCACCTCTGTCCGTTCGCATTCAAGTGATACGGTTAAACTAAACTAGATATTCCACTAAAATCTCCTACTGTCAGTTTCTTGGAGGTCGTTTAGGACAACGGCCATCGATCGTACAAACAAGTCTCTTTGACGTCATAAACAAGTTGCGGGAAAGTGGCTAAGGATTCGCCACTGCTTCACAGGTTTTCTTTATTATATTTTTGTTTGTTTGAGTTTCCGGTAAAATAACTAACATTATTATCGGGACCCAAACATATTTTCTCTTCATGCTTCCTCTAAACCCCACAAAGGCGATAAATATTTCCCAGAGAGGTCCTTGGGCAACAGCCGTGATTCTGCATTTCATGTGAGTCCCAACGTTAACACAGCGGTTCATATCCACAAAAGAAGCATAGTTACCCGCGTGACCCAGCGGCGCAACATTCACCACCAAGCCTTGCCGCTCTGAGCTGCTGCATGTACTGCACTGCTGGGCAGTCTGAATTGCGTATATATCACTGGTGGCTGCAACCTCGGCGGTAGTGAGCGGTAGCCAGCCGTCAACGCTGTACTGCGTAGGTACCCCGAAGTAGAACTCATAGAAGTACAGATTAAACCCTGCAGCATGCACCCTCAAGCGGTGCTCAATTTACGCAATAATGATTTCACATTAACAATTCATCGCAAGCGCTTAGTGCTTTCTCTCCGTGTGAAGTGGTACTTAGTGCAGACCGCTATCTTTCTTTCTCCTCACTCTTTAGATCCTGCGACGAAGGACAGACGCAAGCATTCGATGCCCTCCGCTTCCGACACGCTGCAAACCCTCAGCTTGCCTCCGGATGCTGTAGTTGACCCACCACCATTGGAACCCGCGTCGGCAACCCCCGCAGGTCCTCGAGATTTTAGTGAAGCAAGGAGCAGCATCACCGCGCCTCCAGCTAGAGATGTGAGTAACCCCCCTTTACTAAAGCCCTGAACACGTACGTGTGCTGGCTTGGTGGTGTTAGGAGAGCTGCCCGGGAGCGTAACCTGAAAGACAGACCCGTGCTCAATCCTTTTACCATCCCTGGGGTTTAATGCTTTCAAGTGGACTTGTTTTTGCACGCCCATCGCGCGGTAAGAACGCTCCGAGCCAACTGTCTTTGGGCATACCTCGGGCACAGGCGGAGAGAACCATTTTCTTAAAACGCGGTGAGCGGCTCTTGATAGATCCAAAAGCACGGTGCTTCCAAAACAGATCAACAGATCAACAGATCAAGCGTTTCTGACTTCGGCGCAAGCTTTGAAAATTCTAGGGGCAATTTTAAAACCCGGTTTCAACCAATGTATAAAGTGTACCAGCAAACCATTCTAGGAGTTTCCACAGCACGGAGCGTACGCGTTAAGCTACGCGCACACTAGTGTCGAACGCTGCCCTGCCGACGGCCGCCCCTGGCGGCCGTCGGCAGGGCGGTATCGGCAACTTCGACGCTAGTGTGCACGTAACTTTCGTGTGCGTGCTGGCGCCGCCGGACCACCGACGTTGCAACCGTATAACGTACAACTTCCACAAGTGCGATGAATTGCACGTGCGTTTTAAAACTCCTCAGTCGGTTTAAGCAATTCATGGTCACCCGGGTTTCCACACACCATGACGAGGCACGACTGGTGCTTTTCTCGCTTTTTCATTTGAGCTCTTTGGCTGCTTGAATTACCAAGTATTTCGGGGCTAGTTACAGCTGACATCATTTTTTTCCCGGCGAATAGCCTTTACGACACCCTGGTGAACAGCAGCGGTGACTGCGTTTCTTGCACGCTCTCCCCGACGCAGTCGCTGTCGGAAGGGCACTGCAGCGAGTGCGCCCCGCTGTCTCCTAGGGGAGTGTGCAGCATCAGGGCGGAGGCCGCGCAGCGCTTCAAGGTGTACCTCACCGGCGCCATCGTCGCCGCGGTTGCCCTTATCGTCTTCATCCTGGCGCTGCCACTGGGCGGCCGCCCGGACTGGGACCATGGTGTCTGCGCCACCCCGGACTGCATTCGTCACGCCCTCGTGCTCGGTATTCTCGACCGAAGCCAGGATAACGGCTCGGTTCCGGGACCATGCGACGACTTCGGCACGTTTGTCTGTAAGGCGGCCAGGAACCGCTACGGCCGGCTAGCGGCAGACATCGTGTCCCAGATGATCCTCGACTGGGCCGCCGGGCTGGGAACCGAGACGTCTTCCCTGGGTACAAGTTCCGACAGCTTCTCGAAGCCAGCCGCAGTGATGCACTCTTGCATGCTGTGCACAGGCTGTGGAAAGGCGAGAATAGAACGCCTCGTCGAACTCGTGGCCAACCGCAGCTTTGCTTGGCCCACCATCGGCGACGATCAGAAGAGGGATGCATTTATCAGATACAATTACGCGATGTCTCTGAGGGTAAGGATGCTGGAGTTCTCTTTCTCCTTGTTCTAAAATGCTTCTGACACCTGCTTTGAGAAGAAAATGTTGGAAAAGTGTCTCCAATAGCGCCCTAATATCCTAACGCTTCCCCTAAGCCTTTTCCTGCACTACCCCATATTTAGTGCTGAAGAGCCTCTGATGGAGATGAACGACAAGGCCCTTTCCCATTGGCGCCAAATGCATATTTCTGTTGAATAATTCTGTCCACTTTGTAAACCACTACTCTTGTAGATTTTTAAAAACGACAGTCTTTCTTACACTACTTAAAGGGACCCCGAAAAGCTTTGTGAAGGTGGCAATCAAATGCATTCAGGTGGTAGAACACATAACGGGGGATTTTTGAGCCAAGTGTGAGCCCCATACGTTGTACAGATAATTTGTAAACAATTTTTGAAGATCGCCTTTCGCAGCCGATGAGCGCGACACCGCAGCGAGCCGACCGCGGCTGACGCAACGGCGACCGCGGCTGACGCAACGGCGATCGCTGCTGACGCAACGGCGAAGGCGCCCCCTGACTTGCCCAATCGCCGGCAAGGTCGGCCGCCGGCGGCGTCACTGCCATTGGCTTCCGGCTGCTCTTCCTCCTTCCTGCGCGATCCCGAGGCAAAGGCGGCAAAGGCGGGTCCGCAGTGATTGACGCGAGCCTAGGCGCAGGAATGTAGCTAGCTGCTTTGAAGGAGGCAGAGAGGGAGGAGGAGTCGATCGGCAAGTGGGGAGAGGTGCATTTAATTGCTTCTGGCGCAGCTAATACTGAATGTAGATCAATAATTCCAACGGCATTGCATCGCTATATTGGTGCTACGTGACAATACAGGCCTTTTGTAACTTTTACAGAAGGCTTTTCTGGGTCCCTTTAAATGCGAAAAGGTTGGTCTGTGACTATGTCTGTCAGTTTGTCGATCTAACTGCCGTTGCCTTCATTCAACTGCCGAGCCAAAATTCGAGAGAACTCCGAACGAGACGCTTACATATGCAAAACTTTACCATACTACTAAATCTGGTGGCAATGTTCATACTTGTCAACATTGTTGAGCGAAAACGGAGCTTGAGGCACATTTGCGGCAAGCTCTGAATGCGTAGCTGATATTTGCATTATTCCTTTATTAACAATACGTGGGTACTTATCTTTCGCGTTAGCGAATAATAAAAATACCCATTAAGAATGTTTCGACCTCACAATACAAAAAGCGCTGGCGGCACACCCCTTGTGGCCGCAGTTACAATTTAAAAAAAGAACAAATGGTGCCAGTAGAGGGAGCGAGCAGTGGAACGCGGCAAAATTGAATTGACCTGAGCTATAGCCTCCGCTGTGTTTATCGTTGGAGGAGCGAGATGGCAGGGCAAGAGTGTGGCAGGTGCGCGGGGTAGAGAGGAGGGCAAGTCACGTGACAGGGGTCAGAAGGATATCGTCTTTCGACTCCATTTCCCGTGCAGTAAGCAGATAGGCTGCCGATTTTTCAACATACGGGCTTTTCGTCGACTCTGTTCTCTTGGCTCCCCATAGAATGCCCTTCACCTTCGGCTACCATAAACGTCTTTAGTGCGTGAGGTTAAGCCGCATAGGTGCCCCATTTTGATCCCTGTGGTTTCCCATAATACGTAGAACGCTCAAGGCTGTAATTCCAGCTTTTTAATAACCATCACGGACATAGCGCACCTTACACACACCTTATCCGAACACTTCGGTACGCACCTCATAAAATCCGCACATTATCCGTGGACACTAAAGGCGGCGATATGTCCCCGTCCTCACGCACTCTATAAAGTCCCATTTCCAAACGGCTCATCGTCTCGGGAAACTGTTAAAGTGGTATTCCCACGACGGAGAAATCTGCCATGTCGCTGCGCCACCTGACCCCTACCGCCCCTACGTCACGGTTTCTCGCAGGCGCAACGCTCCGATCGGAGGTCAGAGCTTCTGCTCGCGAGCTACAAATGATCTGATGTTTGGCGGTGGAGGCGGCGGGATTTCGTCTGCTCGTCAGGCAACTGGCCGCGACTCAAGTTCTCAAGCGGTTACAAGCGCTCTATTTTAAATGCAGAGCATTTCAGTAACTCACGATGTCACCCGCGTTGACGTCCGTAGTCGTAGTCCGCACCCCTCCCCCTGCACTATATAAAAAAAATACTATCCGGCGCCTGGTTTCGATCCCTCGACCCTGCGGGCGGAACGCAATGTACATGGTGCTCTCCCCACTGCGCCACAAAGCCGACAAAGAATGGGAGGCTACGAACACGCCTAATATCCTTCACTTATTCAAACTACGTCAAGAAGCTGCTGATGCGCTCGCATCGCGCTCTCTCGCCGCGGTCGGTTCGTGCTTAAACCACATATGTCGTTCGCGCGCGCTCCGGTCGCTAACATCTGTGGCGTGATGGTGACTTCCGTATCACGCGTTCGTGTGGTGGCGCGATTTCGGCGCTATAACACTCTCTCGCGAGGGGCATTGGATTGGATTCGATTGGATTGGCTTGGATTGGCTTGGCTTGGCTTGGTGTGGATTTGGATTGGATTGAATTAAAGTGGATTGCATTGGATTGTGTTGCGTCATAGCCGCGTCACGTTGCGTCATAGCCGCTCCACGTTGCGTCATAGCCGCGGCAGGGGGTTCACGGCACGTTTCACGTTTCACCATCGACTTCATCGAC
The DNA here is from genome assembly GCF_048455015.1 of Haemaphysalis longicornis. Lineage (NCBI taxonomy): Eukaryota > Metazoa > Arthropoda > Arachnida > Ixodida > Ixodidae > Haemaphysalis > Haemaphysalis longicornis. Next base: position 7,100,004 of record NW_027526282.1, read on the forward strand.
AATGTCTACGCTGGAAGAGAAGAGCGGAAATGCTCTGCATTTGATCGTGCCCCTCGCGAGGGGGATGTTCTCATTTTTTTTATTGCGTTTTACAACACTGGAAGCGAAAATGCGCAGCGCACCGGACAGGTGCATGAAAATGCCGTGCATAGAACCAGCATGGTCACTGTGCGAGCGGCGGCCGCGGCCGCAAAGAGGCGCAGGCTCGTGCGATAGCTTGTTATCGCTCCCCAACGCTCAAGAAAAGCTGCACATAAAAGAAAGGGGGTAATATGTGATCGCGAATTGCATTAAAAATGGTCGCCTGCGCTGCTTGCGAGAGCGACAATGAAATATTTGCCGCAGGGTTAAGCCTAAAACCTGTATGCGGGCGTGTAGCTGGACCGGCCGGCTGCTCTCAGCGCGCGTCTCCCCACCGCGGCAGCACCTGCATCGCGTCCACGGCCAATTTTCGGGCGGCTGACAAGATCAGTAGAAGGAAGCTTTCGCAGAAATTGCCGCCGTCGCGGAATCGCCGGTGCTGTGCCAGCCCTGCTGTCGAGAATCGAGATAGACGAGGATGCGAGATGGTCGTATCCTCCGTGCGAGCAAAGGAGCTGGCCGAGCGGAAGTCCGCCTGCGGTGACGTCACGATCTCCCTCGGATTTCTCCGCTGAAAGGCTCCGTTGTGTGACTACCGCTTCAACTCAAAACATCAAATTTTAAACGCTCCGCTTGGGCTCTCTTGCAGTTTTCGGTTCCTAAAATTTTTTCAAAACTATTTTTCCATCAAGGGGCTGCCGAAGTTCCGAAGCGTATGCTATATAATCAAGAGATAATGATGGAAATCTGCAAATAACTTTCGCTCAGAATTTGTGTACTATGTCTCTTTGGGTTTAAAATGACCCAGACACGCTGCCATTTTGTGGAATACATTTCTTTTGAGCCTGCGATGTGAAATTTATTTTCACTTCATTGGAACCAGCGTATTGTTGCTAGCAATATCCAGCTGGTGCTCCCATGGTAATGCGTAAGTAAAGGAACGGACTGTCAGGAGGAGCAGAAAACTTCGTATCTTGTTTTCATGTGGGCTCTTCTGTCTAGCCTACTACGTACGTCGTAAACCCTCTGCGTTTCATTATAGTATGCACAACTGAATACCCACTGTACAGGCATCAGATCGGGTCAGTCGTCCATAATGATTCGCATCTGTTTGTGTCACAGTTGTTAAGATGCAGACTATATGCCCGTGACGTACCACGTATTTGTCATCATTCCTGATCATTCATTGCGGAGCATCTTCTCCAGTGGCTAAAGATGTCCGATTTGGTTTACCTGCATTGCCTAACAGCACGATAAAAACGGGGCTAAACGGTGCGTAGAAGTTCGAGTTCTACAGTTATACGTGGTTTTGGACTCATCTTACAATGCATACTACAAGCGTACAAGGGCGTGGTTCCAACGGAGTAAAAATAAGGATAAAAGAAAATTTTTCTTGTTCCCTTTCTGCTTCCCCGGGGTGGCTAGATAACTAAACCACATCCAAACTATGAGGCAGCCAATTTGGAAATAAGTAAAAAATCACTTCTGACACACTTTGCAGGGTATCACGTGCAGGGTATCACGTGGTGCCATTGTGACACTAAACCTCTCTTTGCAGGCTCTTGTGGAGCTCTCCGTCGAGTGGGCCCTACCACTCTGGTTCCGGCTCGAGCTCTCACCCCCCACCCAGCTCCGCCGTCGTCGCGTAGTCCGCATTCTTCCGTCGCCCATGCCACCTCTCTGGGACGCCTTCCACCAGGACCTGCTGTCCGACTCAGATGCGTACGTCTCCTACCTGGGGTGTTTCAACGCCTCTATTCTCCGTATGCGAGAGCCATCCCAACAGTACTACAGATTCCTGGCCGAAAGAAGCGCAGACGTTCAACGTAACATCTTCGAAACCCTAAAAAACGCCACAGCCGTGGTAGCGCCGTTTCTTGTCCAATTGAGCAACTTGTCTTCTTTCGTGCGAGGTGTGACGGTTGCCAACTGGTTGACGATTCTCCAGTCTGCGTTTGCCGTCACTCCCAATGTCTCTGAACAGGACTTCGTCCTCGTAGCCAACGCGCGTCTCCTGGGCGCGATGGACAGGATCTTTGACACTCACTCACCGTTGGATCTCTTCTACCACACGACCTGGTGGTTCCTGCAAGCTCTGGGTCCATTCGCGAGCGATAAGGTCTTCAGCTTCCTGGACAGCGACTCTGCGCGCAGGCTTTTCTTGCGGACTATGTGCGCTGCCCACACGGAGAGCATATATTACGACTCGCTGGCAGCAATTAACAAAGCCAAGTTCACCGAACAGCAGCGGTATGCGATCAGTATTCACCTTCGGAACGTCCGGACGGTCGCAGTTGAGAAAGTGAGTTCTCTTGAGAAAACAAGCAACGCTTCGAGAGACGCCTTGTCTGACATCCGTGAGAAAACCATTGATTTCATCTGGCCTCAGAAAGATCTAGAATTAGGTTCCCTCCGCATGACCAACGCAAGCACTGTACACTTCTTCAACGAGTGGGTGGAGAGTAGACGCCCCCTCCACGACCACAGCAACTCTACCAAGTCACTTGGTGACGCCTCCAAGATTTTCCGGCTTGACGCCAGACACGTGACATCGTACGACCCGCTATCGAACGTCATCTCCGTGTCGGTCGCCGCCCTCGATTCGCCTCTCTTCTACTTGCAAGGCACCAGCGCCATGACCTATGGAGGTTTGGGGTTCATCTACGCCTCTGCATTACTAAAAGCACTCGACACCGCAATGCTTATTGGAGGCGGCGACGCCGTCTTTGCGACCACAGATACAACCTCACGCGGAGGCTTACGGAATTTGTTACCGTGCGTACACACCGACCTCGCCTTTCCTGAGCTTCCAGCGCTGCGCGTAGCGTACGAAGCGTACGCACGCTTTCGCAATGCTACCACGGACCTTCCTTTGAAAGGACTGGCTAACTACAGTGCCGAGCAAATTTTTTTCCTCACGTTTTGTCACAGCACCTGCGAGTTCAGTAAATCCGGTTCTCCAGAGTCGCCGCGCTGCAACGAGGCTGTTACGAACTTCGAACCCTTCGAGAAGGCGTTCAACTGCCACTCTGATTCGAAGATCAGCAATTCCACTAACTGCAGCCCTAACTTATAAACGTATAGTGGGGTAAAGCTCCAGACGTTCGAACAAATTTATTCCAGTTAGTTTTCGTGGCGTGTGAGCATGTGGTTCACAGCCGTCGTGCCGTATTTATTACGAGTGCTACAGTTGTATGCTTTTTAATTTTTGTGTTACGGGCTCCATTTTTGATGCTCATTCTCGTACATGCCTTGAAATGTGCATATCCAATAAATATGCACGAAGAAATCCAATTGATGCTGTGATTTTGGTATCATCATCATCATCACCAGCCTCTCCACGCCCACTACAGGGGAAAGGCCTTTCCCATTAATCTCGAACTATCCCGGTCCTGTGCTAACTGCGAACACTTTATCCCCGCAAACTTCTTGATATCACGTGCCCATCTAACTCTCTGCTGCCCTCTGCCACGCTTCCCTTCTCTAGGAATCCCCTCTGTTGCCCTTAATGACCAACGGTTATCTTGCCTTCGGATTACATGCCCTGCCCACGTCCATTTCTTCTTAATTTCTACTAATATGTCCATAATATGGCCTCCCTTATTTATATGTAGAATTGGAGTGCACGTTGCTAACAACCTCGAGATGCGCAGATGCTAACAACCTCGAGATGCCCCTCTCCACCGGGGACGGGAGGAGGCGAATTTAAATGCAGTTAGCCTCGCCACCAAGTCAAGTTTCAAGGTAGGTTTCCTGCAGACTCAGATCCGGAGAGAGTCGAGGTGTTTGCGAGGAACTTGTTCGTCCGAATCCCGTCGGCGGCAGCCGCTTTTCTCATGGCGGCTAAAAGCAAAAACGCCCGTGTATGCGAGATTTCGGTGCACGTTAAAGATCCCCAGTTGGTCAAAATTAATACGGAGCCCTCCACTACGGCGCTCCTTAGCGCCTGCATTGCGTCGGCGCGTTAAACACAATCAATCCATAAATCAAATCGAGGAACTTGTTCAAGAAACTTTCTTGCGTTCTGGTTAGGGTGGGAAGGAGGTGAGTTGGCCTGGAGGTGTGAGGGCATTGAGGCGTAGCTGTTCAGCCGCTAGCAGTTGTAGAGCCTCATTGCGGGAGCGAGGCTGTGATCATTGCACGATTTCTGGGACGTGAGTTCCGACGTACCAGCGGTCGGGAACTCAAGCATTACAACGGCGTGCATGCACGCCAAGCCCGCCGTCGCTCCCGCCTGCGTGCCAGTGACGGAAAGACGGGTGACAGCTGTCAACCACGACACAATTAAAAGTGGTTTTGATAACTTGTTTTGTTACAGCGTCCGTGGTTACGGGGAGGGGGGAATGTGGGCTGTTCGTAACGTGCACGCAGATACATCGCAATGAATGTGTGCCTTAAATTAGCGCTTCACGGCAAGCCTAGCTGCGCTGCGGTGAAAGTAGCGGTACAGTGATTACTGAGGGAGCGCCATTCCGTTACGAAGTCAGTGGAGGGCGTGCACTTCAGGTGCGAAGTAGAAATTTAATTAAACCTAGAAATGTAGACATTTAATTAAGCGTGGCGATAGGCTGTTCTTCGCAGCTAAATTGATGTAAAGGTTACTAATCCACCCTTATTACGTTAAAGGAGCCATGAAGAGAAAATACAACTTCGTTTAATTTGAAAGAACTAGGATTCAGTATCTCACTCAGCTCCAGTACAGCCACAAAAGATGTTTTTTAACGAAAAAAAAGCAAGAAGTATTTCAAAACTTTCAGATTTTGCGCCACAGTGACGTGTTAGGGGCAAGAATGACGTCATGCGGGCCAACTATAAAATATAATTTTCAGTGCGTTAACTGCACGTTAGCATTCAAGTGATGCGGCCAAATGGAACTAGAGGCCCCATCACAGACGTCCACTCATGTGTCGTCGCGACAGGTCACTTAGGCGGCCGTCAATCGCACAAAGAACGTTCCGTGACGTCATAGAAAAGTTGCGGGGAATTGGCTATACTCGGTGACAACTTAAGAACGGCACCAGAAGTTGCCGCTGTGCCTTATCACTGTAGCCGGATGTTTCTCCGCGCGGCGCAAGTAGGGCGTTACTGGGAATATTTTGAACATAGCAGGAACCGTTCCCGTGATTTTTTGGACTTAATATGCTTATAAACGACTCCAGTGACGACAAACAAACTGCGTGAGACAAGGCAGACGATATCACGCATTCATAGCAAACCCCTTTCAAAACGCGTGCGCACTGACATCACGGGTCCGGCGCTTTGGCGGACTGATACACTACATGAAGTGGTGCCGTTCTTAAACACGTTTTCTTTAATATCTCCGTTATTTGTTCGAAGATTGCGATGATATTGGTATCATTGTAATCGGGACTAAGCTGTCTTTCTAATAAACCCAACTTGTATTTTGTCTTTATGGTTCCTTTGAAAATGCACGAATTGATCTTATGAAACCTTTTTATAATAACTTCAGGGAAATAAAAAGAAATATCGGAATCTCCTCCGTCTAACGCCGACGATGGTTGGAACGCGAAAATTTCTCGCGTGACGAGAAAATCAGACGTCCAAGTGACAAAATAAAAGCCGCTGAAATCTAAGCCAAGGCGCCAACGATCACAGTGCAAACCGCCTGCGAGTCCAAGTCCAGACGCCAATGACAGGAAGTGTATCCCTCACAAAAAACCTGAGTGCCCCCGCCGTCGTCGTCCAAAAATCCGAACTGCCGAAGCCCAAAGCCAACGTCTAATTCACCCTAAGTCCCAAGCCAGCGCCCGTGGAATGACTCCCCCCCAAAATAAAAAAGAAAAAGACGCACAGCGGGCCGAATGCTTTGATGGCGCAATAGGATAGGCGTCGGCTTCATAACGCGGAGGACAGGGGTTCGATTCCGAGCACGGAAAGCGTTTCAATTTGTAACAGCGGAGCTGCTTTACAAGCCGCAGGAAAGAAAGAAAAGAAAAGAAAGAAAAATACAAAGAAACGGTTTCTGTCGTAGACTACCATGGTCTACTGAGAAGTGCGTCGTTCTTAAAATATGAAAACAGCCATATATTAATAGTGTCGATGCAATCGTAGCTCGTGTAGGTCGCCGCTATATTGAACAGGATGAGCGAGACTGATACAGAGCCACAAAAGAAAAGCTGCCACAAAGGGGAACATCGCCCATTAGTTCTCAGTAATTAAACCCTACGTGGGATTCCAATCGACGGCATGCATCCATGGTTATCGCAGTTAAGCCATTAAGCCAGGTATAAATGAACCTTGCTGTAGCAAATTCGACAATATATCTGCATGAAGAGATAATTAAAAAAAAAACTAAAAGACTACCGAAAATTTTCACGTTCCCTATTTAGCAAATCAATGTTTTAAGGCATAATACAAAAAAGTAAAATAACGTTTCGCCTGTACAGCATTATTTCTCGCGCAAGAAAAATTCGTGTGAGTTGAAAAGGCTTGCTTGCTCGATTTGGCCATTGACAAACTACGCGCTAAGTAGTACTCGCGATTTGCCCATGAGCTCGCTTCCCGTTACATGTCACGTATATGTGATTGGCCGTCCACCGCATGTGCGGTTCTGTGTTTACACAGGAACAAGTTAGCCCGCACGGAATAGGCAACAGCTGATAACGCGTACCAGGCATATGCTGACCGCGTGAGCTGAAAATTAATGCTGACTGCTGCACCTTTTTCATTGCACGCCGAAATATGAAACGGTCAAGAAGAAGGGGATCGCCACAGGGGTACTAATTTTCCACAGTTGGGTTCCACAGTAGTCACACAAAAGTGCCGTAAATTCCTCCCGCGGTCTAAAACCGGTACCACCGACATCGAGAGCTAGTCTCTGTGCACCGGACGACACGTTTCACTTCTCTGAGTGCAGTTTCAGCCAATACCACAGCGCGAGCTAGGCCTAGTCCCAGTGGGGTTTACCCAAGCAACGGGCCCGACCAATTCCGGGCTCGACACTCGACCCAAGGGACCGCCCCGCGGTGCTCCCGAACACAGACGCAAGTCAAACTGAAGACAATACAATGCTACGACACCCAAGTGAAGGCAACTATGATGAACTTGTGGACTCAATCTACAACGCATATTGGATTGATGCCGTCTCCCGAGCCCAGCGGCGACGAGAGCGGAAAACGACGCCGGAGTTAGGCCTAACGGTTCCGTCGAATACTTCAAATCCTTCGACTAGACCCACGAGTGCTCCCCGATGAGCTCCCCTTCCCAGGGACGATTACAAACTCGTGTTTCGACGACAAGGTGACCTCAAGATAGCGCAACTGGACGTAGCCGAGGTGTCGCTCGCGTGGCGCCAAACCAACATGTGCGGTCGCTATGACCCCATCGGTGGACGCTGCAAAAGCGTTGATCCCAATCAGGCAGATCCAAATAATTAACGTGACCTATCCAGTGCAATTCTACGAACTCGCCCCAGATGACCTCGTCAAGGGAATCACAACAGGAGCGCCCCTCCGCTTCAAGGGGCTTGAATCGCTAGAAATTATGTACGTTCCGAAACACGAGATATACGCATGTAGAAGACTTGGAAATTCAAATATCGTTACAATCGCATTCGCGGGATAGAAAGTCCCTTATTACGTTACCCCCTCGGATCGGAGTACCCGTGCTCCTTGTAAAAAAAGACAGTAACTGCATGTGATAAGTGTCATGAAACGGATAGGGAGACCGCGTGCCCTCAGCCAAAAACACGAGTGTGCCACTAATGTGGCGCCAAGACTCTTTGCTCGCTATGCGGAGGGGTCCACCTAGCTCACAGCTACCATGGGCTGCCCGAAACGTTTCCAGGAGCCTTTCGTCCTCCGTCGACGGAAGTTGGTGCGGAAGAGGGCGCAACAACAAGCGGTGCGATCAGGCCAGCCAGCTTCGCAAGCGGCTGGCCCGATCAAGTAGCTCGGGTCGACCAACTCGACTCGCATCGAATGGCTACATGTAAGCTCCATAGTCTCGCCCATCAACGTGTGAAATGAAGGATGCCGCTTCCTTCCCTGATGACTACACATCCACACAGGCAAGACATCTCTGCGCTGCTCCAATGGGGCTCTACCAGAGCGAATGTAAGCTATGTACGGGCAGGGCAGACTTACGTCATATCATTTTAAAATGTCCCCAGAATAAGAATCCATTAGGCGCTTCAATATTAATTAATGCCCAGGAGAAGTGGGAGACCATGCTGCGCAGCTCCGACCCGAACTACAGGTCCGGCCTGTTTAAACGGACGTACACGCCGCCGTAGCCCAAGGACTTCTGGCCGCCGTCTGAGGGGGATGAAGGGGCTGCGCCTTTTTTGCTTCAAAACAATGTTGGACAAATAAATTTTCTTTCTCTCCCTCCCTATCTCTCTCTGCCGCGGAATTAAAGAGAAATCAACAGCGCTACAAAAGTATCTCGGCACACTCACGCCAACGCCTGAAATCATTGCAGCTCAAGAGACGAATAGTCCAATTAAGCTTCCAGGATACAGCAGTTAAACAGATCCCTCTGGACAAGGTATACGGCTACCTTGGCTAAGAGCGCCATAGCAGCCATTCAGCCCCTCATCCTGCAAAGGATTGCAAGGACACTATGGTAGAACTCATCTCGCGCTCATCAAACTGCAAAAGCAGCGTCTTCATTTCTAACGTTTCCTGCTGCCCCCGAAAAGCCGACCAGGCATAGATGAAACTGCACGATAAGCCCTCCAACTCGCCCGCAGGGCCCCTCTCCTCGTACAGGGAGACCTTAATGCAGCTCACCAACTGTGGGGCTACATGTATAACAACAGGAGAGGTAAAGATCTGCTAAGCGCCATGGAAAACGCACAGCCTCACGCTCTTAAATGACCCGCAGACCTCAGCGCGTACAGGAAATAGCGTCACTAGGAACACTTATCCAGACGTTCTCCTTCTTCGAGGCTCACTCGACATCACCCAACTTCACACCTCCTCACCTACATACTCCCTCACCTACATCTCAGTACAGCAAACTGGATCTAATTCTAAAAGAGATGCAAAACATGCGAGCGGAGCCGACATGGCGCTACTTAGAAGCGAGAACGCCCAATTCAGGGCAGAGAACAGTAACCTTAAAACGCAAATAGCGAAGATAACGACCAGCAACGCCACGGAGACGGAACCCACCACACCACCACTTAAGAGCAAAAATACGAGAAAACCGGTAACCAACCCCAAGTCCGATGACAATATGGGCAGTGTAGACATGCAAAAATTCAAACAAGAAATGCTTAGTCGCTCAACGCCACGCTAAGATAATCCATTACGGCCCTGCGGACGGAAATAGTTGGAAGCCTTACGAACGCGAAGGCACCGGCAAGCAACCCAACCGACCGGGCGAGCACGAGCCCTGTATCAATAGATATCGAACAAGATGCCGACTTCTGGACACATCACCATGTGGCAATGGAACTGCAGAGGCTACAGAGCCAAGAAAAATCGTCTGCAAGACCAGTTGTCCACGGTAGATAAACAACACGAAGTCACATCCTTACAAGAGACAGGGTCCAACACCAAACTTCTTAACTATACAGCGGACACATACCCCGATCACCCGCAGCTAGCTCACTGGTCGACAGAAACATATGCACGTTCGCTAGCAAAATAACCAACACAAATACACCACACGCATTCATCACTCTATTTCCAGTCATGAAGGGACAGCAGCGTCTCCACGTGCTCAACATTTACAGCCCACCAAAGCAGAAGACCCACAAGTTCAAACCCCTCCTGCTAGAAACCCTGACAATAAACCGGGCACCAACCCTTGATAATATAAGGCGACTTTAATGCTCCACAGGAGGCGTGGGGATACCATAAGACAACAAGCAAGGGCAGGAAATTAGAAGAATCAATAGAGACTTTGTGTCTCACCCTACATAATACGCCAGGAACACTGACCCGCATCGGAAATAGCCTATAAGCAGACACAACCCAGGACCTAACCTTAACACACAAAGTAATAGCGGGTAAATGGGGGGTCTCCTCTCAAAACTCCACCATTACATAATAGTAATAAAGCCAACTACAAGACGCGGCTGGCACAAGAGCCACCCAGGAAATCTCTCACCAAGTGAGATCGATTCAGACAGAAATGTACGCAAGTGGAACCGCCCAAGGAAATTACAGAAAGCAACATCAGAGAATGGACGCAAACCACTTTGAAGTGCAAAGAAGATAGCGATGCACCAATAGACCCGATTGTCCCGGCACCGTGCGTTGATTCTAAGGTACAGCACATGTGGGACGCATATCGCAGCATCGAAGCGAGATGGGAAAAACACCGGCACTGGAAAGCATTTAGAAGAAAACTGCCGAAGCTCAAGATAGCAATAGCCAACACGAATACCTGACGTGAATGCAGTGGCTCCAAGCGTGCGTCGAAATTCGCGGCACACTATCGATGAAGTGCACGTGGGCGATCCTACAGAAACTAATCGACCCCAGCCACAAGACAGAATCTGCTAAGAAGATCCCGAAGCTTATACAAGATTACGAGGGCTCGGAGCTACAAATGCATGGTGAGCTGATCAAGCTATACGCAACGAAAAATGATAATACGCGTACAGGTTGGCAGCGTACGCTGCCAACCTGTGCAAGGGAAATTGGCGCACGTTGTGTGACGGCCTTCAGTGCACCATCTCTACTCACAAAACATGGCACCTGCTGAGACATCTGATCAAACCTCTAAAGAACAAGGGACAAAACAGTAAAACCCTGGCGCACACCATATGCACTTGAATCCTGGAACGACCAAATCACCTCATCCAAAATCTGAGGAACAAATACCTACGTCCTGTAGAGGGAGACCCTCCTTCCCTCTATGACGGCCCACCTAACCTTGAGATGGACAAAGATATCGAAATATACGAGGTCCGAGCAGTCATTGCAAACGATCTAGTTCACCCGGAAAAGACCGAATCATCAACAACATATCGGCTAACTTGGAAGACAAGGCTCTGGGAGATCTCACGGAGTATTTACACGTCTTTTGGCGCGCAGGCACCTTACCATCTCGTGGAAACAGCGGATGTTCGATTTATCCCGAAACCAGGAAAATCACCTCACATACATTATCTCCGACCGATATCGTTAACCTCCTGCGTGGGAAAAATAATGAGAGACCACTTTTTCTGCTGCTTCAGCAACACCTTGATGAAGCCCAGCAAATAAACGACTTACCTTGTGTTCGGGTTCAGAATGCCCCCGTGTAACTAGGACATCCATGTTCAAATCAAGGAGAGCATACTCGCACCTGCCACCAGGAACTCGCCCCGGCTATACTGGCCCTTGACCTATAAAGGGGCGTTCGATAACGTGTCACACAAGGCCATCCTCCAAAACCTGGCAAAAACAGGCGGCGGGGAAAGGATGTACAATTACGTTGCCGACTTCCTCTCGTACCGCCAAGCCATCATAAAGCTAGAGGACGTCTCCTCGGACACAATTAACCTCGGAGACAAAGGCACCCGATAAGAATCCGTCCTATCCCCCATTCTCTTCAACATAGCCGTTCTTGAGCTGCCGAATCGATTTGAGCAAATTCTCGACGTTAAACACGGCCTCTATTCCGACACTATTACTATCTGGATGGGCATAGATTCCATCTGTGGCCTCCAAGACACGCTCCAGCAAGCAACCGATATTGTCAATAATAAGTACGCTAAGTAGGGAAACTAACATGTGCGCCGCGAAACTCAAAACTTCTGGTCTTGCTCAGGTGACGCAGAAAGAAAGACAAGGACGATATCCAAATCATGTTGGAAGGTCATCCCACCAGGCCTACAAAGACGGTTCGAGTTCTTGGATTAGACATTCAGACGGACACAATGAACACCGGACTGATCACAAAACTCAAGTCGACCCCAGAAGAAGTCACTCAGATGCTACGTATAGTGGCCAAAAGACAGAGAGGACTGAAAGAGCAGGACACCAGCGTATTGGTCCACACCTTTATCCTCTCGCGCATTACCTACATGGCCCCGTAGGTAGTTCTGATTAAGAGAGAGGAGGAACAACTCGACGTCATCATACGCGAAGACTACAAACAGGCACTGGGAGTCTCCATTAGCGCTCCGACAGCTCGACTGCTCAAGTTGGGCCTTCACAACACCCCATCCGAACTAATCGGATGTCGCCCCTCAAGCCACAAATTAAGGCTTCAACTAACATCCGCTGGCAGACAGCTCATAAACTTCAGTGGCCCCACAGGGCAGCTACAACCCGGAGTTCTTGCACCGAATACGAGTCAGTGAATACGAATCAAGCCTGCTCTTCGGAACATGCATTCTGAAGAGCACGAAGGAAGACGGCAAGCCAGGGCCAAAGTCCCAGATAAGATATATGGCAACGACGAGGGAACGGTCTGCACGATCATTTTGTTTCACGGCCCTTCGTAGTCATTAAATCGTGCGTCCACAGCCAACTATTTCATCGTACGGTAGCTCGTAAGGAAACCTTCAAAAAGAAGCTTTAGAGAATTATAAATACATGCACAATTCTTTCATGTGCGTAATGTTACAGCCATAAGGCCTTACTTGTGTTGTGGAGTATGTAAAAATTTACCACATCTTTCCGCGGGGGGAAACCATGGGGTGATGCTAGTGTCACTAAATAAAGACACTAGGTGATGCGACACATCTGAGCGGTGCTTGTTACGGTTGCGCCGACCTTCGCGGTAGCAGACCTGTTAGTCTCCATTCAAATCATCGGTGGTCATCGGATGTCATCGGAGCGGCGGCGGTGGAGCGACTGAGCGGAGCGGCGCAGTTATCGCGTTTATATGTACCGCGCTTTAACGGTGAGGGGAATGAGAGAGAGTAGCGCATGCGCATGTGTTAACCGAGCGCTAACGCGCGCTGACGCACAGCTGGCATGGCGAGGGGAGCGAGCGCTAACGCAAGATGGCGCTGCGGTGAGAGCGGCGTTAGCGCGCAGCTGGCGTGGCCGAGGAGAATGGGGGAGAGGCGTGCGGATGGACGCCGGATGCATGCATGGAGGGACAAGGCGAGTTAAAGAGATGCGTCGCATCTAAAAAAAATGAAGCCATCGGACAACCATATGTTGGGCGAAACACATGAGCAGGAAACTAGACGACCAGCGCAAATCAAAACGGTGCTGAGACGACATTCACCTGAGATTCTATCTCATATAGTAATCTCTGAAGGTCTGCACTAACTACCTATACACGGGGACAACTTTCTGTCGAAATGCTGTCACGGCAACAGAGCCGAACCACGCCGTTTCGCTGCGCACCTGGAAGTAGTTCAACAAAAATAATTGGCTGGGTGTAACCTAGCTAAGCATTCCAAAAGTAAATAGTTCTTATTTTAGCCAGGATTGGTAATTCTACTTAGGAATTAGCCAAAATATGCGCAACAGCGGCCAATATTTTATTTTTAGATTTCGCGTTTTTTTTTTTTTTTGGTTGCAGCGTTCGCCACTGGCGTCGCATCGGTTCTCTTCACACACAAAAAAAAACTCTGGGCCGTCCAGCAGGTCCGAGAGCCAATGGCTAGGCAGGCCCCGGAGGTCCCCGATAAGGGACCGTAAAGGGACGGCCCAGCCGTCCCCTCGAAGATCATCTAGGCCCGATCGACAAGCGCTAGCGTCTCGACGTCAGCGTTAGTTCTGCAGGCTTAATAAAAGTTTATTCAATCAATCTAACCAGCTTCTCTAACCAGATAAGTAGACTGTGGACGGCAGGCTACCCTGGCAATGTTATCCTCATGGTCGTGCAGAAGCTAGTTAAATGGATAAAAGGCAAAGATGCGGCAGGTTCCGCAACGCAGCCGCCAATGAAAAGAAAAAGATACCCCGTTGCAATACCGTATAAGCATCGCCTCTCTCATAACCTAAAAAACGTGGCAAATAGGTACGCTGTCGACGTGCTCTTCTCGGCCCGCAATAAATTATGAAAATTGTGCAGTACGGTTGGCCGAAGATTAGCTTCCCGGGATACAAGGACAAAAAATGTGTGCCCGATAAATTATTCAGACCCATTTGTGAAATGTGCAACGGGTGTCATGTGTATGTTGCCACTTCGGTGTGGACATATATACGTCGGGCAAACCGGGAGGTGCCTGAACTCCAGGTTGTCCGAACACCAGCTTTCATTAAAAAAAATTCCCTCGCACTTCCCCGAGGGGGAGAGTGTGTAAGTGCGAATGCACGGTTGTTGATTGCGCGATTACGGTGGATATCGTGATCTTGGAGCGGAGAGGAGGCGCCCAACACCCGCAGTCACTGAGCGGAGAGAGGAGGAGGAGAGTAGCGCCCGCCGTTACGGCGAGGGCTACACGAGCGCCCTCACGCGTCGGAATGCGGAGCGCCCGCTACGCGAGCGAGAGCTCTCCCGCCCGAAGTGGAGAGGAGGCGCCCAACACCCGCAGTCACTGAGCGGAGAGAGGAGGAGAGTAGCGCGCGCCCATCTCCCCCCGTTGCTAGGGAAGACGAGGAGGAAGACGAGGAGCGCGCGCACCCGCAGCTGTTGCTATGCGGACTATGGCGGCGGACGATTCAGGCTCGCTTAAGAAGTGCATTCGCACTTAAAAGGGAATCCGTATAGTCGCCTAGCAAAACACTGCAGCCTTCACGGCTGTGAGCCGGTCTTTAAAGAAACCACTGTGTTGTCGAAACACAGAGATAAAACAACAAGATAAATTATCGAGGCCTTTCAAATCAGACGATCTGCCGACCAATGTATAAGTATGCCCTCAGTAGTGCTGCATGACCGGGAATACGCTTATCTGAGGGATACCCTTGCGTGACAACGCATACCAATAGATTACACTTGTGCAGACCGATGAGTGATTGCGTATGTTTCTGTTTATTCGTTGTAATAATTTACCGCCACGTGGGAGACTTATTTAGGTTTATTACTAGTGATTTCTTCAAAATAAACAAGTTGTGAGTGCTGCGCTGTCCTGCCTACTTGATTGATTGGGGGGTTTTAACGCGCCGACGCAACGCAGGCGATGAGGCACGCCGTAGTGGAGGGCTCCGGATTAATTTTGACCACCTGGGGATCTTAACGGGCGCCGAAATCTCGTACACACGGGCGTTTTTGCTTTTCGCCTCCATCAGAAAAGCGGCCGCCGCGGCCGGGAATCGAACCCGCGACCTCGTGCTCAGCAGCGCAACGCCTTAGCCACTGAGGCTGCCCTGCCTACTTCTCGTTCCTTTTTAGATGCGACTGCATCTCATTCACTCGTCTTGTCTCTCCATACGGCGTCGTTGTCCGTCCACACCCCTCCCCATTCTCCTCGCCGCGCGAGCTGCGCTCTCCGCCGCTTACCCCCTCTTCTCTCCGATAGCGAACACTCTCTCGCGAGGGGCATTGGATTGGATTCGATTGGATTGGCTTGGATTGTATGTGGATTGGATTGGATTAAAGTTGATTGTGTTGGATTGCGTTGCGTCATAGCCGCGGCAGGGGGTTCACGGCACGTTTCACGCGATGGGAGAATCAACCTAACGGAAACAACAACGGAACCCCCTATGCGTCGCATCTACACAGGGGTTCTTGCGAGGCAGGTGGGAGTAATTTTATGGGCGAAGCTCCTAAAGCCGTGGGTCTGTTCATCCCTTGTGTCTCGTGGTACGTGACCACCTAGTTCGATGACTCACTCGCAGGTGGCGCTACGTGACCGCCTAGTTCGATGACTCACTCGCAGGTGGCGCTACGTGACTGCCTAGTTCGATGACTCACTCGCAGGTGGCGCTACGTGACCGCCTAGTTCGATGACTCACTCGCAGGTGGCGCTAGTGTGAGTGACGTCATGATGACGTCACTCGCACGTGACTGACATTATAAAAGGCAATCGCTGTTGACGCGCTTCCTCTTTAGCAACGAGTCACCGGATGGAGGAGGTGGTTGTTGACAAGGCTGCGGAGCGGAGGGGGCGCAGGGCGGCGGCAGCGCGCGCTCGCCGACAGGATCCCGCCGTGCGCGAAAGAGAGGCCGAAGCATCTCGTCTAGAAAGTCGCGCTTAAACCGCGCGTCGGCAGCTTCGGGCTGAGCTCGCTTGATGCGTTTTGCAGCCGCCTCGCGAGCTCTCACTGCATTGGGGTTTGCCTGCCGATACGAGCGCTTGCTTGCAGCCTCACGAACCCTACAACCACTACAACAAACGAACAAGAACAAAATAAATGAACAAAATAAAAGTTCATTTGTACAATGTACGCACACAGTCTTACGTCTTTCTTAATGATGTAATGGGCGAACTTTCACGGGAGAGTTACGGTTTCCGATGATCTCCCCCTCTCGAGCTTCGCCCCACTTATCATCATTCATTCCGTGGATATGACGTGATTTTTTTTGTGGTTTGTTTTTTCCGCGCTGATTTTCAATCATGAGGGTCCCTATCTACCCCGACTCTGATGCGTCGAATGTATCCGGAGGCGTACGCAACCGACAAATGCCAGCTCTGCTGCACAGAGACTGCAGACCAGAAGCACATCTTTCGGGACTGTGCCATAAACCCCGTAGAAGCGATGTCAGGAACCATCCCGCCACGGGTTGCAGCAGCCGCAAGGAGCTACACCTATGAGCATCAACTCATAGGCCGTCCACCAGGTCCTGCGAGTGTTCGATAGGCAATACACTCGCGAGTCGGCAACGGTGGGCTCGGCCGAGTAGTAGCTAACCACCAGGACGGCGCCGAGGACCGCGTCACGGCGCGTAAAAACGTCGCCCTGCCGGTTCAAATGAAATTTATTCAATCCAATCCAGTCGGAACCACCGAAGGCTGGATTGCGCCGTCAACTTAGTGCGTTTAAGTTCATGCAAAACGTACTTGATCGCTCCAACTTCAATCCTTGTGGCAAAACTTGGGTCCCTGTCGTGCCCCGCTCACTGCATTCGCGCATATTTTGGCAGCCCTCCATGACGATTCAACGGTTGACCCCTTGAGACAACTTGGGATCGCGTCAGGAGCAGCTACTTTTTGCCTGGCCTGCCCACCGGAGTCGCCCGATATATAGGTCGCCTCGTGCTTTGCTGGTCCTTTTTTTATACATTGTCCGGAGACTTCATTTCTCGTATCGATCACTGTCAACTCGTTCGACAGCGTACCAGCCAATGGGACGGCAAAAGTCGCTATAACGTGACTCACCGTCTTGTAGCATACAAATCCGGCGACAAGATCTTGTAGACGAGGACTTCCTTTCTATCCCCGGGCTCTGCGAGAAATTCCTTCGACGTTTCCTCGGCCCTTCTGACGAATTAATTATGAAAGCACACCCATTCTTACCACTACAGACCGGCCCTGTCGCGAAACCGAAATTTTGCGCTGTTTCCGGCCCAAACCGTTTACCCGCCGGCACTTTGCCTAGATTGCCTTCTACATTCCTGTTCGTAGTCATCACCCTTACATTCTTCATCAGTGTTTCAACATTACTATCATTTCAAATTCGGATGGCTGCTCGGTCGCTGTTGCCCGAATAAACGATTGCGTCTTACCGTGCCTCTTGAATCTTAAAAGGTCACATTTTCCCCTCGTCTTTAAAACAATTATTTTGCAGTCGCTCCGCCACACGCGTCCGCGCACACTCCGTTGGTAATTCAGCGTAGAACAAGCGTTTACCCGATCATGAGTTGCACCAGGAAGCGGAACACACAGGGAGCGTTCATTTGTTGTAATGAACATTTCTAGCCCCAAATGAGTGGTACGGTTTCAACGCTCCTGAGCAATGGCCATTTTGAACGTATGGTACGAGTGCCGAACAGTGTTTCTGAACCACAAAAGTGCGTTTCTATAATAACCTGGCGTAGCCGGCCTGGTCCACAAGTGGCTGTAATTAACAGTAACCGCCATGAACACTGTAGAAAGGTTTCATCTTTCTAAACTTATGTTTGTCATTTCTGCAAGGAGTTAGACGTGTCTTCTCTAGTCGAAATGGTAGATTAACTTCGTTGTTGGCCAACTAACGGTTACCAGATGCCCTGGTCCGGAACTTTGACGGATGTAAGCATCAAGTCTCCCGGATAGCCGAAGGCTCCGTTTATGGTAGAGTGCTTAGTACAGTTATTAAATACAGCAAAAAGTGTAAGGCCCGCGGTCGTGACAAGTCAAGTGTCCCATACACTTCATTAAAAGCTTGTAAAACTTAACTTGATACACTCCATGCCCCTTGATACACTGTCCCATACACTTCATTACTTCATGCAAAAAATTAACTTGATATACTTTATACATTAACTTCATACACTTTATGCAAAATAACGCTGGAAGATCGACAACCCAGGAAGAAGGTGTAAAATCGCACGACAATAATTATGGTTTCTGGGCGTCACTTCCTTGTGGTGATATCGGCGACGAGTATCCCACTAGGGTATCACTCACGGACTTCGCCCTGCGGGTGGGACGTTTATGCTTCCCCGCCCTGCCACGGGGGCTGAGCACCCCGGGCGACGTGGCCAAGGAAGCCAAAATTGCCGCCTTGCGATCACCTTCCGATCGATGCTCCTGTCGAGGCCGCTCCCTCTTTCTCTTCTCCACGAAGATTTCAGGCAGCCACTGTATGGCCACGGCGCTTAGCAGGGCTAGAACAGCCACCACCACGCTGAAAGCGACGTGGAGTCGGCCTTCGACGACGAACAAGAGCCCCCATGCTGCGAGCACCCCGATGCGGCCAACTGTGAACGACAGGCCGAGTCCCCAGCTTCTTATGGCAGTGGGGAAGACCTCAGCGGTGTAGCCATAGGTTACGCTCAGCACCACCGGCCCAAGACTCGCAGCACCCACGTCCACCCATTGAAGCACCAGGGACCAGCCGACGAGCAGTAAGAAAGACTGGGCAGCTGATAGCACGCACGAAAGGACGAGCAAGATTAGGAGCGTCTGGCGCTGTCCGCGGGATTGCAGAACGTGCCAGACTCCGGCGTAGAGCAGCGACTGAACAGCGACGAGCAACGCGAGCCATATTCCTTCGGCGTCCGCATGGCGCAGCAACTGCCCGTAGTAGATGAAGCTGGCGCTAAACCAAGCAGTCATCACGGACAGGGCACGGTTCCGGTACGTTGCGTTCCAAAAGTGTTCGTCGGTGGTGGTCGCCATGGTTGACAGGGGCGTCTGCTCGCACCTCTTCAGGTGCTCTTTGAATGCCTTGAACGTAGCGCGCGCCTTGTTCAGGTCGACGGCGTTCTGGCTTGCCGCGAACAAGATGACCTGCTCGGCGTCTCGCGTCCTCCACGTGGCCAAGAGCCAGAGGGGCGACTCATCCAGCAGGTAGCACCAGAAAGCCAGCATTGCCGTTGGCAGGAGGAGGAACATGTGAGCCAGGTACCAGTGGGGCTCGAGTAAGGCCAGCGTGTGCACCAGGAGCGGCACCAGCGTGGTGCCCATGGCGGTGGCCAAGACGCCGAACAGCCCGCGGCGGTCGTTGCCGGTCACCTCGTAGATGAGGATGAACACAAGGACTTGCAACGAGCAGCTGGAGGCAGACACGAAGAAGCGAGTCACCAGAAACACCGTGAGGGTCTGGGACACGGCCGCTCCGACGCTGCACGCCAGCAGCACAACCACGGAGGCCAGGATGGTGGGTCGGCGGCCCGCACGATCGGATGCGAACCCAACCGCAGGCACGAACAGCGTGGCGCCCAGCAAGTACGTGACCCTGGCAAGCTTCTGCAGCCAGCGACGGTCGCACACCAAGTCCCAGTTGCTCACAATGCTGTCAGCCTCGTAGTCCACGTCGTAGTTCCAGCGGTCACAGCTGACAACACGACGCTCCTCGTCGGGGTTGACCTGCGGTGAAGCAAAATGAACGCATTAAACTTGTGCTTGCTTTTTGGGTGATCCCGGTCAACGGCAAGAATACAAGAGAGCTTTTCGCACATCTAATGTGAATCGTCTCTTATTTAAGCATATAGGCTGTTTTTACTTCCTCTAGGATTTTAGTGATGCCGATGAAGGGGAAGATGATTTGAACTGACAGCTTCAAAACCTCGCCAACAACCCTTGTGATGTTTAAATAAAGGTATTCAGTCCCCGACACGGCAGAAGGGGAAGGGGTGGGGGAGGGGCTCGCTTTACGAACTCGTTTCTATTCACTTCACCGACAGAATTAGGAAACATCGTTTTCAGTCTATTATGTGGTTAATTTCTGATTATGCTGGGAGTTTTCACTTTTGCGCCTTGTCCAACCGCTGTAACCTATGCATAGACTGCGGTTGTGCAACGAAATTGAATCAATGAGAGAGAGAGAGAAGAGAACGCACTTCTCTATCACCTGATTGATCGTGTGAATATGGTCCATTGTTGAATAGCCTATACGAAACCCTGCTTGTTCTTCAGGTTGACTGAAATCAAAGTTTGCAGACATTCTGTTAGTAATTACCTTGGTAAGTGCCTTATAGACGACTGACAATAAGCTGATCGGCCTGTAATT
The DNA here is from genome assembly GCF_048455015.1 of Haemaphysalis longicornis. Lineage (NCBI taxonomy): Eukaryota > Metazoa > Arthropoda > Arachnida > Ixodida > Ixodidae > Haemaphysalis > Haemaphysalis longicornis. Next base: position 7,120,487 of record NW_027526282.1, read on the forward strand.
TTTCAAGTCCTTCATGTCACCTTTCTTGTGGATTAGGATGATTTTCGCGTTCTTCCAAGATTCTGGTACACTCGCGGTCATTAGGCATTGCGTGTACAGGTTTGCCAGTTTTACTAGTACGGTTTACCCGCAATTCTTCAAATGGTCTGCTGTTATCTAATCTTCACCAGGTGCTTTGCCCCCTTTCATTTCTTTTAAATCCTTCCTTAGTACTTCTGCCGTTACTGGTGGGATGTCTATCTCCTCTGAACTCTGGCTACTGTACAGATCCCTGTAGAACTCCTCGGCTACTCTGTCTATTTTATCCTTATTTGTGATGACATTGCCTTGCCTGTATTTAAGTGCATACATCTGATTCTTCCCCGCGCCTAGACGCCTCTTCACTTCTTTCAGGCTGCCTCCGTTCGTTACAGCATATTCGATCCTCTCCATGTAATACTTCCGTATGTAAGCTATGTTATGCTTATTGATTAACTTCAAAAGGTGCGCTGGTTCTATTTTGTCAGCTGAGGTGGAAATTGTCATGGTTTGGCGTTTCTTATTAGATATTTCGTCTCCTGGGAAAGTTTACCAGTATCCTGTCTAGCCATCGTGAAGCCGACTTCTACTGCACACTCCATGATGATGCGCGTAAGATTGTCGCTGGCATCCTGTGTCGTAAGCTCTGCTTCCTTGGTTAGGGCTGAATATCGGCTCTGCAGCGCGATCCAGAATTCTTCAACTTTACGTCTTACTGTCAGCTTATTGATCAGCTTCTTCGTACTAGCTTGTTACGGTCCCTCCTTAAATCTAGCCTAATTTGCGATCTTACCATACGGTGGTCACTACACCTTACCCTTTAGAACTTCCAGATCCTGCAGGACGCCAGGGTTATCGCATAATATGAAGTCTATCTCATTTTTATGCTCCTCATTCGGGCTCCTCCACGTCCACTTCCGGCTCTCCCGTCCGCAGAAAGGCCGACGGTATACGAGTAAGAATTTCACTAGTGACCCCGCATACCCACACATGCAATTACCTGGTTTCTTGGGTTGAATTTGTGTAATATGGGTAGGGGAGGACGAAGCTACAAAAAGGAGGTGGTGTGTAATGAGAGTTTTTTTTCATTTTCAATTCAGGAATAATAGCTGTCTTTTTTTTTACTGGAGGTATAGGGTCGTGTCCGCTTAGCCTAATAGGCTATTCCTGAAAGCTTTTATGCAGTGCTTCATCTCCATCATCTGTAAAATTCTCCACTTTTCCACTTCCACTCGTAACTTAACGTTCGGCTTATCTATTATCTTTCTCCCCTACGATGCTCGGGTGCGGCAAAACTTCAGCCATTTTGTTTCGGCATTCCTTCCTTCATTACTAAGGCGGTATTCTGCTACAACTTTCAACAGCGGCGCGTGCCAAAATAAGTTGATAATAATGTAAAAAAAACGAAGATTTATAAGTTCAGCCTGACAGGGTTAAACGCTGTGCCATCGCTTATTTCTTCGCGAAATTGACAATGGCCGAAATTACGCCCACCTCCCCTCGCGGGAACCCTGGTGTGATGCGACGCTGAGGGTGGTTCAAGCGCAATCCGAGAGCAACCGTCGACCGAAAGGCCGCCAGAGAGCGGCACACCGGTTATATGCGCAACGCGCCCTAAGGAGAGGAGACCGCGGAGAGAGAGAGTACTGCACATGCGCAGCACCGCGTGCAGCACCGCCTACCGGCGGAGTGAGAGCGCGCTGGGCCGCACACCCGCAGATGTTGAGAGAGAGTGTTCGCTCTCACCTGGGCACGCGCCGGCGCCAGTGCGTCTGCCGCGGCTATAACGCAACACAATCCAACACAATCCACTTTAATCCAATCCAAGTCAATCCAATCCAATGCCCCTCGCGAGAGAGTGTTCGCTATCGGAGAGGAGAGGGGGTGAGCGGAGGAGAGTGCGGGCACCGACGCCGACGACGACGGCGGACGCACGCAGGAAGGACACGGCCGCCGACAAGAGATGCTCTCAGCGTCGCATCTAAAAAGGAAAGGAAAAAAGAAAACAGGAAAAGGAAAAAGAAGAAAGAAAAAGAACAAAGGAAAATAATTGAAGATGGTTTTGCGGAGCTTTCTGCACGTCGTGAGGACAACAAGTGTCCGAAAATGGAGCGATGGAATGGTATCGGTAATTGCCAAATTGAGCCCCATGTGCTAAAGACGCGGATATAGCCCGAAGTCCCCCAATCTTTAGGCGACGCACTTACCGGTACTGGCGGCTCGTAGACGGTGCACTGGCTGTAGCTGCCGTCTGCCTGGAGCGGGATGGCCGCGTTCCTCCAGGCATCGGGTGGCAGGTAGCGCAGGTTGTCCGGAGGGGCGCACCAGTGCGGGACTTCGCGGCAGATCAGCTGGTAGGCCAGCGCCTGCATCACCAGCACGGCCGACGAGAGCATGCCGGTGAAGAGCACGCGCCGCTGGAAGTGGCCGTGACCCAGGATCGCGTACACGCTCTCCTGGATGGCGGTGCGCGGCTCGGCCCACCCGGAGCCCGTCAGCAGAGCGGCGTCGGGCCGCGGTCTCCCACTCGGCGTGGAGGCGAGCTGATCCGTTGGGGGGCTCTGCGGCATCCTTGAGAGCCGGCGTCGAAGTCAAGATGCTCTTGGAAGCCTGGCTGGTTCGGGCAAAACGAGCTGCTCGCGCTTCTTCACGCAGAACTGAAATTCTTTGCGCGTGTCACGCCCACCGTGGCACGAGATATGCTCTTCTTTCTCTTCATCGTTTGCCTCCACTGATTTAGACAATGGTTGTAGCTACGATGGGCGCGTTAGGTGTCGTAGTGAGCGTATCGTCGAGAGAGAGAGAGAGAGAAGTAAACTTTATTGATAATGTCCGGCGGAGGTAGCGGGGAGGACCACGCAGGGTCGCCCGCCACCCGACGTAGTTAAGGCGTCTTCGGGGTGTTGCCTCCCCGACTCCCGCTAGGCCGGCCCGCTGTCGACCTGTGGGGTTTATACCCCCGGTCTCCAGCCGGCTCAGCCCCACGCGTTTGTCTGGCAAGAGCCACCTCGAGCCGCTGGACGGCCTGCAATTGTTCTGTCAAGTCCTGCGATAACACTGCACGAGCTATGTCTTCCGGCAGTCGCCCGGGAGAGACGACCGCTTCTTCTTCGGGATGTAGGTCACAGTCCCAGAGGATGTGGGTCAAAGTTGCTTTAGCCCTTTTGCACACACTGCACACTTCACTTTCGAACACCTCCGGGCACACGTAACGCGCAAGCGCCGGCGTGAGCACGGATCTAGTTTGAAGTTGTCTGTATAACACCGCCTGTTCGCGTGTCAGTCCCGGGTGGGGCGGGGGCATGGTTCGGCGACCGTACCGGTACCAGCCCAGCACCTCCGCATACCCGAGTAGTGGGTCCGTTTCGTCGTCGTCATCACTGCACATATCACAGTCTTCACAGTACGCTCCTTCCGCCGAGGCGAGGGCGGTGGGGGCGGCCGCGCGGTTGGTAAGTACTCGCGCGGCGGCGTCCGCCGTCTCGTTGCGGTTGGGATGGCTGCTGCTGCCGCTGCCTGTAGTTATTGTATGCGCCGGGAACCACCTCAGATGGGTGGCCGGCACCGAGTCGTTCACTGCACTGCAATGTGCCACGCGCACTACCTCAACGACGGGGCGGTCACCGCCCTCACAAAGTATTCAACCGATGCTGGCAAGCGGGAAAACTACCCCCACAATGGAAGACGGCCCGGACGGTCCTGATACCCAAGCCCGGCAAACCACCCAGCATTGAGAACCTGCGCCCGATCTCTCTTACATCGTGCGTGGGAAAGGTCCTTGAGCACGTTCTCAGGAACAGATGGCAACGCTACCTAGAAACCGAAGGCCTCTACCCCGACACCATGCTAGGGTTCAGGGAGAAGCTCAGCACCCAAGATGCAATGCCGTTGCTGCAACACGAGATCCTCGACTCGTCCGTCCCCACCCGCGACAACAGGGCGGTGCTGGGCCTCGACCTCCAGAGTGCCTTCGACAAGGTGCGCCACTCGGCCATCTTGGCGCAGGTCTCCAGGTTGGGCATGGGACGACGTTCGTACAACTACATCCGGGACTTCCTGTCTGAACGAACCGTGAACGAACCGTGAACTGTCAGAAAGGGCACTGGGGAGCGTCGGTACTCCCCAGGGCTCCGTCATATCACCACTCCTTTTCAATCTCGTCATGATCGGCGTGGCCAACCGACTGCTCTCGGAGGTCCCACAAGTCCGCTATACCATCTACGCGGACGACATCACGCTGTGGGTCCCCGGGGGCAGAGACGGCCACATCGAGGAGACGCTGCAGTCCGCAGTGAACGCCATCGAAGACCACCAGGATGGTACGGGCCTCAAGTGTTCGCCGCAAAAATCCGAATTGCTGATCATCCATCCATCGGGAAGGTACCGCAAACAGGCAACGGAAGACTCAGCGAAGATCACTCTTCACATGAAAGACGGCACCGTCATCCCCAAAGTCAAGACGCTCCGGGTCCTCGGCATGTTCCTGGAGGCCAACAGAAACAACGGCACCACAGTAGACCGACTCATCACCAAACTCGGGACGGCCACACGTCTCATAAAGAGGGTAGCCACGAGACACCACGGAATGAAGGAAGCAAGCCTCCTCCGACTGGTCCAGTCCTTCGCCACCAGTCACGTGGCGTACATCGGTGCGTTCCACTACTGGAAAGTGCAAGAACGAGACAAAATCAACGCAGAAATTCGCAAAACCCACAAGGCTGCACTGGGGCTTCTGAACTGCACCAGCACGGCCAGGCTTCTCGAACTGGGGGTCAACAACACCCTCGAAGAGATTGCAGAAGCTCAACGAACCGCGCAACTAGAACGCCTCTCGACGACCAGAACGGGCAGGAGCATCCTCACCCGGCTGGGCTTCGCAGGGGCAACAACACCACCCCAGCAGCAAGAAGCCGGAGTCTTACCGGCGGAAACCCTACAAAGGCTCAAGATAACACCGCTCCCACGGAATGTCAATCCCGAGAACAATCCGGGGAGACGTGCCGCAAGAGCCAAGGCCCTTACAGACACGTACGCGAACGACACCTGCGCCCTCTTCGTGGACGCGGCCAAGTACGCAGACAGAAAAGACACTTACGTGGCAGTGGTGGTCAAAGCCACGACCGGTGAAGTGTACAGTGCCTGCAGCATCCGGGCACCGTCGGCATGCCAAGCAGAGGAAGTGGCCATTGCGCTTGCCCTCACGGACCGTCGGTGCTCGACGATACTGAGCGACTCCCGCTCGGCAATCAAGAACTACGCCCGCAACTCAGTATGTGCCAGTGCAGTGAGCGTATCGTCGAAGTTCAAGCTCCAATAGAGGTTTTGTTTGTCGATGCTGCACTGGGATTGTGGTGCGCTATAGAGAGGGAGAGACGGAGAGATTATGGAAAATCGAGGTCAAAAGGGACGGTGACCGGCAGTTCCAGCTTGCCGGTGAACAAGGCAGCCCAGCCCGTTTCATTAGACATTTCTGCATCGGCGGGTCTGAGCTACCCAGCGCCGCCTCTCATTGCTCATTAGTACGGATTAATGGAAAGGGATCTTGGTTGCATAGCCACATGAATGAGGTTGCCCTTCAAGCCAGCATGCAGGGCAGTTGGGGGATTAATACAGGCGGGCTGAATTAGGTGTAGTCTAGCACGACAGGGAAAAGTGTTGGTTTTAATGAGGAGCCATAAGCGTTCTTCAGAGTGAGAGAGGGTACGTAGGATGAGCCGGCGAGAATATGTGGCGAGAGAGCCGGTAACGTGCTGTTTTTTCGAGCTCCATGTAAGGATGGTGAGGCCTGGGATTCTCGGAGAGTGAGTTCTCGAGCCGCTTTGCTGGCTGTTGACCCCCAACCCTGCGTGCGCAGGAGTCCAGACCACAACCACGGGTTCGGTAGGGGGATTTCTAACAAGAATTTGGAACGCCTGAGGAGAGATGGTATATACCTCTGGCGAGGTTTTGAATGGCAGTTTTCGATTCGGAGATTATGATTGCGGGGGTTGGTCGGCGCATTTGTGCTACGGCCGTTGCCGCTTCAACCACCGTTGCCGGATGGCGGGTGCGTATTGTGAATGACCTAAGGGGTGGGGAATTAGGAGTAGATATTGCCGCCACACTGTAAGCATCGTGCTGTCAGGAGTTCGACCGGAATACAGTTAAAACTCGATTTTACGAAACCTTAATTTGCTAATTTCCCGATTTAACGAACAAATTCAGACTCCACCGCAGTTGCTTATAAGTCTTACTTCTTTTACGAACTCGAAATAACGAAACAAACTTCGGCGCAAAACGCGATTTAACGAAGCATGCCGGAAAAAATGTGCATAAAAAGGGTCTTTTTCGAATTCCTGGCGTTTGGAAAGTCTGGAAGTGTGCTGCCAGCGCAGTGCAAGCACACGAGCTGGCAATATGCATCTCCCCAGCCTTCGAACGAGGACCATCCGCCGCCTCCTGAGTGACATCAGCTTCTTTGAATATCCACGCCACAGGAAGTAACACGGAAATCATAAAGGCATTGTACAAGCAAACTACACAGTCCATCCGCCTTATCTCTCGCATAACCAACCGAAAAGGGGGGATGAAAGAAGAAAGCACCATAAAACTCATCCAGGCTTTCATCATCAGCCGGATAATCTACGTCACCCCTTACCTTAATCTCTAGAAGGGGGAAAAAGAAAAAAAATGAACAATATGATTAAAAGGGCACATAAACGAGCTATTGGCCAATGTCAACCCCAAACGACAGATTCGATGCCTTCGGCCTTCACAACCGCATCGACGAGCTCATAGCGGCGCAGCAAATCTCACAAATTGAAAGGCTCTCCAAAACTCCTACGGGGTACAAATCTTAAGAGAACTTTGCATTCCCCATGGATCGACACAAGCCGAAGAAGTTGACATACCCGCCACGCTACGACAGCTTATACGCACAACTCCACGGCCCTTAAACATGGATCCGACATATAATAAGGCCAGGAGAACGGCAAGAGCAGAAGCTCTCACTAAACAATACAGCCAAAACTCCGAAACAGTATTTGTAGACGCAGCGGACTATCCGGCAAACCACGCCATGGCTGTGGTGGTAGTGGACCACAAAAAACAAACACTCTCCTCGGCGACGGTTCTCACAAAAAATACTGCATCTTCAGAACAGGCAGCAATCGCTCTTGCGATCACCGCAACTCGATCCAGATACATAATCAGCGACTCGAAGGCAGCCATACGTAGCTACTGCAAAGGGCGGATATCCCAAGTCGCCGCAAAAATGCTTCAACAGCTGCGAGTACCAAAATACCGGTCAACGAAACTTATATGGACTCCTGAACATGAACGGTTACAGGGCAACGAACAGGCCCCCACAGCTGCTTGCGAGATCGTCACCCGAGCAGCAGTTAACCCCCCCGCAGTGGCAACAGAGCCCTCAGAGAAATTCGACAGTGTCAACACGTACAAAGAGATAACAAATCACTACAAACACAGCAGGTGAGAATTTCCTGCCGCCCACCGCACACTCAACGCTGCGCAGGCGAAGGCATGGGGGCAACTTCAAACCAATACCTACCCGAACCCGCTTGCCTATAGTCACTTCAATCCAGAGATCTTTTCGGATAAGTGCAAACACTGCGGCCACCGCGCAGACCTCACGCACATTATGTGTAAATGCCAAAGAAAACCACGGAGCAAGACCCCTCTACCCCCCATAGATATCAAACACCTAAAGCACTGGGAAACCCTGCTGCGCAGCTCTGATCCTCTGACGCAGCTACGCCTTGTCCAGATGGCCGAAGAAGCCGCCAGGGACCAAGATCTCCTGGCTGATTAACGCGGCAAAGGAGTCCAAGCTCTCTACTTCTGGGCAAACAAAGTTCTCTCTCTCTCTCTCTCTCTCTCTCTCTCTCTCTCTCTCTCTCTCGTCTTATGTGCTCTTAGCTCGTGTTGCGGGCTCCACAAGCCCGCGACACGAGCAGGAAGAGGCTTCGCCCAGATGTTGGGAACACCTTCGTCGGCGTGACGACGTGGCCGCAGATCAGAACTTCGAGGACTTCGTGAACACCGACGCAGACGCGCACACTGACACAGCAGAAGTTCTCGACGGCGAGGAGATAGTGCAGCTTGATTCCGGCGCACAAGAGGAGTCTGAAGATGCGAATGATACGGATGCTGTCGAAGCTCCCGTGCGCACGCCAAGCCAGGTGATGCACGCCGTCGGCCTTCTCAGGCGGTTTGCTGGGACACACAGGGTGTCGAGGTCGCTTTGACTTCACTGGCCAGCTACGAGAAGTGTGTGCTCACGCTGCTCACAAAAGGCGCGCAGGCGAAAATCACAGGCTTTGTCTCGAGGCAATAAATTTGTCATTATCTTGATTTTACGAAGTTCGCGATTTAACGAAATAAGAGCTTCTTGGACGAGTTGGAGCATTCAATAAACACGGGCTTTGCGCGAAAATGGCAACACATACAGGAAGGACGGGACGAGCGCAAACTCTCAACTAAATTTTATTGGACGGATCACACAAATATAAGTACACTTGTTATCAGGTCCGTCATGCGCATTTCCTACAACCGTAGCAATCTTTAAAAGCAGCGCCATCCCATCTCTACAGACACGTGTCAAGATATACAATCTCTCGTTTATGAGGGAACACTGATGTAAGAACACTGAACACTGATGAACACTGAGGGAACACTCGCGCATTCTTTGTTGTATGCTAGACCTCTAAAAGTTCCCGTGCCTTCGTTTCGCTGCACCTGCGCAGAACGTCGACTTCCTTTATCAGCAGTACACACTCGCCATTCGTGCAGGCAAGACAGTGAGCGAGCAAACGGGCATTCGTTTTGTTTTCGACAGAGAGGTCATGTTCACGCATACGGTCGTTGATGCAATAGACTTTTTCACACTTTAACACACGTAGACTTTCCCACATAACTAAATAATTTGTGGGTCCCGGTGACTTCGTTAAATCGAGGCTCAAGTGTATAAGTTTCTCTTTTTTTATTTTGTTATTTTCTTGGTGGCGTATAACCCCCACCCCCTCCACACACACACACACTTCCCGAAACTTATTTATGGCTACGCCACTGGTTGGAAGTGTACGTAGCGCGCCTGTCCGTTTCCTCTTTCTCGTGTGTAGTAATATTGTTTGCACTACTGATAATGATTCTTGTAATTGCAGTGCTCACTGCGTGTCACGTGTATAGTTTCTTTGTTTTTGCATTTTGTCTGCTGTATTCACTTTGCCTATCGTGGCTCCTTCGATCTCGCCTTCTCCTTCCTCGGTATATTTCACAGGCCGCGGAATTAAGCACCAGTTGCTGGCCAGCGCCGTGTGTTGTCCTTATTCGTCGCGTCTCTTAGCGCTGTTTTGAATTAACACAGTACGGACCAACTAGTCCAAACCACCGTCTTTATCCTCACGAGTCTCGTCGGTTGTCTTTGATCAATCGAAGCTTTGTGATGTGCATTCGGCCATTTACAATATTGCGACGCTCCCGCTGAGAGTGTGTGGCGATGACTCTGGCGTCGCTTTGGCCCAGGGCAAATGCCATCGCCGCTTGCTCGGCTTGGGAAGTGGCCGTGTTCGTTGTTTCAAACAACACTGGCGGCCGTCGTGGCTGCCGTTCCAGGGTAACTCGCCTGATAGTCGTAGACAGTGGATGGTTTACCTTTGTGCATTTTGTATATTGTCCAGGCTCAGGCGTCCCTCCGATCTTTGTGATGCACTGGATGCATGTTGCGAGGTAAGAGTGGCACAATGAAATTTCTTCCCCAAGAGAAATCCCAACAGACATTCAGGCTGTTGGACCGACAGCCAATCCGGAAATTCGGCATATCGGTCTGTTGGTCTGATGGCAGCCTGGTGGCCTGATGGCAGTCTGTCGGTCTGATGGCAGTCTGTTGGTTTGATGGCAGTCTGTCGGTCTGATGGCAGTCTGTCGGTCTGATGGTAGTCTGTCGGTCTGAATGCAGTCTGTCGGTCTGAATGCAGTATGTTGGTCTGAATGCAGTCTGTTGATGAAGCTATAGGTCCGATGACGAGATTGACTTAGGACACATGCTGTGAGGTGTGGAACTGGTTTACAAGTTTGGCAAGTATGTAGGCCTTTTAGCAAAATTAAAATAGACAAGTTCATTTTGTGCTGCTCACTCATTTATTTGCGCTGCATGTCGCCGTGCTTTTGCGAAAGGTGCTTTCGCACCACCTTTAGCCTGGCTTCAGTGGGCTCCGCAGACGCAGCCTGGCCACATAGATCTGAAAAAGAGCTGTAGATAGAGAGAATTAAGGGTTCAATGACCTTGTGAACAAAAGACCATGTGGTAAAAGGGTAACAAATATTGCCAAACAGGTTGCCAGTAAAAAGCAACACTTTGGGGAACAAACTAATACCCTGTAGCATTTTTTCTTGCAAGCTAACCCATGCTGGGCCCGCAGCAAACCATTATTCATGAATGGCATTCAGGCACAATAGAGAGTTTTAGCAGTCCGTCCGTTCCGTTGTTACCGGGTTGACCGGGACCGGTCTGCGCTTGCGCGCGCAGTAAGGGCGAGGAGGCGCGGACATGGTGAAGGCAGGCGTGCGGAACTAATCCCCCTACTGTGAAGAATGCCTAAGTGCCCAGACGGGTCTCGGTAAACACGCTAGCTACGTACGTGACGGAACGGACGGACTGCTAAAACTCTCATATGTGAGACCATTTATTGTGCCAGAAGTTTCATATTAGGGGGTGCTTGCTTTTGCGAAATTATGAGTTAGCTATGAGTTCTGATGCCAGATATAACATGCAATACCTTTCAGGGATGTGACCTTCTCTGGTGTCAGGGCTGGTTTGGGCTTCGTTTTTGCATGGCCCTTGTTCACTTCGTTCCGGTGCTACATTAATCTTCTGTGCAGATTGCCTGTTTCGCCAATGTACACTGATTTGCATTCGGCGCACGGAATCTAATAAACAACACCTGGAAGCTTGAAACGTGAGAGGGGGTCTTTCACGCTGACAATGTCAGAACGTAGCTTGCTAGTGGGCACGTGCACGATGTGCACACTGTGTTTCTTGAAAATGCGTGCAAAAGCTTGATTGATGTGTAGGACGAGAATTGCAGCACGTTTTGACACAGGCGTTGTGGACGCTTCTGCCTGCTAATGTCAATGCGGATTCCTGCTAGACGCCCTCTTAGCTTCTTTTTGAATACAATGCTTTAGGCATCAAAACGTGCAGCAATTACCTACGTCCCACACAGTGAAACTCTCACACGCGTTTTCAAGAAACGCAGTGCATACATCGTGCATGTGCCCACTAGCAAGCTGCGTTCTGACATTGTCAGCGTGAAGGACCCCCTCTCACGCTCCAAGCTTTCGGGTGTTGTTTATAGATTCCATGCGCTGAATGCAAATCAGTGTACATTGGCAAAACAGGCAATCTGCACAGAAGATTAACGCAGCACTGGAACGAAGTGAACAAGGGCCATGCAAAAACAAGTGCACTGGCAGAGCACCGTGAGAGGACAGGACACGTGGTCGACTGGAACAAGGCGAAATTACTGACAACTGAGTGCAATCTATCTTCTCGATTACTGCTTGAGTCCCTCATCGTTCAGACGACGCCCAACATTATCAATATAATGGATGGCAATCCGCACCATATCTATGCAAACTCATTGCACTGTGTAATGCCCAATATATAGCTTCGTTTTCCACGACACATGCTCACCGTGAACAAGCACCAAACCGTTAAATGGGTTTTTTGACTTGGTCAGTGACCTACGTTTCATCATTGCAATACTGCTTTTACCTGCCTACACGGCATTTTGTCAAACACTGGACTACACTACATGAGCCATTGCCGTTCTTAACCTGCACCAGAGTATATAACCTTTCACTACTGCTATGAGATAGACCCATAAACGCACTTCAATATGGCCTTTAATTTAGCTCTTGGAAACATGCATAATTTCACCTTTATGTTGCGCCTGCTACAGCAGCAGGTAATATTCCAAAAACATGAAGAAAGAAAAAAACGGTAGTTTAACACGCCAAAGCTACACTCGGGATATGGGGAGGACTGTAGGGGAAGGCTTCGCATTAATTTTGACCACCTGGGTATTTTTGTGCGGACCGAAATCTCAAAACACGGGCGTCTTAACGTGTTGCCTCCATCTGAAAAGCGGCCACACCAAGCGGTATGTAACCAACATTCGCCTCCACAGGACACCACCCTAGCCACTGCAGTCAGTTAAACATGAAATAAAGCGAGCTTTGGAGTGCAAATGAAAATATTAATCACACGTCTTATTTTCCCAATTGATCTACCTTTTAAGTGCGAATGCACTTTATAAGCGACCCCGAACCTTCCGCCGTCCACATAGCAACAGCTGCGGGTGCGCGCGCTTTTCGTCTTCCTTAGCAACGGGGGGAGATGGGCGCGCGCTGCCTGGCCGCTGACATGGCACATACCCACGTGGGAGATTGGCCAGGAATAAGTGCGAATGCACTTCTTAAGCGAGCCTGAATCGTCACGCTCGCATAGCACCTCCTCTCCCCCCTCGCCTACTCTCCTAAAGCCCCTTTACTACTCTCCAGCTCGCAACACCCTCTCTCGGCGCGCCAGCCAGGCCACTACACTATATAAAAAAAAAAACAGCATCCGGCGCCAGGTTTCGATCTGCGGACTTTGCGGCCACAGCGCGACGCTCTACCGACTAAGCCACTTTTTTTTTTTTTCTTTATTACCAGTCTTCAACACACACTTACAACACAAAAATAACCATTCTGCATTTGGTACAATACACACCGACATTAACATACCAGCCGTGCCTCCGGCTAGGCTTTGTCATTTAATCATCACGTCAGAGAAATTAACGGCTCTAGAAAATCCAACCAATCTGGTACTGGCTGCTGGACTCTCAGCCCCTCAACGAACTGCGTGACACTCTCCCGCAGAAACTGCCGGGCCGGTCGGGCATCCACGTCGCCATGGAGCCACGCCATGCGCGCCCTCCATATGCTGTGAAGGCCCAGGAGCATTATTAAATCGTAGGGGACTAAATAAGCCACGGACGCGACGTTGATATCAGTGTTAGTAATGCGCCTTATATCTTTAACGCATTCAAACTACGTCGTCAGTGGCGTGCGTTGGCGACTCAGCGGCGTTATAGCGGCTTGATAACTGCGTGGTGTACACGTGATACTACAAACCCGCTAGTTCTGCATTCTCTCACGTGACTGCGCCTCCTCTCCCTTCACTCCGGTCGGCGCTTCGCAGCTGCGGTGCGCTGCGGTGCGCTCCTCCTCTCGAACATACACGTTAATTCACCAAGATTTCCGCAGAGGGACAAACGAGGCGTGTTAAGCCGAACGTGATCACGAGGGGGTGTTAATGTAACTAACGGGCAAAATGCCACCAAACTTCAACAAACTCCCCCTCATAGCATCACCCCGTGCTTCGCACTTCCTCATACTCCCCTTCGGGGAAATGCGGGGGAATTTTTTGAAATCCACCATGCAATCCCCCCTCCCCTACCGGCCTACCAAAACACCTTTGTCTCAAGAGGTAATCAGGCTGTTGTTAATGAAGTAAGTATTTACAATTCGAGACTTGCCACCATTAAAGTCATGCACTTTGTTTTAGAGACAAGCGACATTAGCCATTTGCAGCACCAGGAGTTAATTGTGTTAAGATCAGATTGAAAGCATTGACGGTAGTAGTTGAAAGAAATTGTGTGATAAATTACAACATCATCTGCAAATAGACCTACATGGGAGGATATGCAACAATAAAGATAGACAGGACCAAGCAACCTGCCTGGGGGGACAACAAAGTGGCACAACCAAAAGAAGTATATAGTTATTAGGAGAAGTAAACTGCATTTGAGAAGAATGAAAATCTTTCACTCAAGTGAGGACATTAGGGTGAAGTTTGAAAAGTAGTCTGTAGTGTGCAATGCGATTGAATGATAACAAAAATCGAGAACAACTACCGCAGTTTGTAAGCCTGCGTCAATGGATCAATGTCGATCGTGAACAAATCCTGAAAGTTGCGTTTCTCAAGTAACCCTTGTGAAAACCGTGGTGATATTCGAATGTGATATTGTGATTTTATAAATAATTAGCCACCTGAGAGTGGATGAAACGCTCCCCAACCTTGCATATGGTGCTTGTTAGGGAAATTTAATGGTGAAGTACAGTCTCCTGATTTAAAGATTGGTGCTACCTCGACTATCTTCCAATTATTGAGAATAGTGCCTGTCATGAGAGACTGCGAAAAAAAGCGCTGTCGGAATTCTACAGACTGCGGGATGTACTTTTCGGTATAGTATGATTAATACCAGTATGATCTTAAGTAGATAAAATTGTTAGCTTACTTAAAATGGAAAGTAGTTTTACACCAGTTTTTATTGCAAGTTCAAAACCATATCGAGAGATCCTAAATGTTTGCTTGGCTTGATTACATACGAATACTTGCTTCAAAGTCAGTCCAATTTCTCTTTTTGCCTTTAGTCATCGGCCCCAGATTCTCTTCAATATCTCTGCTAAGCAATGACACACTCCAAACGCACAACACTGCTTCATGAAAATGTTTCAAATAATCAGAGGCCACAGCACTGCTAACAGGTATACATCATGGCAGGTTCCACAACATGCAATAACTAACCTGAAAGTACATAATCGGTGGGTGCACCGGTATGGCAGCAGTGCCTGGACCGATGTGTCGAGCAAATGCGCTGGCTTCTGAACGGGTGGTCCAAGCGGCCAGATGATGGATGAAGGAATGATCATTCCTGGCGGCAAAGCGTACAGAGCACCAACGAAAGGCCAGGCAGTACTTGGGTACAGCAGGTGCAGTGTCGGTTGGCCAAGGGAGGCCCTGGCAAAGCCTTTGAAACTGGATTGGAAGGCAGCCGACCCAGGACAGCCAGTAGCAGCACCTGCAGGTGCATAATCTGAGTGTGCTGACACTTGTTGAAATACAAGAAGAGCACACACAAAGCACAAATGCTTACATCAAGTAGATTTTTAATCGCATAAAGGCAGTAATCTCCAAGGCACTAATAAGAACAATCCCGGAACACCCCAAGTGAAATTTAGGTCACAGTAAGAATGTATTTAATAGACCCGCAGGTACTGTGAGTGGGGTATGCATGATATATGCAAAGCTCACTGCTGAGCTAATTTGCATGGAACGCATGCTAGCAGCTAATCTGCATCCTGATAGTTGAGGCGCCTCCATTTCAATGTCTGACTTGTATCTGCACGTTCAATTCTCAAATATAAATCGAGTTAAGTGAGTGCCTACAGCTTTCTTGTTAGTCTCTGTATGGCCTGCGGTTTTGCGAAAATGAGAACTTGCGAATTCGCTCAATTTTCTGCACTAATTTAAACAATAAATATGCCTCTGATATCAAGCCCCAGACTTCCCGAGAGCAACTCTGACGGAATCGGCAGGCGCCTCGTAGGCGTTGTGAAATCTCCCCCACTACGCCGAGACAAATCTCCCCCGTTACCCCGAGACTATGCCAGCTCCCTGCGAGGCCACATGCGCGCATTTCACCTTCAATTTGAACGTATGTGAATTCTATACCTCCATGAACTCTCAGACGGGCGTCGTCATATTCGCGCCGGACTCGTGAAGCTCGGCAACTTCAGGCGTCGTGAAATCGCCGCACTCGCTCGCTGGCGCGCGGCCCGAACTCTCACCGTTTCCTGCCCTTGCATACTATTTTCTCTCCCTTGCACTTTGTAAATTCTCATCTGTTTCACTACACCTCCTGCGTCCTCATCTCTTGCCTGCTTTTCTTCCAGCACAACTCCGCCAGCACCCGGTCGACGCGTACGCTGTCGGGGTGCGTTGGCGAGCGATTTCACGACGCTGTGGCCGAGCGTCACGAGAACGGCACGCATATCGCGGCCCGAAGACCGCAAGGTCGCAACGGCGGCAGCCGGTCTCGCGAGCGCAATAGCTGCGAAGCGCAGTGCTCGGAATTCGGGTAGGGGGGAGACTTCACACCACCTACGAGACGCCAGCCAAAGAATCAAGTGTACGCTTTCTTTTTTTTTTTTTTAGCAGCCGTGTACTACAGCGCCAGCATCGTAGCCAAGGTCTAGCTTCAGCGTAAATTGATGCTGACTTCTGCGGAAACGGTGGACTGGGCGCGAAACAAGTATGCTAAATCACCTAGGCTCTCAGAGTAAATGAGATGGGGGTCTAGCGAACCACTGAACTCGTTCCAACCAAATACAGAATAAAAAAAAATGCGTACTTACCCTAGCAAAAACGATGTTTCCAACGTACAATTCTCCTTCACTGTCGTCTTCATCTCGCGGACACGAACAGGCAGCAGGCTTTGTTCGAACGCAATGTCATCCACTTTTGACACGCACTATTTTATGCGGCGACGATCGTTCTTCCCGGGTCTCCATGTTCGACACACGCGTAGGTTGGCAGGGTAGACATCACCCATAAAGCTTTTATAACTATGATTTAAGCTTGAAATAGATAAAACTGAACAGCAACCACTCGGCACAACACGCCATGAACAAACACACAAAAAGTGAGAGATAGTTGCCAGACTTCAATAGCAGCACTGGCAGCACCTTTATGTTTGACAGAAATTGTGTTAGTGCTGTAATATTGGTAATTATCTTTCTGATTTCAAAGTCTGAAAGGTGTTTATAACTTGAATTTGAGGTTTTTAAACGCAAAAGTGAATACACATAAATTAACTGACATTTATACTGATATTGTAAAGAAGTTTCGACGTTTGTTTTGGTTTTGTTTTCACGGTGGGCTTCTCAAGGGAGAAGGGGCGAGACAACAAGCTACTTTGGGTTTAGGAAGAGGGTCGGAAATGTCGGCGTGATGGAAAGCAAGCAACAGGCGCTTACCCTTGTCTTAAAAAAAAAAGAGCTAATAAAATCCTCGGCAGAAAAAAAAAAAAGCGAGGTTCGACGAGGAATCGAACCATGGACCTTCAAAACAGTAAGCGGACGCGCTACCACTAAGCTATCTTGGCGAGCTTTTTTTTTTTTTTTTTTTTTTTTTTTTTTTTTTTTTTAAACAAAACCAGGTTTATTTACATCATAAATATGTACAGGGCAAGGCACATGGCAAATATGTACTGGGGGAAGACACACTACTATACATGCTGCTGCCTTTGTTACATTGTTGATGCCACTTTCCTGACTGGCGTGTTACGCTGTTCAATAGAAATCACACTCATACGCTATAGAGATCACATTTACGGGTAAAAAAGGAAAAAGGGGGAGTTGTGTTTCGTTTCAGCCTAGCCTGTTGCTGGCTTCATATCCACTTAAAGCGTTCCAGCTCCTTTGTTTTAAAAGCTACCGTCGCACGGCAGCAGCGCGCAAGGGCTTGTCCTAGTTCTGAGTCTGAGTCGGGTGCCCCGAGCGCGCTGACGGTCCACTCCATCTTGTGGACGAAATGCCTCCACGCTGGCTTCGGGGTGGGGGTACACTCCACCGCGTCCACTCGCGCACGCCACAGTGCGTGTAGGCCAAGGGTAATGACGCATTCGCACAGCTCCGAGTGTTCTATCGGTACGTCCAGGTAACGGAGACCTGTCCAGTCAATGTCCCAGTGGACGCCCAGAAAACACTGCACCTCGTCCCAGAAATAACGTGCAGTGTTGCATTCTAGGAACACATGCTCCGCCGTCTCCAACCTCCCGCACAGGAAGCAGCCCGCACCGCGCGGCAGAAAGAAGCCACGTTCTTCCTGTCGTGATCCCACCGGTAGCACCCCGAAGTGGAAACGGCAGAAAAAGTTTTTCGTCCCAGTCGGAATCGGCAGGCACATGATTCGCTTTAGTACGCCCCGCTTAGCCGCCTCGACTGGTGGCTGTCGGTACAGGGGTGGGGGAAGGAGCTTTGCGAGAAGGTCGCGGTATAGCCGGCGGGGCCTAACTGCTAGGAGGTAGTCCCATGAAAACTGCTGTTCCAGTAGGGCGATGGCGCCAGCGATTTCTCTATAGAAAGGGGCGGCTCGCGCGCCATGGTGCAGCTGGACAGTTGTGACCTGCCACTTTGATATGTGGGCAGAGCCGATTGACTGGAGTGCTCCACGGAGAAAAGGGTCGGACTGGTCTCGGACTGCCAAGAAAAACGAAAGAGACGAAGCCCCAGCCAACGCCTCCGCCCCAGGTGAGGTCACCACCACCAACAGCAGCAGCACGGAACGAGTTACTGCGGAGGAGAGAGACGCCGCGGTTGATCCAGTCGACAGTGACGCAGCCGCCGCCCCCTGTCCCCTCCAAAAGACCACACCGGAAATCGACGGGGTCCTGCAGACACAAAGCACCTTTCTCCCCCCGCCATTGTGCATCAGCGGGGCTCTCGGGACAGCGTCGGCGGAGCCGCCGACGGAGGGCAAGGAGGAGCAACTACTCGACGGCCCCGACAGAAGCGACGAAAACGCGACTCCCCCCTCGGGGGCTTCGAAGACGGCGGAGAGGAACAACAACAAGGAGGAGGCAGGCAACGAGGACGAAGATGTCAACGGGAAAGAAGACACCGCCGGCCAGCATGAAAGCGTCCAGTGCCACGCCGAACCCCCGGGACCACAACGAGGGCGGCGCACCCTTCGGAGGCAGGCAGGCCAAAAAGACGGCGCCATCCCAAGCGTCAATAGCGGCGGCGGCCGCGCTTAACCCGAAACAGGTGAGCCCTCTCCCCCCAGCGAGCGATGGCCGTTTCCAAACAAATTAGCAAATTAGCTTCCATTAACGTAGTCAGCCTTGTCTCCGCAAAACGGAGGCGCTGGCTCCTCGATCTTTTGAATGACCAAAGAATCGATGTGGCCCTCCTTCAAGAAACAAAAATTTCAACTGCTGATGACGCCAAAAATTTCGTGCGCTGCTTTGGACATGACTTTTGGTGTTTTCACACACGAACGCAAAGTCGTGCCGGCGGTACGGCAATTCTTATTCGGAAATCAGAATCCTGTAGCATTATCGACTGCGAACTGGGGGGAGATGGCCGATTCTCACTCGTTGACGCCATCTTGGGCGGTGAGATCACACGTTTCGTTTGTGTGTATGCCCCCAATGAACCCAAAGATCGGCAGGCTTTTTTTTCTACCCTTCGCCCAATCCTAAACGTGGCGGGAAATGTCGTTCTTGGGGGAGATTTTAATTGCGTACTAAACGCCAGCGACAGGGCGGGGAACCGTGGCAACGCCGACGTCGCGGCTCGCACACTGTCATCTGTACTACGCGAAAGCGACTTAACTGACGTGACACGTGATCGCGACTGGGGTGCACCCCACTACACGCGGTGGCGTGGCGCGTCCCAGGCACGGCTGGATCGCTTTTACGTTAGCGGCGACTTGCTACAGCGGGTAGCTAGCTACAATGTCATACCGATCGCCTTCTCCGACCATGGGCTGGTGTCCTGCTCAATATCAATGGGCCAGGCGCGCTCACAAACGAAGTCCAGCAGTCGCTGGATAATGAACGCGAAGTGCATCGAACACCCTGATTTCACCGTAAGGGTAAGGGAGGCCTTGAAGATCTTGGAAGACAACTTAGATGATGATGTCGCGTGGGAAAGTTTCAAAACCACGGTTAAGGAAGTAGCCATGGAGATAGGTAGGCGTGAGGCGGCCGAACAGAGAGCCAACGAGCGGCGCCTTATGGAGACCCTCCGTGGCCTCATCGAGGCGGACGAAGAACGGCCGGGAGAGTTCCGAGAAGACATCCGCCTAACTAAAGAAGAGCTCCGGAGTGAGCTAGAGCGGCGATACTGGGGCGCCCTTGTCCGCAGCCGCGAGCAGAGGGTCGAGTATGAGGCGCAGCCGTCCAAGATCTTCCGAGCTTTCGAGCGCGAGCGCATCGCCCGCAAAAAGATC
The DNA here is from genome assembly GCF_048455015.1 of Haemaphysalis longicornis. Classification (NCBI taxonomy): domain Eukaryota; kingdom Metazoa; phylum Arthropoda; class Arachnida; order Ixodida; family Ixodidae; genus Haemaphysalis; species Haemaphysalis longicornis. The sequence continues at coordinate 7,140,348 of NW_027526282.1, forward strand.
AACGAGGTCAGCCACGGTGGCGGAGTCGCGCAGGGGCATAAGGAAGTGGCGGCAGCCTTTTGCGACTATTTTAAAGACCTTTTCCGGTCTAGACCGACGCCAGACGGCGTGCCCACCGAGGTACTCTCTTCCTTACCCTCAGTGCCGGACGACGCAAAAGACCTAATCAACGCGCCTATAACCGCGTGGGAGGTAGACCGCGAAATCAAAAAACTCCCTAAGAACAAGTCTCCAGGTCCGGACGGCATCATCGCCGAATTCTATCGGGCGTTTCGAAAAGAATTGGGCCCCATTCTAGTGACCGTTTTTGATAGATGCAGGCAGGAAGGTCGGCTCCTTCCCTCCATGCGGCAAAGTCACCTCGTTCTGATCCCCAAAGAGACCAGCTCCAAAGCTTTACCGGCCGTAACCGACTTTCGCCCAATCACACTCCTATCGACCGACTATAAGATACTCGCTAGGATCCTAGCTCGGCGCCTCGAGATGGCCCTCCGAGGCGTGGTTGGTGAGCATCAAACCTGCGGGTTCAAAGGTCGCTCAATCAACACCAATTTACATCGGATGAGGACCGCCTGCGAGGCTGCAGAGATGGGCGTGATGCCTATTGCGATACTGCAACTGGATCTTCGAAAGGCCTTCGATCAAGTCGATCGGACATTTCTCTTCGCTCTACTTCAGCACTGCGGGATAGGGGAAACAATGATGAAATGGCTAGAAACGTGTTACGCAGACATCACAACAAGTGTGATGTTGGGGGGAGCACTCGGACCACCCATAGAGGTCAGCAGGTCGGTCCGCCAGGGATGTCCAATGTCTCCTGTCTTGTTCGCGCTCTATCTGGAACCGCTCTGTCGAATGATCGCTACTTCCAATTCGATCAGGGGACTGGTCCTCGGGAATGAAGAACTCCGCGTGCTAGCATACGCGGACGACATCGCCGTCGTCTGCACATCACGAACCCATGTGAGCGAGGTCGCGGAGCTCGCACGTCGCTTCTGCCGCTTCTCTGGAGCGGAGCTAAACCTCTCCAAATCGGTGGGGTACTGGCTGGGTGAATGGGAACTCAAGCCCCCCAGCTTCTGCGGCGCTCGCTGGAAGGATTCAATACACCGCTACCTGGGCGTGAACATGGCCCTATGGGAAGCCAACGCAGCCAGATGGCGACCTAGGCTAACGGCAGCGGAGGCCAAGTTGCAACCATGGAGAACACGCCCCATCGCCTTGGTCGCCAGAGCACACATCTGCAACGTCGTAGTGTACCCGGCTACCCTATACTCGGCGCGAGTCACCTCCATTGACAAGAAATCGGTGAACAAGTTGCACCGACAATGGGCGGTCTTCGTCTGGCGCTCCTCGTACGAGCCTATGAGACGCACAAATCTCTTTTGGGGACTAGATGCCGGCGGCCTAGGTCTGGTCCACGTGGAGATTAAGCTGACAGTCCAACGTTTTAAAAGCTATCTTGGCGAGCGGTCGGGGAGGGGCCGGCTAAGACAACTATATACTTACGTAAGTTGTCAACGAATCTTGTCGTTTGTGTTTAGTTAATGCTGCATTTTTGAAATTCTGGCTGTCCTAACGCTTATTTCTCACGCACCGATCTTGCAGACGAGGCCACATTGCTAGCGCTGCAAGCGATTGAGCCAAAGCTCCCTTATTAGACTCAAGAAAAGCTATCGCAGGTCAACCCGACCTTTTCTGCGCAAGCCACGGTAGCCACGAATGAAATGGAATGTGCCGTTAGAATTCTGGCGTTGATAACGCTTGTTTGTCCGGCACCGTCTTGCAGACAAGCAACGTCGCGCTAATACTACAAGCGATGTCACTCCGGGCATGTCAGGCGCATCAAACCCGTCGTGTAAAACGACTGCTAACAGTGCGAAAACCTCTGAATTTGTAACAAGTGGGGATAATGCAAGGCAATATTATATAGCGACCGAATCATGCGGTGGCGGCGACATAATAGGTACAGCAAACAGGTACCGTGGACGGCAGCGACGAGCGAAAAAGATTTTACAGGGGCCGCCCCGGGCGGCCTGCGCAAAAAAGGAAGATAGAACCCCTGCATACACGCCCTCGAAGAAAGCTGTACAGCCGATTCAGTTTGTTCTTGACGAAGAGCAACCGAAGCTGCAGCAACAAACTATTGTGCTTGCCGTGGTATGAGCCAAAGCATATCTTGACATCGTTATGTTAATGTCCGTTATGTTATCGCCCTAAAAAGCACCTTCAGGGCGTCTGTCGGTTCTGTCTGATGGCGCGCTCGCGCCGGTGATTACCAACAAGGCGTCTGTTGGCGTTCACTGATCGTGTTGGCGAGCCGGTAAACGCCATCACGGTTAAACTCCCTGTCGGAAGACTACGCTGTTGGGACGATAGAGTGCCGACAGAGCTTCTTATTGGCCCCACAAACGCCATCAAGGTTAAGCTCCCTGTTGGAAGACTAGGCTATTGGAACGATAGAGTGCCGACAGAATTTCTTATTGGCCCCACAGGCGTGCTGTCAGCCCAACAGGAAAGTCTTGTTGGAATTTTTGTCCGGGTTCGAATCGAGTCGGGTGCTTTCCAGAGAGGGGAGGTTCGTGGCTGGGCTGGGCAACAGAGACAGGCGCAAGATGATGGGCCTCCCCGTTTCTGTTGAGGTTTATCTTAGACATTGGCTAGACAGGTACGCTTCTATTAGCTTAGCTCATCTTTATCCACGTGCTCTGATAACGATGATGATGATGGTACCCTTGAATTGTTGGCACGTACCCACTCGGGGGGATTGGCCAGGGGTAAAGTGCTGACTGTGCCCCTGTTGGAGGTTACGCGTAATTCCTCGTCCCCTTCACCTCCAAACCGAAATTCATTGCTGGAAAGACATTTTCGCAGTGGCAATGTGAGCGGACGTCTTATACCAAATTATAGAAGCCCTGTACCTATCGTTTTCATGATTTTTTCCATACGCTAAAAATTGTTTGTTTTTGCTTATCCTGTCGCCGGAGATGATCGGCTGGATCCCAGTCATGTATTACAGCTTCACTCTGAAGGTGCTACCATAGAGGTTTTTACTATATACACCAGAGAGGAGTCTTCCGCTAGCGTCTATTCGGATCATATCAAGGCTGTCTATGCCATCATGGGCCGCCATTATATCGTGCGCTGCCCTGGCTTGGATTGGAACGTTTCAGTGACCGTATATTCGTACACAGTGCCACAAAATGCAAAAGGATGGCGCGTCATTATATAAGAGGAAAATGAATGAGTCTAGTTTTAAAGCTAAGGAAAAAGAAAGTAAAGCTGATTTTCGCAGGAACGGAATTGTGCCGACAATTCTGCAGTCCAACATGGTAGTTAACAACGATATTATTATTTAGATGAAATTCATTACAGAGTCTGATTTTATTAATTTTATCATTATCTCAAGTAATAAGTTGTTTGAAGCGCTTGGAAATATTTTTGAACGTTCCCACGAAAACGTCGCCTTTGTGGTGAACCGGTGCACCGACCGTAAGCTACAGGTTAACAAAACTTGTTGCGGAGCAAGTTGGTTCATACTTGAAGAAAGAAGAAAACGTGGGGTGAAACAGTCGTGGACGAAGACAAGATACGACGGATACAGGCGCCCGTATCTGTCGTATCTTGTCTTCGTCGAATTGCGTTTGGTTTCTTTTTTAAAGCAAAGCTTTCTACCTCTACCAGCCCACGCTTCCTTCGCGGCGTGCGGGACAAGAATCTCCTAACGCGCTGAAGAGGGGAGTGCGGTTTTCACTCCCTGAGCACAGTGTAGATGGCGCGGTGCACGCGCGCTATTACCCAGCGTTCCCCACCCTCCGGCGGGCGCGACGACGGGGACTGTTCCGTCGGCTTTGTCGTCTGCTTTAGATACGGTTGTTTTGGGCCTGTTTTGGCGCAGCTTCGCGTCCATTGCGCTCTTCCTCTGCACGGCTTAATTAACTTGTTCGACGGCACCTCCTGAGTAACCCAGATAGAATCAAGGGGTCGTACAGCAAAGATACGCTAAGGATTCGTTTGCAGGGCGGGAAAACAAAATCTAGAGGCCGCTGGCGAAACGTACCACTTCGGTTGTGTTTTAAAACGTATTGCAAAAAGCGAAAGGACAAATGGTTGATAAATAGCGATTTTAATGTTCTCAAAGCTTTCTTGCAATTTTCAAACTTGCTAAACTAACTAGTTTAAATGGGTATAAATGGGAATCACTAAGCTCACATGCCGAATTGTTTCGGTGTCAGCGCTTGTGTCGCGCGGTGTGATAGTCCCGAGCTAGCACATCAGGATGGCTAGGTTCCGCTGTCTCACCCTTCGAAAGACGCTCCTCTCCGTTTTCTTTCAGCCGACCCGCGGCTGGGCTAAAGTGACGGCTTCCGCCGCTGTAGACCGGCCTGGTAGACGCTGCTGCGTTCGTGCGTTCGGAATGTCGCCCCCCCCCCCCCCTCCCCGAATTCCAGGTAACGATTGACCGAATCTCTGGTTTCGCTCTTTGTGAGCCGCGTGTAACGAAAGAAGAGCAGCGTCTGCTTCCAATGTGGTGATCGAGTCGATTCGCGAGGCAGTCCGCGCACCCGATCCTCCCCTTCCTCTTCTCCTACTGTCGCCCCCTGACTGCGCTTCTTTATTTCTTAACACACTCCCGCCGCCGCCCAGTTGGTTGGGAGCTAGCTGGCAGCAGCACGGGAAGTGGAGAAGTCCGGGCCTCACTACGACCAGTTGTTCGGCTTCCGGCGGCGCATAATTTCACACTAGCAATGTTTGTAGGCTGGCTGGGGGATTCAGTGGAGCATTTGGCTGGGTGCCTCGATGCCGTCGATCTCGGTACATGTCTATAGCCAGCGTCTCGGGGAACGAGTGCTTGCTGGGTTGCTGGATCGAAGTGACTTAGGATCTAAAAGTGAATATCGCGAATGCTCCTATGGTCACCCGTCAAGAGAAACCATGCTCCAGGTTTTCGACCAGAAGGCAGCCGCCGGGATCGAATGGGAACAGCTGATGCGGATGGTCAAATTTGCGGAGCGCGTCAGGAGAGTAGTATGGCATTGCCGTCACGTCCACGTCTGATACTTCTTCCATGAAGAAATGTGTGTGTTCCATCGGCGTGGCAGTTTTCTTTGCGAACCATAGGATTTCGCTCTCGCTGGACTCAACACGGTACAAAGGCTCGTACACAATCGAGTTGCGCTTGCTGAAGAAGGGGTCGTCACCATACAAGCATTTGTTCTGTTTCGCCACGAGGATGCCTCCCCACCGGGCTGGCACGAGTGCGGCAGAAGCTCGCTTCCGGCGTCGAAGCTCGCTAACGGAGCGTCGGAGGAGCATGCGCTTCGTTATTCCCTGAAGCGAGTCCATCTTCTGCACGAATCGCGTTTTCGTTGCTGGACCCAATAAAAATGTATTTGTCTCGAAACCGGGTTGCTGAATTTCTTGCGAAACGAGAGATGCGTCGCCGACGTAAGGGTCGCAACAGAAAAGCTCGGAGGACTCCAAAACAAGAGCCGCATCGTCTACGCTGGGGCCATGGCAGAACGGGTCCGACGTCTCCAGAGCGGTAGTCGAGTCGTCAATGCGAGGGTCGCCACAGTGTCGCATGGACGACTCCAAAACGGGGGTTGCATCGATGACGCCAAGTTCGCTGCAGGGCCGGTCGGTTGTCTCCAAACCAGTAGTCAAATTAGCAATGTCATGATTCCGGAAGAGGCGTGGTGACGTCTCTGAAGTGAGAGCCGTGTCGGCGACGCCAGCGCTGCGGCAAGGCCGGTCAGACGTATCGGAAACAATAGTCTCGTAAGCGACAGCGAGGTCCTGGCAAGGTCCCTGAGATTTCTCCATAACGGCGATCACGGAAACACCAGGGTAGGGCGGTCGCAGGAGCCGCTCTCGCGGGCTGAGCCCCTCAGGGTCTTCTTTAGCATCGTTGTAACGCGCAGCGCCCTCTTTGTCGTCGTGTTTCTCTACCCGTGCAACAGTCATTGCCCGAGCAGGCGGCATGTCACCCGTGACCTTTGTGGACACCGTCGGCCGCGCCTCCTCGGGAGGCGAGCAGAGGGTCGAAGTCGCGTTGCAGGTAGAAAACAGGGTTGCGCTAGGTTGCGGGACGGGGCTTGCGGGCAAGTCTTGGCTCGCGGAAAAGCGTACGCGCGTTCGCAGGGCGCAGATCCGTTCATCGTAGTCGATCGCGTTCAAAGTCGATCGCGTCATCCGTCAGGTTCGCTTGAATTTCGGCGTCGAGCTGGTGAAGGCTCACATGGTCATGCAAGATGAGGTCGAGTACATTTTGCCTATCAAGGGTCGTTGCTGCCTGGCTCCGCAGCAAGGCGTCGAGGACTGTCATGGTCCCGGAGACGGTCGCTGGCAGGACATCTCGGCGAATACGAAGAGAGTCCATGGCACCAGTCGATGAAGCAAGACGCTGGGGTTGCGAATACCAAGGGGACAAGGGCGGGCTTAAGCACGAGCCGAAAGGGGCGGCGGCCGAGGGCAAGGCTTCCAGGATAAAGCAGTACGAAAGTATCCAAGCCTCGCGTGCCTCGGAGCCGCTGCGCCGTCGAACGTATCTCGTGCGCCGGTTCCCGGGTTTCACGGCACAAGAAAATGTGTAACGAAAGAAGACCAGCGTCTGCTTCCAATGTGGTGATCAAGTCGATTCGCGAGGCAGTCCGCGCACCCGATCCTCCTCTAACTCTTCTCCTACTGTCGCCCCCTGCCTGCGCTTCTTTATTTCTCAACACCGCGTGTGTGAATTCAAGTGTCGTCGCATGGGCACTTGTTGTGGGCGTCCTTTAAAGATTTTCTTTCCAACCACCTTCACAGCGTGGATTGGAGCCAATTTTTTCGTCAGCGCACAAGTTTCGCGGCGGCGTATTACCCGCTCAGTCATACTTTTCTTCACTCCGGCATGACCAACGTTAGGTACCATCGCGCACTGCTTGCTCTTTCACCGAACACGCAGTTGCCACGGCTCACGGCTACCACAGAACAGAGTCGATTTTGGCTACCTCGTAGCTGGTAGACGTGTTAATGCGTAGTGAAGAAAGAAAATCCCAAAAACCGCTAAAGAATCCCATTGTCATGCCAAGCCCAAGCCCAAGCCAGAAGCGGAGATCGTTCCATAGCATATCCACGACAACATGGATTCCCAGGTGCAGTTGCTCACAGTACGCTTACTAAGAAACTATGGGTGCCACCTCCCACTCGGTAGACAACAGGATGTTGACCTGCTGGGGATGGAGGGGGACGTATTTTCAGGGTGGGTAAGATAAGGATCTTTGCCAGTAGCTGTAGGTATACAGGGATATAGCTAAAATGGCGAGTAGGAGACACAGTTTCATACTAATTTATACTAGAGGGAAATTTGGCGCTCTAATCGCGGGCTGTCGTGGGCGCCGCCATTGTAGCTAGCGACCTTCCTCGCCTACTTGGCTTGGTTAGCCACATGGCTTCTTTTTTGTCTTGAAGCCAATATTAACTAAAAGACTAACATTTTTTAAAGTTTCAGCTTCTAAATAATCACAGGTGAGCAAATTTCCTGGAGCTTCATTTTATAACAACAAAACAAATTTGAATTAACTTTCACAGTAGTATTGTTGCTTTTTTTGCAGCCAGAGTCAACTCTTCAGCCTATTCATGAGCCATGCCATGGACAAGTGGAACGTGCCGGCCCGGTACATGACGGAACGCTCGCTGAAGAGTGGCTTTCTTAGGCGGTGGCGCCAGATTTCCCTCTAGTATCCATTAGTATGAATCTCCATTGTAGGAGAAGGTAACTAAGGACTCTGAAAGTAGTAGTAGTAATAGGAGTAATGAACTTTAGTCGCAAACAAGTGAATGTGGTTCCGTAGTCGAGCAACCGGAGTGGCGACTTCGCCCCGTAGACCTCTGCCTTGGAGACCAGTAGTTGCTGGGCATCTGGTTCATCGCTGGTCGCTAGGTTTACCAACAGCTCAGGGAGAGGAAGAAAGAGGTGGGAAGGCTGGGTTGTCAGCACACCTAATGATAAGGCGAAAGGAGTAACCATTGGCAGTGTTACGATCTGAAGCGGCCCGCGGTGCTGCAAGCTTCGTGCAGCGCTCTGGTCCTTTGTGCAACAGCCTACCATTACATGCACCTTCCGCGTGAACGTCTCTCTGTCGGTGACTCAAGCTTGCAGCGATAGCCAACAGATCACAACATACCGTCAAACGGCCGGCGCAAGAGCCCCTCGCGGTAGCCGTGATTCAAACTTAGGCAGCGCCAGACGTGGCGAGTTTAGACTTGTCCTACGGACGCCACCGTGGAGAACTCTCTCCCCTCTCTCAGTCTCAGTGTGCGCTACTACCGACCCCTCACGAACTCTGAAAAGAGTGTTGTGTGTGTCCGCACTATGTTCGCGCCGTGTGCACAAAGCAGGGGGGGAACTTGTTTGAATGTTAGCGCTTTGGATGTAAATACTAGGCCCCAAGCGCAGAACTACGGAGCAGCGAATCAATGCTCTCCCTCTGCTCGTGTCCGGCGCTGTAATAACAAAAACTTGATGTGGGCGAGTTGGTACATTATGCTAAAAAACATTACGTGGCGCTAAAACAGGGCGACGAAGAAACACGTATTACACATTACAGTGCAGTGTTGTGTATTACGTGTTTCTTCTTCGTCCCTGTTTTAGCGCCGAGTAATTTTTTTAGCATCCTGTACTGTAACCTCGCCAGGAAGGGCATTGTTGCTATACTCATTCGGCTCATCTCTCGCCATGCAGTAAACCACTCAAGTTTGCCTTTGTCTTCTGGTCGTCATCTCCATCCAAGGCTGCAACTTTGGCTGGCCACTCACCATGCGTGCACGCTACCACACGCATGATGGAGGCGACGGATCCCGGGGCTAGTACGCACTTCCCGAATATGACAACAGACAAGGAAAGAGGGTTTGCTGCAGCTGTGTGACAAAGACGAGAGCCAGCGAGTAGGACAGTGCTGCCTTTGTGGAAGTGAAGGAAAGAGGGTCTGTTATGCTAAGTTTCTTTGTCTGGGCAGTGTTTGATTTAGACGAGCTACATCGTTATAAATCGGCGATTGTGCCCTATGGCCACTGCAGCCAATCTAGGGATGGAGGGCAAGAAATCAATTCACACTCATCAGTTAACGGACAGCTAAAGATGTGGTGGGTTTTCTAAATGAGGGTATGTTCTAACAATGCTTTTTGTCTTACGAAGTGGCATGCTTCATCACATGGCTTTGCCATTTCTGAGTGCAGGACAGCGATCTGTACACCATCTTGCTTACTTCATCTATGGATGGTGCACACTACGTCAGCTTCTCATGAAAATGAAGACGAAAACTTAGGGTGATAGCTGTTTAATGATGTGCTTTGAAATGGGGCATGCTGTGCATATCCCTTAGCTTGAGCTTGTAGCAGGTAATGGAGGTATTCTATGGCGCTGAGTGCACAACATTATTCAGCTAGCCTTAAGAACTCATCAGCAGCAACACCATAGCAACATTTTTCGGTCAAACCCATCCCTTATATAATACCCCCTCGAGGGGTCTTCAAAGCAGTACAGACAACAAGATTTTCTTTCTTTTTTATTGATTTTGTCAAAGCCTAATTACCTGAGGAACCCGAAGCGGCACTATAAAAACTTAAGCGCGCAATAATTAATTACATTGAACGGCCTCAAAATTGTCTGTTTTGGTTTCCCGCGCTTTTAGCCCGGAGGGCGCATGTGACAGAATCACGTAATGACCTCACCGTTTTGTGCGGATGTGAAAACACCGGAAAGGCCGGAGTAGGCGTTGTTTTTACCGCACCGCCGGCGGAGCTGAATCGATGAGCTGCCTGAAGGCATTAGGCCAAGCGTTGCGGCGGAAAGTTGTTGCCCGCTTTTATTAAAAGACCTGTTGTCGGCTTCGTTTGCGGTTCTGGGCTTTATTATCGGCTCCTTTCTTAATTTTTGGCGAGAATGTCTTTCTCTGCAAGCGGTTATGCCTGTAGCTCTGGCTACGTGTGTCACTTCGTGAACGCGCCAGTGCGCAATCGCTGCTAGCCGGGCCGCACACGTAAAGTGACATCACGAGTTTCTGACAAATGTTGGAGGCAGACGGCTACGTCACCTCTTTTCCCTCTCACGGAGCGATGTCACGCTGATGTCCATTTGCGGCGCACTGCTCCGCGTGCTGTTCCGTCGGCGCGATCAATCAGACCAAATTGAAGTATGTTCTACGCGTCGCAGGCCCCTCATACTTCAGTCCGGGTATTTTGTTCAGTAAACGAAGCGAACGTGTAATAATATTAACACAAAAAATTGGTGTCAGTACCTCTTTAGGAAATAAAGTAATGTGATGTGAAACGTACAGGTCCGCGCAGAAGTAAACGGAGCACAGGAGCGGTGGCCGAACTAAGGTCCCTATATTTTTCAAAGGTCGCGCAAACATCTCTTCCCCCCGCCACGGATATGTGACGTCAACAGCACGTGACCGGATTATCCGGCCTGGCGGCACATCCACACGTGCGGAGCTTCGAGGAGTGACTAGCAGACGACAGCGCCGAGGAACAGGTTCCATTCCCCGCCGAGGGCCACCGCCGTCGAGCGAAAACATGCGGAGGCATTTTCTTTCGCGGAGCCTCCGCCGGCTATCCCCACAGAGGGGCGGAGCCTAAAACCGGTCACGTGAGCGGCTCCCGCGGGCCAAAAAGAGAGGGGTTCTCCGTCGTGTGAATCCCGCTTGAGCGACTCCCGCGGAGCGCGCCGCCGGACCGTTTTGTTTCGTATGCGCGGCGCGTTGAAGTGCTTGCTTAAAACGCGACAGTTCTGGACGTAAATTCACAACGGTGTTCGCAGATAATGTGTAGGAAGAACAGTTTGTGATTTATCAGTGCCTTAGCTATCATGCCGCGTTTTGAGGGCAACAAACTGCGCGCTCGTGCCGGCCTATTTCAATCTCCTTTTCTGGTATCTCACCAGAGATTTAAAATCAGGAACCGTTCTCGGAGATCAAAAACCTAACATTTATACATTTTTGTTCAGTTCACAGATGTGCGGAAGGGCACGTCAAAAAGTTATGAGCGCCAGCAGAGTTCTAACCGCAGAACCGTACTAAAAGTTGGAGCATGCACGCCTACTTTCAGATAGACCTTATGCAAAAACTGGCGCCCTCTTGCGGGAACCGCGTGCGTTTCCGCCATGTTGGGGGATTCCCGGATCTCCGGATACCGCTGTGCACATAACAGCCCGGGGTTAGCGACGCGCACATCGGCATTTATCGTTGTCCAAGATGCCCAAATACTGCCGTGCAACTTGCTGTGCACAAAGATGATACGAGGACGACCACGGAAATAGCGTACACATCTCTTTTTTTATTTCTCAACGGAAACATGACTCCAGCGCTGCGTGAAGTCGCTTGCGGGTGTCGACTTCCCTTCGCGCAGTAATACCATAGCTAGATCGCATGCATAGTCACGAAACGAATAATATGTGCAGGACCAGAAAGGTCCCAAAGCGATCTATTTTCTAGCCCTGTATTTGCCGCGGAGAACTCCTCCCAGCTGGTAGTTAAGGCGCACTGCATCGGTCAGCTCGTACTTTATCATGCGAGTAGAGTCTTGAGCCTGCCGTTCGTGCTTTGCGAGCCCGCGTTTTCTTTTAGGGGCGAAGCTCCTTAAGCCATGGGTCTGTCCATTCCTTGTGTCTCGTGGTACGTGACCGCCGCATGCTTTCGGAGATGTCGCAAAGTGGGCCGCGTTGCACGCGCAAGAACCGGCTGCAACCGGCAGCGCAAACTCGGCACCGGGAGTGCGAGCTTGTCTGTGTTCGCCAACGGAGGCGCGAGCGCACGTGCACTGTGAGGGGGAGATCACGCAAGAGATTACGCCACGAACGCAGGCAGTCGTTCTCGGAGATCGAACGAGACGCAAGGACCTTTGCTCGTTTCCTCTCGTCTTGTTCGGGCACAAGTTCGCCCTAAATAAAAGTTCTTTCTTTACCGTTGTGTCCCATCCTACGTGACAAATTGTGGTAGAGGTGCGGGGTAGTCCTCGATGGCGCGGGGTCTTTCACCAGGTCTGGGCCTGGGAGCATTGACTCCGAAAATAAAAGTTGATTTGTACAATGTACGCACACAGTCTTACGTCTTTCTTAATGATGTAATGGGCGAACTTTCACGGGAGAGTTATGGTTACCGATGATCTCCCCCTCTCGAGCTTCGCCCCACTTATCATCATTCATTCCGTGGATATGGCGTGATTTTTTTTTATTTTGGACGTTCGGTAGGCTTTTATAGAAGTACTACGCATTCTTTCGTTTGCCAAACGTTCCAGGAAATAAGGTATCCGCGAGAGTTGCAACTTTCACTTAGTGGCTCGAGTAGTGCAAGTAACGTACGTAGTAATTCTGTGTATCGGTCATTTACCGCTCGTCGCCTGCTGTTCGACCGTAACCTATTTTCCCAAGATCAAATTTTTCGAGCGGAATTTTTTAAGCGGTAGTGTGCGCCCAGTTTTGTTGTCCACGGCGAGAGCAAAGGACGCTCAGCGGTCGCCGCGAGGCACGCGTTCACGAGCGCTCGGCATTTTCTCGCTCTTTAAGGTTCTCGCAGTTTTTTTTTTTGTTTTTGCTAAAGCCTTTGCGTGTGCTGGGGACGCTCGGCGGTGGCCGCGAGGCACGCTCTCACCAGCGCTGGGCAATTTATTAATAACTTAATTATTCATTGGCCATTAAATAATATTTTTTATTAATATTAATTAATATTAATTAATAATATTAATATTAATTAATTTATTAATTGGCAATGTTTAACGTTTACACGCCACACACGTTATGCGCTACACATTACGGCCAGTTACAACATCTCCGCTGTTAAAAAATGCCAGGTATGCAATTTATTTTGTTAAGTGTTTTTGTTTCTTTTGCAGGTTTCCTCTGCGTCCTAGAGGATCCTGAGCGTATAGCTATATTGCCAGTGCTCCCCCCCCCCTCCCTCATTTCAACCTCAGGACAGCCCGCAAGTTTCGAAGCGTTTCAGGAATTATATAATACCTCCTGAGAAACCCCAAGGATGCGAACCAACACGGGTGTACTTTCAATGTTTGCGTTCTCAAAGCAAAGAAAAAAAAAGGAGAAGAAACGCGACAGCCTCCAACAGCTTCCCTGTCGGTGCCTCCCCGACTTCTTTCTCAATGCATAATGCGTATTTACGAAGTCGCCCACAAATGTGGGCAACAGAGAAAGGTCCACAGATTACTCGTCGCTCATTTTGCTGCGCTTAAATCTGAATATGAAAGGATCGCAAAGTCGAGAAAGCCCCTCACACGCTCCGTACCAAGCAATCCCGCGACCGCCGGCCCCCAACATGGCGTCGCGTGCTCGTTTCCTTTTTCTTCCGGAAGATGGCGGCACTTTTGCATAAGGTCTACACGCCAGGAACACCGATCCGCATCGGAAATAGCCTACAAACAGACACAACCCCGAACCTAACCTTAACACACAAAGTAATAGCGGGTAAATGGCGGGTCTCCACTCAAAACTCCACCGTTACATAATAGAATTAGAAGCCAACTACAAGACACGGCTGGCACAAGAGCCACCCTGGAAATCTCTCACCAAGTGAGATCGATTCAGACAGAAATGTACGCAAGTGGAACCGCCCAAGGAAATTACAGAAAGCAACATCAGAGAATGGACGCAAACCATTTTGAAGTGGAAAAAGGCAGCGATGCACCAATAGACCCGATTGTCCCGGCACCGTGCGTTGATTCTAAGGTACAGCACATGTGGGACGCATATCGCAGCATCGAAGCGAGATGGGAAAAACATCGGCACAGTAAAGCATTAAGAAGAAAACTGCAGAACCTCCTCAAGATGGCAATAGCCAAACACGCAGACTACCTGAGGCGAATACAGTGGCTGCAAGCGTGCGACGAAATGCGCGGCACACTATCGATGAAGCACACGTGGGCGATCCTTCAGAAACTAATCGACCCCAGCCACAACAAGACAGAATCTGCTAAGAATATCCCGAAGCTTATACAAGGTTACGAGGGCTCGGAGCTACAAATGCATGGTGAGCTCATAAAGCTATACGCAACCAAAAATGATAATACGCGCACAGGTTGGCAACGTACGCTGCGAACCTGTGCAAGGAAAATTGGCGCACGTTGTGTGACGCCCTTCTGTGCACCATTTCTACTCACAAAACGTGGCACCTGCTGAGACATCTAATCGAACCTCTAAAGTACAAGGGACAAAACAGAAAAACCCTGGCGCACACCATATGCACTTGAACCCTGGAACGACCAATCACCTCACCCAAAATCTGAGGAGCAAATACCTAGGTCCTGTAGAGGGAGACCCTCCTCCCCTCTATGAAGGCCCACCTAACCTTGAGATGGACAAAGATGCCGAAATATACGAGGTCCGAGCAATCATTGCAATCATTGCAAATGATCTAGTTCACCTGGAAAAGACCGAATCATCAACAACATATCGGCTAACTTGGAAGACAAGGCTCTGGGAGATCTCACGGAGTATTTACACGTCTTTTGGCGCGCAGGCAACCTTACCATCTCGTGGAAACAGCGGATGTTCGATTTATCCCGAAACCAGGAAAATCACCTCACATACATTATCTCCGACCGATATCGTTAACCTCCTGCGTGCGGAAAATCATGAGAGACCAATTCTTCTGCTGCTTCAGCAACACCTTGATGAAGCACACCTTATGTTCGGGTTCAGAATGCCCCCGTGTACCTAGGACATCCATGTTCAAATCAAGGAGAGCATACTCGCACCTACCACCAGGAACTCGCCCCGGCTATACTGGCCCTTCACCTTAAATGGGCGTTCGATAACGTGTCACACAAGGCCATCCTCCAAAACCTGGCAAAAACAGGCGGCGGGGAAAGGATGTACAATTACATTGCCGACTTCCTCTCGTACCGCCAAGCCATCATAAAGATAGAGGACGTCTCCTCGGATCCAGTTAACCTCGGAGACAAAGGCACCCGATAAGAATCCGTCCTATCCCCCATTCTCTTCAACATAGCCATTCTTGAGCTGCCGAATCGATTTGAGCAAATTCCCGACATTAAACACGGCCTCTACTCCGACACTATTACTATCTGGACGGGCATAGATTCCATCTGTGGCCTCCAAGAGACGCTCCAGCAAACAACCGATATTGTCAATAAGTACGCTAAGTAGGGAAACTAACATGTGCGCCGCGAAACTCAAAACTTCTGGTCTTGCTCAGGTGACGCAGAAAGAAAGACAAGGACGATATCCAAATCATGTTGGAAGGTCATCCCACCAGGCCTACAAAGACAGTGCAAATTCTTGGATTAGACATTCAGACGGACACAATGAACACCGGACTGATTCCAAAACTCAAGTCGACCGCAGAAGAAGTCACTCAGATGCTACGTATAGTGGCCAAAAGAAAGAGAGGACTGAAAGAGCAGGACACTAGCGGATTGGTCCAGGCCTTTATCCTCACGCGCATTACCTACATGGCCCCATAAGTAGTTCTGATTAAGAGAGAGGAGGAATAACTCGACGTCATCATACGCGAAGACTACAAACAGGCACTGGGAGTCTCCATTAGCGCTCCGACAGCTCGACTGCTCAAGTTGGGCCTTCACAACACCCCATCCGAACTAATCGGAGGTCGCCACTCAAGCCCCAAATTAAGGCTTCAACTAACATCCGCTGGCAGACAGCTCATGGGGAAACTTCAGAGGACCCCCCAGGGCAGCTACAACCCAGAGGTCTTGCGCCGAATACGAGTCAGTGAATACGAATCAAGCCTACCCTTCGGAAAATGCATCCTGAAGATCACGAAGGAAGACGGCAAGCCAGGGCCAAAGTCCCATATAAGATATATGGCAACGACGAGGGAACGGTGTGCACGATCATTTTGTCTCATGACCCTTCGTAGTCATTAAATCGTGCGTCCACAGCCAACTGTTTCATCGTACGCTAGCTCGTAAGAAAACCGTCAAAAAGAAGCTTTAGACAATTATAAATGCATGCACGATTCTTTCATTTGCGTAATGTTACAGCCATCAGACCTTACTTGTGTTGTGGAGTATGTAAAAAAAAAATGAAGCCATCGGACAACCATACGTTGGGCGAAACACATGAGCAGGAAACTAGATGACCAGCGCAAATCAAAACGGTGCTGAGACGACATTCACCTGAGATTCTATCTCATAACGTAATCTCTGAAGGTCTGCACTGACTACCTATACACGGGGACAACTTTCTGTGGAAATGCTGCTGCTGCTGCTGCTGATGATGATGATGATGATTGCTATTGATTTCCCCTTTGAAGTGGGGTGATGACATGTCATCTGACCAAACAGGACTAATATAGCCATGTTTTACACTCTTGGTTTAATACTAGCCCTGCTTATGGCAGGCAGTAAAGCTTATTAGGCACGAAATACTTTTTTTTCCCCCTGTTACAGGTGGTAACTGTCCTAGGCAATATTCCCCTTTCTGCTTTTCGTCCACCAGCATTCTAATCTTCTTTTCGTCCCCTCGACAGCCTTGAAGTTAACTTCCCCTGTGATACCCTTAAATCCCAGGGCTTCTGGAAGCCCAATATTCCCTTCATGTAGATTTGGATGGATACCCTCACATCCTAACACTATGTGCCTCATAGTTTGTTTCTTTTCCGCAGACCACGCATACCCCACTATTTTGTGAATACTTCCCCACAAAACTCTTAGTTCGCAGGCAACCTGCTCTAGCCTCAAAAAGCAAAGCACTGCCCTGGGAATTATCGTAGAAATTTTCCTTTCTAATGCTCACTTTCTCAGCCCTGTACATCTCTAACGACGTTTTAGCTTCCATTTTTTCCCTCCATTTATTCGTTTCAATCTGCCTTGCCCCTTTTTTGGTTACCTTGGCTGTTATGGATTCTCCACTGTTCTTTCCGTATTTCATCGTTAGCCTTCTAGTCTTCCTTAGCCACTGCGTGTCCACGCTTTTCCAGTATAGGTGCCTAAAAACCTTAGCTGCCCACCTTCGTTGATCCATTGCCCTCCACCTCATCTCAAAGCATATTTTACTCTGAGCTTCTCTAACTTCAAACGACGCCCAGCCCATATCTCCCTGAACTGCTTCGTTAGTTGTTTTTACCATGTGCGCCTAAGGCCAAACGTCCTACCGTTTTCTGGTTTACTTCAAGGCCTGATAGGACGTCTGATTTTAAGCAGAGTACAGCATTCGCGAACGTGAGACCCGGGACCATTACTCCTTTCCACATTCCTCTTACTACTTCATATTTGTTATACCCCCACAGAGTTGTATGCTTCATTATAGCTGCGTTTCGCTTCCCCTTAACCTTAAGTTGCTCCTCGTGAGTTCTTAAGTAGTTATCCCCTTCGTTTATCCACACTCCCAAATATTTATATTCCTTCACTCTAGGTAATTCGCCTTGCTGGATAGACACTACGTCAGTGGTAACATCATTGAAAACCATTATTCCTGATTTTTCTGCACTGAAATTTAAACCGAGGTCGGTGGCTTCCTGGCGGCTAATATTTATTAGCCGCTGCATATCGGTTTGGTTATCAGCTAAAAGAACAATGTCGTCTGCGTATAACATTCCCGGAATATGCTGTTGTACCACTTCGCCTTGCAGCATATGGGTTAGGCTAAACCCTACTTGACTTTCTTCCAGTTTCTTTCCTAACGCTGCCATGTAAAGCATGAACAGTATTAGGCTCAAAGGGCATCCCTGGTTCAGTCCCCGATGGATGTTGACCTGCTGGGCGCATTTCTGTCCTTCCCAAGTAAGGTCCACTCTATTGTCTTTATAGATTGCTATAAGGAACTGTACCAATTCGTCATCTAATCCCTGGAGTTTCAACATTCTCCACAGCTGTTCTCTGTTTACGTTGTCATATGCCCCTTTAATGTCCAAGAACGTAATCCATAGTGGTCTATTCTGTGCTTTCGCAATTTCAATGCATTGCATTATCACGAACAAATTGTCATCCAGTCGCCTGCCTTGTCTAAATCCATTCTGCAGTTCCCCAAGTATTTCATTTTCTTCCATCCAAGCTTGAAAGAATTTCTGATTTTATCGCCTGCATTATGAATCTATACACCACTGACGTTACTGCGAGTGGTCTGTATCAATCAATACTGGCTTTGTCTCCTCTGCCTGTATACTTTCTAGCCAGTCCTCTGGTATCTGTTTGGTTTCTATCACCTTATCTATTGCCCTCATAAACAATTCCTTACTTTTAGGTGCAAGCAGGTTTGTCAGTTCCATTGTTATTCCGTCTGGGCCCACTGCTGTCTGGGGGGAAACCTTTTGCTCTGCTTTTTTCCAATCAAGGTTGCTCAAACTTATTTCCCTTTCCGCAGTCTTCTGTGGCGCTGATGTTATCGGTGCAGGTTTTCCTACCACAATTGTCCTGAACTTCTCACTAATCACTCGATGAATATGCGCCAACGCGTGCTCTCCTTCTAAATGTTCCCCCTCCTCATCAATCATGAATTTTTGATGGTTATCGTTTTTTGAGCTTAGTGATTTTACATGGTTCCAAAACTTCTTGGATGCTCTGTCACGGCAACAGAGCCGAACCACGCCGTTTCGCTGCGCACCTGGAAGTAGTTCGACAAAAATAATTGGCTGGGTGTAACCTAGCTAAGCATTCCAAAAGTAAATAGTTCTTATTTTAGCCACGATTGGTAATTCTACTGAAGTATTAGCCAAAATATGTGCAACAGCGACCAATATTTTTTTTTTTTAGATTTTGCGTTTTTTTGGTTGCAGCGTTCGCCACTGGCGTCGCAACGGTTCTTTTCACAAAAAAAAAAAAAAAAAAAAACTCTGGGCCGTCCAGCAGGTCCGAGAGGCAATGGCTAGGCAGGCCCCGGAGGACCCCGATGGGGGACCGTAAAGGGAAGGCCCAGCCGTCCCCTCGAAGATCATCTAGGCCCGATTGACGAGCGCTAGCGTCTCGACGTCAGCGTTAGTTCTGCAGGCTTAATAAAAGTTTATTCAATTAATCTAACCAGCTTCTCTAACCAGATAAGTAGACTGTGGACGGCAGGCTACCCTGGCACTGTTATCCTCATGGTCGTGCAGAAGCTAGTTAAATGGATAAAAGGCAAAGATGCGGCAGGTTCCGCAACGCAGCCGCCAATGAAAAGAAAAAGATACCCCGTTGTAATACCGTATAAGCACCGCCTCTCTCATAACCTAAAAAACGTGGCAAAAAGGTACGCTGTCGACGTGCTGTTCTCGGCCCGCAATAAATTAGGAAAATTGTGCAGTACGGTTGGCCGAAGATTACCTTCCCGGGATACAAGGACAAAAAATGCGTGCCCGATAAATTATTCAGACCCATTTGTGAAATGTGCAACGGGTGTCGTGTGTATGTTGCCACTTCGGTGTGGACGTCGGGCAAACCGGGAGGTGCCTGAACTCCAGGTTGTCCGAACACCAGCTTTCATTAAAAAGGGAATCCGTATAGTCACCTAACAAAACACTGCAGCCTTCACGGCTGCGTGCCGGTCTTTAAATAAACCACTGTGTTGTCGAAACACAGAGATAAAACAACAAGATAAATTATCGAGGCCTTTCAAATCAGGCGATCTGCCGACCGACGTATAATTATGCCCTCAGTAGTGCTGCATGACCGGGAATACGCTTATCTGAGCGATACCCTTGCGTGACAACGCATACCACTTATGCAGACCGACGAGTGATTGCGTTTGTTTCTGTTTATTCGTTGTAATAATTTACCGCCACGTGGGAGACTTATTTAGGTTTATTACTAGTGATTTCTTCAAAATAAACAAGTTGTGAGTGCTACGCTGTCCTGCCTACTTCTCGTTCCTTTTTTTGTGCTTTGTTTTTTCCGTGCTGATTTTCAATCATGAGGGTCCCTATCTACCCCGACTCTGATGCGTCGAATGTATCCGGAGGCGTACACGACCGACAGGTGCCAGCTCTGCTGCAGGGAGACTGCAGACCAGAAGTACATCTTGTGGGACTGTGCCATAAACCCAGTAGAAGCGATCTCAGGAACCATCCCACCACGGGTTGCAGAAGCCTCATAAAAATGTTTACCGACATTTATTAAACTTGTTATAGAGATTGCTCGAAAGAATCCTATAAACACTTTGTCAACATTTTATAGAATATTTCTATTGAGAGAGAGAGAGAGAGAATAAACATCTTTAATTTGGAGCTTAATGGTGCAGGATGGTGAGAGCACCACCGGTGGGGGGAGGCGTCCACTAGTCCGGGATGCCCTGGTCCTTGCTGGCTGCTCGTGCCCTCTCTATTAGCATGCGCTGGGTCGAGAGGTTCGAGCTGGACAGCCGGTCCACCCACTGCTCGTACGTAGGACGGGGATTGGGTGTGAGGGATGGGGATTGTTGGCACTCCCAGACCAGATAGTACAGGGTGCCTGGCTGGGGGCAAAAGTGGCAGGTACTGTAATACTGGGTGGGGTAGATATGGTGGAGGAGGGTACAGTGCGGGTAGGAGTTGGTCTGTAGCCGGCGGACTGTGGTCGCTTCGGCTCTGGAAAGGTGGGGGTTGGGTGGAGGGAAGCGTTGACGCTCGTGTCTGAAGTGAGCGAGAACGTCCGCGTAGCCATTCAGTGTGTGGGAGGCCTTCTCCGTGTCTTGGCACTCTTCGGAAATGGCCCGGGGGGTGTGTACTCGGGCAGCGGCGTGTGCCGCCTCATTTCCGTCGAGAGACTTGTGTCCAGGGGCCCAAACGATATGGATGTCGGGAAGTTTCGGGATCGCATTAAGGATCTTGAGGGCGAAGGGTGATATGCGGCCGAGCTGGCAGTTGCGGCATGCTACTTGCGAGTCCGTAATGACTGTAACGTGTTCGCTGTTTGTTGTGGCTGCTAGGGCGATGGCGAGTATCCATTACAAATTGGCCACCGCGCTTTAATTAAAAGTCTATAGAGCCAAGTCCATAGACCTTATCGCTTCTGAATATAGTTTCTTATGAGTTTCTTATAGGGTTTTTTTTACAAATTTTAATAAGCTTTCTATGCAATTCTTACGGAGTATAGTCGCAACAGCCTGTTGCGTGTGAGTCAGGTTTGAATATAGTTTCTGACGAACTTTTATTAATTTATGGCAACATTTTTCAATAAAATTGTTATTGAGTATAGTCATAACATCCTGTTGCGTGTGAATAAACTTTGAATAAACTTTTTGATGAGTTTTTATTCAATTTGCCTGAATTGGCTTTCTTAAAATTATTATTGAGTATCGTCATAACATCCTGTTGCAAGTGAGTCCGCTTTGAATACAGTTTCTGACGGGTTTCTATTAAATTTATCTCAATTAGATTTCTGAAAAAAAAATTTTGTGGCCAGTCATCACAACCTGTTGCATATGAGCTGTCTGAATAGAATTTCTGATGAGTGTTTATTAAATGTATCTCTATTAACTTTCTATAAAGTTCTTATTGAGTATAGGCGTAATATCCTGATGCATGTGAGTCAGGTTTTCTGGCAAATTCTAACAGAGGGGCTTTGTAGGGGCTCGGACTGTCTGGCGGTGATGTCCGTCACCCCGGGTACCACAGCGCCCAAGTGCTCTCAAGACGAAGTGATGATACGTCTATCTTGAGAGCTCTGTTGATGCGGCGGGGCAGGCGGCGCAATAGCACCCCACATATATGCACGGATAAACTACCACACCTCCGTGGGTGGGCTACAGAAAAGCAATACAGAGTATATTGAAACTCAACATGATGAAGGCAACAAGATGCTTGCTGCGTGTTCGTAATAAGATGTTTATTGCTTGTCTAATGACCACAGTCCACACATAAGGAGTTCAATCGACCCCAGAGAAAGGCAATACAGAGTCTGTTAAAATCAATATAGTGAAGGCAACAAAATGCATGTTGCATTTTTGCAATAGAATGTCTATTGATTTTACATTAGCCGCAGTGTTTAGGAAGGGAGATTTGGTTCACTCTATAGAAACGCAATATGAAGTGTACTAAAACTCAATGTCTTGAAGGCAACAAAATGTTGGTTGAGTTTGTGCAATAAAAAGTTTGTTGGCTTTCTAGAGAGCACAGTCTATAAGCGATGAGTTTTAATTGACTCTTTATTGACTCTATAGAAACGCAATAGGGGGTCTGTCAAAACTCAACGTCCATTTTCATGAGGGAAGCCGCAAGGAGCTACACCTATGAGCATCAACTCATAGGCCGTCAACCATGCAGGTCCTGCGGGTGTTCGATAGGCATGACACTCGCGAGTCGGCAACGGTGGGCTCAGCTTAGTAGCAGCTTACCACCAGGACGGCGCCGAAGACCGCGTCACGGCGCGTAAAAACGTCGCACTGCCGGCTCAAATAAAATTTATTCAATCCAATCCAGTCGGAACCACCGAAGACTGGATTGCGCCGTCAACTTAGTGCGATTAAGTTCGTGCAAAAAGTACTCGATCGCTCCAACTACAACCCTTGTGGCAAACCTTGGGTTCCTATCGTGCCCCGCTCACTGCATTTGCGCATATTTTGGCAGCCCTCCATGGCGATTCAACGGTTTGCCCCTTGAGACAACTTGGGATCGCGTCAGCAGCAGCTACTTTTTGCCTGGCCTGCCCACCGGAGTCGCCCGATATATAGGTCACCTCGTGCTTTGCTGGTCCGCCTTTTATACATTGTCCGGAGACTTCATTTCTCGTACCGACCGCTGTCAACTCGTTCGACAGCGTACCAGCCAATGTGACGGCAAAAGTCGCTATAACGTGACTGACCGTCCTGTAGCATACAAATCCGGCGAAAAGGTCTTGTAGTGGACTTCATTTCTATCCCCGGGCTCTGCGAGAAATTCCTTCGACGTTTCCTCGGGCCTTATGACGTTTTCGAAGAGATGTCTCCAGTTGATTATGAAATCACACCCATTCTTTCCACTACAGACCGGCCCTGTCGCGGAACCGAAATATTGCGCTGTTTCCGGCCCAAACCGTTTACCCGCCGGCACTCTTCGTAACTACCAGGAGGCCGCTTTCGTCGAAGGCAGAAATTACAAAACTGCTACGGGAGCTCCCTAGATTGTCTTCTACATTCCTGTTCGTAGTCATCACCCTTACATTCTTCATCAGTGTTTCATCATCACTATCATTTCGAATTCGGATGGCTGCTCGGTCGCTGTTGCCCGAATAAACGATTGCGTCTTACCGTGCCTCTTGAATCTTAAAGGTCACATTTTCCCCTGAGAAGCCCGAGCAGAGAAGACACATCGTGCATGGGCTTTCGCTTCGATGGTCAGTTCTAGCATTTTCTTCGCACTTTCACTATAATGAACAGTTTCCGTAGCTCTGTGAAGTTGCACTGAGCAATTTGAAACCAGTTTCGACGCCATTACGCCACCCTATCGTCAGATATCGGCCTTGGAAGACCGCACCACCGCGTCTACAGCACCTAGGCCTAACACCGCAACGGCGGCTGTGGCTGCAGCTGCCGCGCCGGAGCAACCTGCGGTCGGCCAATCACCATCGAAGGCGATGCAGAGCAACCAAGCAGTTAGCATGGAATACGACGAACTCAGCGGCCGAACGATTCAACAGCCGGGCCCATGGAAAGAAATCTTAAACGCCCGACGCCGAGCCAAGCACCCCGACTACACATCTGTGGTGGCCCCATCGCAGGGTGAGCCTACCAGCTCTCCCCGAGCTTCGCCTGCACCCCGACTGCCTGAATCGGACTATAAAATAATCTATCGACCTCGCGACGGGCTGCGCCTGGCTTCGTGGGGCGATCGGCAAATTGCGGCCGGCCTGCAGGCGGCCAGTGGAATTCCCGAAGGCATTTTTAATCATCAAGTGATAATACAAGTGCAAGCAGTCCAAAATCTAGTTGTAGCAAGTACGCCAAACGAAGACTGCGCGGAAGCACTCCACCACGTAACCACGCTTCAACTCGGTGCGGTGACATACAAGGTACTGTCATACTTCAAGCATTTCCCGGGAACCGTCAAGGGAGTGATTCATGGCCTAGACCCCGGCACAACAACAGAACAACTGCCCTACATTCTCGCATCAACAGGGCCCAGGATCGTGCAAGCCAGAATGCTTGGCCAGTCGTCATCGGCCGTGGTAACGTTTGAAGGGCCACATGTGCCATTTTACATCCGAGCGCACGGACTATACACTCGCTGCAGACCATATCGTCGCTCTGTGCAGTGCTGCATGCTGTGCGGCGATATCGGACACCGCCGGGACGTTTGCCCGACACCAGAGGCGACCGTGTGCGCCCAGTGTCACGAACGCGACCCTGCGCCTGAGCACGCATGCGCACCGAAATGCAAACTGTGTGGACTCGAGCATCTAACCGCAAGCAAAGAGTGCCGAAAAAAGCTTCGTCCGCCTCCACCACCACTTCACGTGCGCGAACGCCTTGCAAGGAGTGCGGTAACATACCAACGCCAGCCGCAACAACAACCATCAGCCCAACAACTACATCACCAGAAGGTTCAAGAAAATGCCCAACGTCAGCATCAGCCACCGCCACATGTAAGCTGGTCTTCAATTGCTGCTAACTCAGTAGGGGTACCTGAGGATTTTCCGCCATTGCCTGAACAACAAGCCCCCGCTGCAGATAATCTTCGAATGCAACAGCTAGAAAAGGAAAATGAGCAACTAAGAAAACAATTAGAGCTACAGGCAGCCCGCACGGAAAAACTAGAGCAACGCATTGAGGAACTCCTCAATCACCTGGACACGATCAAGAAGGTGCCAGCGCAACACGTAGCTCCTACTGCGACCACACTGGAGGTGACGCAACGGCCACCCAGCGTACCGACACCAACACAGATGGATATAAGTAGGCTTGAAACGCTGACCAGTGATCTCGGAAGTAAAATTGAACGTCGTATTGCAGCGATCGAACGAAGGCAGGAAGCCGCCGAGGAAGTGAAGCGGAAAAATAGGAGAAAACGCGGGGACTGTTCCACCAATAATCCGCCCAGCCGAATGACAACCGATGATGAATGGGAACCTTGCCAGAGTGGGGAACCCTAAAAGCCCCCCCAATGAGCCAACCACAATATGGCAGTGGAATTGCCGCTCGTATCGCAGCAAGAAACACTCATTATCACTTTTTTGCATCTCAACATACACCGACAGTCATTGCATTGCAAGAAACGGAGAAAGATGAAATACAGCTCAGGGGATACCAAACATACACTGAAGATTCCAAGGCAAGGACGGCTGTCCTCATCCAGGCAAACCGAACGGCCCAAACACATTCTCTTCCCACCTCATTGGATTGCACACTTGTCGAACTCATCCCACCCAGGAAGACTCGAGGAAGCCTCTTCATCCTCAACATATACAGTCCTCCATCTGCACCACTCCGTGAGATCGACTTCCTCTTCAAAACAGTAAAGCAACGTACAAAAGGCCATGCCCTTGTAATAGTAGGAGACTTTAACGCACACCATACTACCTGGGGTTATCCGAGAGATAACAAAAAAGGCCAGCAGCTATACGAAGCCATCCGAAAGCATAACCTACATTTGTGCAATGTCATTAATGACCCCACCAGAATTGGAAATAGTGTCTCTAGAGACACGACGCCGGATTTGACGTTAACTTATGGTGTTAAAGAACCCATCTGGGAATGCCTGGAAGAAACGCTGGGCAGTGATCATTATATAATACAGCTGATGCTCCCCCATAACACAGCCCAACAAAGCAAAATAGGAACAGCCCGCATTACTGATTGGCGGAAATTTAGAGAGACGACACCAGCAGGTCCCATTGATGAAATTGAAAGATGGACGGAGCAGATGCTGGAAGCCGCAAAAAAACAGACTAAAGAATTCACATTAACGCAGGACTGCCCGGCCATAGATGCCCATCTTATGCACCTTTGGGAAGCCCGGCGGAGTCTCACTAAACGGTGGAAGAAACGCAGAGCAAATCGGAAGCTCCGTATTCGTATCGCTCACCTGACCCAGAAAGCCACCGATTATGCAAGACAACTCAGTCAACAAAATTGGTCTCAATTTTGCACGACTCTCCAGGGCACCCTTGGAACTCGTCGCACGTGGCATCTCCTTCGCTCTCTAATGGGTAGCAAGGAAACTAAATCAGACGCGTCGCATCAACTAAAACGCCTCATTCACAATTATCAAGGCACAGAAGAAGATCTCCTGGAAGAATTAAAGACACCGTGGGAAGACACAAGTGACAAGGCCCCACTACCCCATGAACCGTACATGGGTGGCTCCAACCAAGAAATGGATGCTCCATTCACGATCGCTGAAATTGAAGCGGTGGTCCAAAACTTGACCCGGAATACTACACCAGAAAAGGACAAGATTCCAAACAAGCTGCTACGAAATTTGGACACCACGGCGTTAGAGGCTCTATTAGAATACATTAACGAACATTGTATCGCCGGAACACTCCCATCCCAGTGGAAGCACGCCGACATTACACTGATACCAAAACCCGGTAAGCCACTAGTCCCAGGAAATCTGCGACCCATTTCCCTCACATCTTGTGTTGGGAAGTTATTAGAACACATGGTACAAAATCGCCTTTCCCCGTTTATCGAAGATAATGGGCATTTCCCAACAAATATGTATGGATTCCGCCCCCATTTATCCACGCAAAATATCCTGCTGCAACTTAAAGAAGAAATAATAGACAGGCTTTCCAATTCGCACAAAAGATGCATACTAGCTTTGGATATCAAAGGAGCCTTTGATAATGTTAACCACCAAGCCATTCTTCGTGGACTAGCTTCAATTGACTGTGGCCAGAGGCTATATAACTATGTTGCGGCCTTCCTGACAGGACGCACGGCAACCATCGGAATAGGCCACCTCCGTTCAAGAACATTTAAAACAATACCAAAGGGCACTCCACAAGGTTCGGTGATATCACCGCTCCTATTCAAAAATTCCCCGCGTTTCCCCGAGGGGAAGAATGTGAAAGTGCGAATGCAGGAGGTGAATTTGCACGGTTCGGTAATGTTCGCGAAAGAGAGATCACACACACACACACAACTACAAAGAAAGAAAGATGCATTTATTCACAGACACCTGTTTGTGTTGTCGTTGTACTTGATTGCTAGAGCGGATCTCAGCTTTGAAATTTCGTGTCAGTACTCCTTTAAGCGGGTGCATTAGCCCTTCTCACGCCCGATTCCTGGCCAATCCCCCACGTGGGTATGTGCCATGTCAGCGGCCAGGCAGCGCGCGCCCATCTCCCCCCGTTGCCAAGGAAGACGACGAGATTCCTGGCCAATCCCCCACGTGGGTATGTGCCATCTCCCCCCGTTGCCAAGGAAGACGAGGAGCGCGCGCACCCGCAGCTGCTGCTATGTGGACGGACGGCGGTCAACGGAATTCAGGGTGGCTTATAAAGTGCATTCGCACTTAATATAGTAATGAAAGATCTCCCTCGAACACTCAATGGCATCCCGCATCTACGGCATGCGCTTTACGCCGACGACTTGACCCTTTGGACCCCCACGGGATCAATGGGGGAGCAACAAGACGCCCTTCAATTAGCCATCGACAAGGCACACGAATACCTTCGAGCCCGAGGACTACAATGCGCCCCAGTGAAGTCAGCTCTGATTACTCTAATATCTGGGAAAGCTACGCAGAGGAAGAAAAGCATCCCTGAGCCCGAGCTCACAATACAGGACAAACCAGTTCCCAGTGTGCCTCATATGCGTATTTTAGGGCTTGTGATATGCATACAATTGCCCCTCTCAACCGCACTCTCAGCCAGCTAATGCACCTCATACATCGGGTGTCGAATAGAAGGTTTGGCTTGCTGGAGTCGGATACCCTGCGCATCATACAGGCACTGCTCATCAGCAGGGTCGCATATGGCACTCCCTATCTTGCCCTTAAAACAACGGAGAAAGCCAGATTGGATACTATAATTCGACAAGCTTACAAGATCGCCTTAGGACTACCATCAAAGACATCAACGAAAAGGTTGCTCCAACTGGGAATACATAATAGTTGGGAGGAGATAGAGGAAGCACACCGAACCTCTCAGCTTGAACGACTGAAGCTGACTCACACGGGAAGGGCGACTTTACGACAGCTAGGATATGCGACGCCACCCAGGCAAGACCACAAGATACGTGTTCCATTAGAGATTCGACAGCACATCCGAGTTCTACCGATACCAAGAAACATGCACCCCGTTAATAACAAGGCACGCCGCATCGCTAGAGCTAAAGCCGTCAACGCCAAGTATGGAAATAACCCAACAACAAGATTCAGCGACGCAGCCATATATCCAAACCAACCAGCACACGCCGTCTGCGTTGTTAACGCGGCCGGTCAGGAAATGACAGCTATGACTGTGCGTACAGCCTCAACAGAAGCTGCAGAGGAAGTTGCAATTACCCTGGCTGCCACGACCAGCAAGGACTTTATAACAATACTAACTGACTCGCAAGCGGCATGTCGAAGTTATCAGCGGGGGCGCATCTCTACACCAGCACTGACCATTCTGAAAAATATTGCAGAACTGCCTGATATGGAAATCGTCTGGGTTCCTGGGCATGAATCCATCGACGGTAATGAGGCGGCTCACACCGCTGCCCGCGCGTACATACACCAGAGACGGAATGTTCCCCGCTGACACCAAAACGGACCCACTTCTCCGGTACTCAGACGTCCTGGGACATTATAGGCTCGGCAGAAGAGTATTCCCACCACCTCATCCTCAATTAAGCAGAGAAGAAGCCACCACTCTTCAGCGATTGCAGACAAATTCTTATCCCCACAGCACCCTCCTCCATTCCATCTACACGACTCAGTATCCCTCCCTTTGCAATTTCTGTCCAACGCCGGGCACCCTGTACCACCAGGTATGGGAGTGCCAAAAAACTCCAAACCTACCCCCAATCCCCTTCCCAACTTTTGAGCAGTGGATGGCTCGTCTGGTCGATCCGGACCTTGGACACCAGCAAGAACTGGTCAAGAGGGCCTGGACGGCAAGTCGCAACCTGGGTATCCCGGAATAAGGATGCCCTCCACCGGGCGAGTGCCCTGCCATCAGCACTTATGCTCAATAAATGTTTATTCTCCTCTCCTCTCCTCCCCTCGTCTCTAAAACAATTATTTCGCAGTCGCTCCTCCACACGCGTCCGCGCACACTCCGTTGGTAATGCCGCGTAGATCAAGCTTTTACCCGATCATGAGTTGCATCAGGAAGTGGAACACACAGAGAGCGTTCATTTGTTGTAATGAACATTTCTAGCCCCAAATGAGTGGAACGGTTCCAACGCTCCTGAGCAATGGCCATTTTGAACGTATGGAACGAGTTCCGAACTTGTTTCTGAACCACAAAAATGCGTTTCTATAATAACCTGGCGTAGCCGGCCTGGTCCACAAGTGGCTGTAATTAACAGTAACCGCTATGAACTCTGTAGAAAGGTTTTACCTTTTAAATGCGAATGCATTTCTTAGTCGGGGGTTGTCGTGCTCCGTCGGCCTGCGCCTGCATTCCTCCAGCGCGAGCGCACGTGAGCGCGCGCCTCGTAGTTCTGCCTTCGTCGTCGTCGTCGTCGTAAATGCGAATGCATTTCTTAGTCGGGGGTTGTCGTGCTCCGTCGGCGTGCGCCCGCAGGTGTAATCTCTCCGCGCTCCTCCTCGCCCCTAGCAACAGCTGTGGCGCGCCTAGCAACCGGAGCAGGTGGTAGATCGGGCGGGATTAGTGGAGGGCAAGGGGAGAGGAGGAGCGCGCTCGGGCGTGTGAGGGCACTCGCATCGCGGACCTCGGGTGGAGTAGCGGAGAGTGAGTGGAGAGGAGGAGCGCGCTCGGGCGTGTGAGGGCGCTCGCATCGCGGAGCTCGGCGGGAGAGAGAGCTCGAGCGCGGGGCGGGCGTGTTGCGCGGGTCTCTCTCTCCTCTCCGCGTACCCTCTCTCCGCTCACTGCGCTCGGAAAACGTTTATAAATGCAGTGGAGCGCACGCCTCTCTGCGTTACTGCTTGCCGCAGCGCACTCATCGGTGCACCCAATGCATTCGCATTTCCGCACGATCCCCTTCGGGGAGGTGGGGGGAGTTTTTTCTAAACGTATGTTTGTCATTTCTGCAAGGAGTTAGACGTGTCTTCTCTAGACGCTCAGACAATTGTTCGCAAAGTCGAAATGGTAGATTAACTTTGTTGTTGGCCAACTAACGGTTACCAGATGCCCTGGTCCGGAACTTTGACGGATGTAAGCATCAAGTCTCCCGGATAGCCGAAGGCTCCGTTTATGGTAGAGTGCTTAGTACACTTATTAAAAACAGCAAAAAGTGGAAGGCCCGCGGACGTGACAAGTCAAATGTCCAATACGCTTCATTAAAAGCTTGTAAAACTGAACTTGATACACTTCATGCCCCTTGATACAGTGTCCCATTACTTCATTACTTCATGCAGAAAATTAACTTGATACACTTTATGCATTAACTTCATACACTTTATGCAAAATAACGCTGGAAAATCGACAACCAAGGAAGAAGGTGTAAAATCGCACGACAATAATTATGGTTTCTGGGCGTCACTTCCTTGTGGTGATCTCGGCGACGCGTATCCCACTAGGGTATCACTCACTGACTTCGCCCTGCGCGTGGGACGTTTATGCTTCCCCGCCCTGCCACGGGGGCTGAGCACCCCGGGAGACGTGGCCAAGGAAGCCAAAATTGCCGCCTTGCGATCACCTTCCGATCGATGCTTCTGCCGAGTCCGCTCCTTCTTTCTCTTCTCCACGAAGATTTCAGGCAGCCACTGTATGACCACGGCGCTTAGCAGGGCTAGAACAGCCACCACCACGCTGAAAGCGACGTGGACTCGGCCTTCGAAGATGTAGAACCACCCCCATGCTGCGATTACCCCGATGCGGCCAACTGTGAACGATAGGCCCAGCCCCCAGCTTCTTATGGCAGTGGGGAAGACCTCGGCGGTGTAGCCATAGGTTACGCTCAGCACCACCGGCCCAAAGCTCGCAGCACCCACGTCCACCCATTGAAGCACCAGGGACCAGCCGACGAGCAGTAAGAATGACTGGGCAGCTGATAACACGCACGCAAGGACCAGCAAGATGAAGAGCGTCTGGCGCTGTCCGCGGTGTTGTAGAACGTGCCAGACTACGGCATAGAGCACCAACTGAACAGCGACGAGCAACGCGTGCCATATTCCTTCGCGGTCCACATGGCGCAGCAACTGCCCGTAGTTGATGAAGTTGGCGCTAAACCAAGCAATCATCACGGACAGGGCACGGTTCCGGTACGTTGCGTTCCAAAAGTGCTCGTCGGTGGTGGTCGCCATGGTTGACAGGGGCGTCTGCTCGCACCTCTTCAGCTGCTGTTTAAATGCCTTGAACGTAGCGCGCGCCTTGTCCAAGTCGATGGCGTTCTGGCTAGCCGCGAACAAGATGACCTGCTCGGCCTCTCGCGTCCTCCACGTGGCCAAGAGCCAGAGGGGCGACTCATCCAGCAGGTAGCACCAGAAAGCCAGCATGGCCGTTGGCAGGAGGAGGAACGAGTGAGCCAGGTACCAGTGGGGCTCGAGTAAGGCCAGCGTGTGCACCAGGGGCGGCACCAGCGTGGTGCCCAAGGCGGTGGCCAAGACGCCGAACAGCCCGCGGCGGTCGTTGCCGGTCACCTCGTAGATGAGGATGAACACAAGGACTTGCAACGAGCAGCTGGAGGCAGACACGAAGAAGCGAGTCACCAGAAACACCGTGAGGGTCTGGGACACGGCCGCTCCGACGCTGCACGCCAGCAGCACAACCACGGAGGCCAGGATGGTGGGCCGGCGGCCCGCACGATCGGATGCGAACCCAACCGCAGGCACGAACAGCGTGGCGCCCAGCAAGTACGTGATCCTGGCAAGCTTCTGGAGCCAGCGACGGTCGCACACCATGTCCCAGTTGCTGACAATGCTGTCAACCACGTAGTCCGCGTCGTAGTTCCAGCGGTCGCAGCTGATAACACGACGCTCCTCGTCGGGGTTGACCTGCGGTGAAGCAAAATGAGCGCATTAAACCTGTGCTTGCGTTTTGGGTGATCGCGGTCAACGGCAAGAATACAAGAGACATTTTCGCACATCCGGGCTTAATGTGAATGTCTCTGTTTTTACGTCCATACCGATAAAGGGGAAGATGCGTTTAACTGACAGCTTCAAAACCTCGCGAACAAACCTTGTGATGTGAAAATAGAGGTATCCAGACCCCGACAAGCCAGAGGGGGGAAGAAGCTCGCTTTACGAACTCGCCTCTATTTGCTTCACCGACAGAATTCGGAAGCATCGTTTTCAGTCCATCATGTGGTTAATTTATTCTGATTATGCTGGAAGTTTTCACTTTTGCGCCTTGTCCTACCGCTGTAACTTATGCATAGACTGCGGTTGTGTAACAAAATTGAATCAATGAGAGAGAGAGAAGAAAACGCACTTCTCTATCACCTGATTGATCGTGTGAATATGGTCCATTGTTGAATAGCCTTTACGAAACCCTGCTTGTTCTTCAGGTTGACTGAAATCTAAGTTTGCAGAAATTATGTTAGCAATTACCTTGGTAAGTGCCTTATAGACGACTGACAATAAGCTGATCGGCCTGTAATTTTTCAAGTCCTTCATGTCACCTTTCTTATGGATTAGGATGATTTTCGCGTTCTTCCAAGATTCTGGTACACT
This sequence comes from Haemaphysalis longicornis, assembly GCF_048455015.1. Taxonomy (NCBI): domain Eukaryota; kingdom Metazoa; phylum Arthropoda; class Arachnida; order Ixodida; family Ixodidae; genus Haemaphysalis; species Haemaphysalis longicornis. Next base: position 7,172,978 of record NW_027526282.1, read on the forward strand.
CGCGGTCATAAGGCATTGCGTGTACAGGTTTGCCAGTTTTACTAGTACGGTTTACCCGCAATTCTTCAAATGGTCTGCTGTTATCTAATCTTCACCAGGTGCTTTTCCCCCTTTCATTTCTTTCAAATCCTTCCTTAGTACTTCTGCCGTTACTGGTGGGATGTCTATCTCCTCTGAACTCTGGCTACTGTACAGATCCCTGTAGAACTCCTCGGCTACTCTGTCTATTTTATCCTTATTTGTGATGACATTGCCTTGCCTGTATTTAAGTGCATACATCTGATTCTTCCCCGCACCTAGACGCCTCTTCACTGCTTTCAGGCTGCCTCCGTTCGTTACAGCATATTCGATCCTCTCCATGTAATACTTCCGTATGTAAGCTGTGTTATGCTTATTGATTAACTTCGAAAGCTCCGCTAGTTCTATGTGGTCCGCTGGGGTGGAGATTGTCATGGTTTGCCGTTTCCTAATTAGATCGTTGTTTTCTGGGAAAGTTTACCAGTATCCTGTCTAGCCATCGTGAAGCCGACTTCTACTGCACACTCCGTGATAATGCGCGTAAGATTGTCGCTGGCTTCCTGTGTCGTAAACTCTGCTTCCTTGGTTAGAGCTGAATATCGGTTCTGCAGCGCGATCCAGAATTCTTCAGCTTTACGTCTTACTGTCAGCTTATTGATCGGCTTCTTACGTACTAGCTTGTTGTTACGGTCCCTCCTTAAATCTAGCCTAATTTGCGATCTTACCATACGGTGGTAACTACACCTTACCCTTCCGAGAACTTCCACATCCTGCACGACGCTATGGTTATCGCATAATATGAAGTCTATCTCATTTTTATGTTCCCCATTTGGGCTCCTGCACGTTCACTTCCTGCTCTCCCGTTTGCAGAAAGGCCGACTGTATACGTCTAAGAATTTGACTCTAGTGACCACGCATACTCACACATGCAATTACCTGGTTTCTTGGGTTGAATTTGTGTAATATGGGTAGGGGAGGACGAAGCTACAATAAGGAAGAGGTGTGTAATGAGAGTTTTTTTTATTTTCAAATCAGGAATGATAGGTGTATTTTTTTTACTGGAGGTATAGGGTCATGTCCGCTTAGCCTAATAGGCTATTCCTGAATGCTTTCATGCATGCTTCATCTCCATCATCTGTAAAATCCGCCTCTTTCACAACCCCACTGCGCATGCGCAATCCCCTAACGGCCAAGTCCCTAAGCAGTCCAGTAGGGGCAGCAGACGACATTCCCCACAGCTCCCGCACAAGCGGGAAGGGGTCGTGGTTGTATTTACATCGTTTGATTTTTTGTGTGTGCTCGTTGTGCGCGGAACAATGCCCACAACTTGTGCTGCGTTCCGCTGTAACTCGGAGTGCCGAAAAGGGAACCGTGTCGGCTTCTATCGCTTCCAGTCGGCCGCACGCGATCGGCTACGGCGGCTTGCGTCGCTCGCGTCGGCTCGGGTGATGGGAACTTTAGGCTTAGTATCCTGGCGGATATTTGATCGCTGCTATCTGTGCAACTGCGAATGACAATCCGCAACACAACTTTTCACTACACTATCATCCCCTTTCTCGCATGTGGAACTCTATTTAAGTTATAACTGCCGTTTGAGCGATCGGTGACCAAGACATCTGCGTAGCCTGTTTCGATGCTTCCGCGCAGGTATCGCCATCTCTCGGCCGCTCGGCGCACCGCGCGCCGCGGCGACCGGTCAGCGTAGACTTGCATCGCGGCAGATATATCTGATCGCCGCTTTTAAAATAAGCCCTGACAACAATCCCTAGCACAATTTTTCACCACACTAACACCTACTTTCTTGCATGTGGAACTTTTTAGCGATCAGATTGATTCAGAAGAGCAGCGACAAGCGCGGTTGCTACCGTGGTCTGCGCCGGTTCGAGCCGCTGAGTGTGCCGAGCTGGTAGGCCCGGCCGGCGTGTGCGCGGACTGTTTCCGAAGGCAGAAACGCTTTACGATTGCTTGCTTTATCCATTTCTTGCGAACAAACGCGCAGAATCTACAAATTCATCTCAGCGATCATCGTAGTTGACCATGGAGCAAAAACAGTGGGCGGAGCGACGCCGACGACGCATCTCATGCGCGCATCGGGCCGTCTCAAATTCACGCGTACGACTAGTCGTGGCGACAGTCGTAACGATCAGTCGCATGCGAATCGCGTGTACCAATCGTACATGTGTCCAGCGCTTAAAGGTATTTTGCGAAATGCCGGCCTTTGTTGAGCTGGCGATCGCACTTCATGCCAGACGACTCCAAGTACTGCTCGCTCTGCTACTCGGACGGCACACGGATCTGTCCGAGATTTATCTGCCAGCCCTCATTCAGTGATAAGAAGCCGCCTGGTATTATGTGATGACCAGGGGCCGTCATCTTAAGGCGTTATAACACCAACACATAAGAAAAACTTCGGCTGCTCCTCGCCGTAATGTGCGATTGCCGTGCATACAACGAGAACGCAGTCGGAGGAAACGCCGGCAAACCCTACAGCTTCAACTTCCGCTAGGCACGCTAGGTGGCAGCACACCGCAATGAGGTAGGCGAGCTACAGGAGGAGTTGAAGGATGAAAAAGAGCAGAGGAAGGCACTCGAAGCGAGGTTGGCGCAAATGGAGGTCAAACTGGCGACGAAGGGTGACATCCCAACAAACGATGAAGCAGGTCACGAGGCAGATGTGTCGGCAGTGCTTGACGCCGAGAAGGGAAAGGAAGAGGACAAAGACGCCACGCCGGAAGACGATCCCGGACTGGCGCTGACTCAGCCGGCGCGGGAGCAGGTGGCCGCGCCGGGGGGCAGCCAGGAAAAGGAAGAAAGGCGCATGGTGATCGTGGCGCGGGACTCCAACATGCGGTACTCAGAAATGGAGATTAGAGGCCGTGTGAGAGAGGACGAGAGAGTGCAGGTTGGCGTGTTCCCGGGGCAGACGATCAGGGTAGTGTTAGAAAAGGCAAAGGATAAAATGTGGGAAAATATGCAGGGGCAGAACCTAGTGATTATCGCAGGAGGAACCAATGACGTTCTGCAGGGAAGGGGCGCGGGAGTGCGCAAGCAGCTAGAAAAGGGTGTGAATGAGCTTCGGGCGGTGTGCCCACATGTGCAGGTCGTCGTGAGCACAGTACCAGAGGTAATTAGAAGAGGGGTACATGTGGAAAGGGAAGTTGTAGCGGTAAACCGAGACATACGGGAGCTGGGCAAGGAGCTGAGTTTCGCTGTCGTAGACATCAACAGGGATGTCCGATGGATGGGCCGGAAAAGGGCGTTCCAGCGTGACGGAGTGCATTTCAACGGGCAGGTGGGAGCAGCCATCGGAAGACGACACGCGGCGCGAACTGTGGCTTTTTTAGGGGGCCCACAGGCCTTTGCGAAGATGGCTTAGACAAATGCAAGGAGCAAAAGGAGATAGCGGGGTCGGTGCAGATCGGTGCAGGCAAACGAAAGGGACGACGACGGCGTGTAAAGAAGAGAGGGGGGAAACTGAATATCGCGTACATAAACATGCAGGGTGGCAGGAAAAGAGAGAAGTGGATGGAGATTACTAAGCAGCTAGAAGAGGAATATATCCAGGTATACGCTGTGACCGAGACGCACCTGCGGGACTTGGAGGAACCTCCGGTAATCGGAGAGTATGTATGGGAAGGTTGTAACAGGACGGCTGGATTGAGAAAAGGCGGAGGAGTAGGTATGCTGGTACGGCAGGGGACTAATTGGAAGAGAGTGAAAGAAGACTGTAAAGAACATGTGCGGATGAAAGGGATAGTGGAGGGTATACGGAGATGGCTTTAGGGGTGTCTTACCTGTGGACGGGTAAGGATAGCAAAGAACAAAACGAAAAACTGGTGGCGTGTCTGAAAAAGGACATCGAAGATTTGAAACGTTCCGGGGAGGTACTATTGGTAGGGGACATGAACGCCCACATTGAAGATCTAGACGGGTACACCGACTTCAACGGAAATCTAATGCTAGATATGTGTGAGTACCAGAAGTTGATCATAGTAAATAGGGAACAAAAATGCGAGGGTCAAATAACGTGGGAGTGCGGTAGGAGACAGTCGAGTATTGACTACTGCCTTATTTCAGAGGGACTTTATGAATGGTTGGATGGAATGACCATAGATGAGGAAGGGGGCCACAGTCTGGGCAGTGACCACAAGCGCATAAACCTGAGTTTTGGGAAACTGGGGGTGAAAAAACGGGTCGACCGGGGCAGCGCACAAAATTAAACAGCAAACAAATTGCGGATATAGCCAAAAGCATAGAGGCTGACACAGAAAGAAATCCTGGAGAAGAGTGGGAATATGACAGGCTCATCAAGACTATGCAGGAAAAATAGTCAAGGCAGAGGGGGCCAATCGATGGAGAGGAAAAAAAACACCCAAAAGCTGGTGGAACAAAGAAATAAAGGCGGCGATAGAGAGGCGTAAACAGGCGTCTAGAGAGCACAGGCAGGCCAAGAGGATGGGGAGACATCAGGAGGAGGTGGACCTAAAATGGGAGCAGTATAAACAAATGAAGCAGGAAGTGCAGCAATTAGTGCAGGCGAAAATAAAGGGGGACAGCGAGCGATGGGTAGCGCAAATACGAGGGAGGGGTAGAGACGCACCGAAAAGGTTTTGGAACCATGTGCAGGCATTAGGGAAACGTACGAGTCCCACAGAAGGCGGTACTATAGAAAACGAGCAGGGGCAGATGCTCAAGGGAGAGGAAGCATTAGCATACCTGCACAAAATCATCACGGAGAAGTTCGGTAAGGTGGATGACGAGGCCCCGCAGCGACACAGAGATGTCGCGGCGGGTAGGCCGAAATGTCTGGAGATAGATGGGGACAAGCTGAAATGGAAAAGAGCAGAGGAAAAGGTCCCCAAGAATACCGCGGCAGGCACGGATGGGATACCGATGGAGTTGATTAACCAGTTAGGACCAAAGAGCAAGGGAAAGCTACTGCAAGCCATCCGAACAAGGATAGAAGAAAAGGCAATTCCGGCCGCGTGGCAAATGAGCAGGATGAACTTAGTGTACAAGGGCAAATGACTCAGGACAAACCCAAGCTCGTATAGGCCAGTAACCGTCACGTCAGTGCTGTACAGGTTAGCAATGCAGGCAGTGAAGTTCGAACTAGAGCAGTGGGTGGAAGAAAATAGGATATTAGGGGAGCTTCAAAATGGGTTTCGAAAGGACAGAAGACTAGACGACAACTTATTCGTGGTAAGCCATTGCATAGAGGTGGCGAAGACGCAAAACCGACCTTTGTGGTTAACTTTTCTGGACATTAAAGCGGCGTATGATAATGTAGACAGGGAGCGGCTTTGGAGTATCCTGGAGGACGAGGGAGTTGGGGCAGAATTCATTAGCTTACTCAGGGAGCTATACCGGGAGAACCAAGTGCAAATAGTGTGGGAGGGGGTAACATACAATAGGCCTGTATACACCTACAAGGGTTTGAAACAAGGATGTCCTCTCTCTCCGCTGCTGTTCATGATCTACATGACGGGGTTAGAAAGGAAGCTAGAAGTCAGCACGATGGGGTTCGACTTATCCTACATGAAAAACGGGCAGGTGGTGGAACAACGGGTTCCGGGACTAATGTATGCAGACGACATATTGTTGATGGCGGACAACCGGATAAGTATGCAGGGCTTGATGGATATATGCGGTGAAGAAGCGACGCACATAGGGCTATCCTTTAGCAGAGAAAAATCGGGGATCATGGTCTTTAATGACGGCGAGGAGCACAAAACAGTATCAGTGCAGCAAGTAGAAATACCATTGGTGAAAGAGTATAAATATTTAGGAGTATGGCTGAACAACAGCGAAGATTACACGCAGGCGCATGAGGCTCACCTTAAGACGAAAGGAAGACGGAACGCGGCTATAATGAAGCATAGAGCCCTCTGGGGATACAGCAAATACGAGGTGGTAAGGGGAGTCTGGAAAGGGGTCATGGTACCAGGATTAACTTTCGCTAATTCGGTTCTGTGCATGAAGCCAGAGACCCAAGCGGTCCTGCAAGTAAATCAGAGGGCGGTAGGCAGATTGGCCCTAGGGGCCCACAGTAAAACTACAAATGAAGCGGTACAAGGGGATATGGGTTGGTCGTCTTTCGAGGCGAGGGAGGCGCAGAGCAAGATAAAGTTTGAGGAGCGACTTCGTGACATGGAGGACGAAAAATGGGCCGCGAGGGTGTTTAAGTACCTGTATTTGAGGAGCGTGGACACGCGGTGGAGACGGAGGACCAGACAGCTGACCAAGCGGTACGGAAAGTCGGTAGGGGAAAGCGGGGTTCACACAACAGTTAAAAAGCAGGTAAAGGCAGCAGAGACGACGAAGTGGGCACAGAGAATGGAAGCGAAAAAAACCCTGGAGACTTATAGGGCAGAGAAACGGGAAATTAAGAAGGAGGGATTCTGTGGCAATACGAGAGGCAGTGCGTTGCTCTTCGAGGCACGGGCAGGGTGCCTGAGAACCCGGGCATACACGGGTAGCTACAGGCAGCAGGATGAAACGTGTGCATGCTGCGGCAGTGATCGGGGAACTATAGACCATATTGTCAGGAGCTGCACAGAGATACGGCCACCGCGGGGTGAGGGGGAAACGACGCTGGCGGAGGCTTTGGGATTTGGGGCGAGGGGGAACCTCAACTTCAAGGCCATAGAGGTGACGAAGAGGCGACTGGAGTGGTGGTGGAGGAAAAGTAGGGAAGGGATGGGTACGCAGGCGGAGTAATCATGCGGACGAGAATTTAGAACAGCGAGGGGAGAAAAAAGGGGGGTGGGGGCGATGAGTTTAAAACAGAAAAGCGGGAGAGATAGGAGGGAGGAAGCAAATCTATAGGTTAGCTGGGAGTAGGGCAAGTAAACGTAATAAAACATGCAAGTCGGTTGCTGACCACCGACGCCCCGATTCAAAGGGAAAGCCACTAATCATCATCATCATCATCATCAGAGGCGGATTCTCCACTTTTCCACTTCCACTCGTAACTTAACGTTCGGCTTATCTATTATCTTTCTCCCCTACGATGCTCGGGTGCGGCAAAACTTCAGCCATTTTGTTTCGGCATTCCTTCCTTCATTACTAAGGCGGTATTCTGCTACAACTTTCAACAGCAGCACGTGCCAAAATAAGGTGATAATAATGTAAAAAAAACGAAGATTTATTGGAAATACTATAAGTTCAGCCTGACAGGGTTAAACGCTGTGCCATCGCTTATTTCTTCGCGAAATTGACAATGGCCAAAAAGGAAAAGAAAAAAGAAAACAGGAAAAGGAAAGAGAAGAAAGAAAAAGAACAAAGACAAATAATTGAAGATGGTTTGGCGGAGCTTTCTACACGTCGTGAGGACAACAAGTGTGCGAAAATGGAGCGATGGAATGGTATCGGTAATTGCCAAATTGAGCCCCATGTGCTAAAGACGCGGATATAGCCCGAAGTCCCCCAATCTTTAGGCGACGCACTTACCGGTACTGGCGGCTCGTAGACGGTGCACTGGCTGTAGCTGCCGTCTGCCTGGAGCGGGATGGCCGCGTTCCTCCAGGCGTCGGGCGGCAGGTAGCGCAGGTTGTCCGGAGGGGCGCACCAGTGCGGGACTTCGCGGCAGATCAGCTGGTAGGCCAGCGCCTGCATCACCAGCACGGCCGACGAGAGCATGCCGGTGAAGAGCACGCGCCGCTGGAAGTGGCCGTGGCCCAGGATCGCGTACACGCTCTCCTGGATGGCGGTGCGCGGCTCGGCCCACCCGGAGCCCGTCAGCAGAGCGGCGTCGGGCCGCGGTCTCCCACTCGGCGTGGAGGCGAGCTGATCCGTTGGGGGGCTCTGCGGCATCCTTAAGAGCCGGCGTAGAAGTCAAGATGCTTTTGGAAGCCTGGCTGGTTCGGGCAAAACGAGCTGCTCGCGCTTCTTCACGCAGAACTGAAATTCCTTGCGCGTGTCACGCGTGCACCATGGCACGAGCATGCTCTTCTTTCTCTTCATCGTTTGCCTCCGCTGATTTAGACAATGGTTGCAGTTATGATGAGCGCGCTAGGTGTCGTAGTGAGCGTATCGCCGAAGTTCAAGCTCCAATAAAGGTTTTGTGCGTCGATGCTATAGACCTTATGCAAAAACTGGCTCCATGTTGCGGGAACCGCGTGCGCTTCCGCCATGTTGGGGGATTCCCGGATCTCCGGATACCGCTGTGTACATGATAGCCCGGGATTAGCGACGCGCACGTCGGCGTTTATCGTTATCCAAGATGCCCAAATACTTCCGTGTAACTTGCTGTGCACAGAGATGATACGAGGACGACCACGGAAATATCGTACACATTTTGTTTTATTTCTCAACGGAAGCATGACTCGAGCCCTGTGTGAAGTCGCTTGCGGGTGTCGACTTCCCTTCGCGCAGTAATATTATAGCTAGATCGCACGCATAGTCACGAAACGAATAATATGTGCAGGACTAAAAAGGTCCCAAAGTGAACTATTTTCTAGCCCTGTATTTGCCGCCGAGCACTCCTGCCTGCTTGTAGTTAAGGCGCACTGCATCGGTCAGCTCGTACTTCATCGCGCAGGTAGAGTGTTATGCCGTTCGTGCTTTGCGTGCCCGCGTTTTCTTTTTATTCTGGACGTTCGGTAGGCTTTTATGGAAGTACGACGCATTCTTTCCTTTGCCAAACGTTACAGGAAATAAGGAATCCGCGAGAGTTGCAACCTTCACGTAGCGCCATGAGCCGCGCGAGTAACGTACGTAGTAATCCAGTGTATCGGTCATTTACCGCTCGTCGCCTCCTGTTCGACTGTAGCCTATTTTCCCAAGACCAAATTTTTCGAGCGGAATTTTCTAAGCGGAAGTGTGCACCCAGTTTTTAGGGGCGAAGCTCCTAAAGCCGTGGGTCTGTCCATCCATTGTGTCTCGTGGTACGTGACCGCCTAGTTCGATGACTCACTCGCAGGTGGCGCTACGTGACCGCCTAGTTCGATGACTCACTCGCTGGTGGCGCTGGTGTGAGTGACGTCATGATGACGTCACTCGCACGTGACTGACACCATAAAAGGCAATCGCTGTTGACGCGCTTCCTCTTGCGCAACGAGTCACCGGGTGGAGGAGGTGGTTGTTGACAAGGCTGCGGACACACACAAGGACTGCACTTCGCGCAACCAACCCCGATGTGCAAATTGCAATGGCCCACATCCCGCGTCGTACGGGGCTTGCCCAAAGAAAAAGGCAGCTACACTTGCCCGCAGTGTCGAGCAAATACAAGGGAAAGCTCCTGCACGACGCCAACCACCATCGAACCCAGAAGTTGTCCTGTAAGCCTTGGCTGTGCCTACAAATGACCCTCCGCTTCAAAGTGAAGCTACTGCCAGCAAGTCTTACGCGCAAGCCACACAGGACCAGCGGACCACCAAGACTACTCAGGTCACACGTGACGCGCTCTCGCAGGGTGCAAGTTACCAAGCAAGTCGACGTTCACGCACGGAGAATCAGCAGAAGGCAGGTCCGGACACACCGGCCGACATTACTGGCATCTTGATCCCCATGCTATTTGCGGCCATAAAGGCTCTGCTGCGTGCTAACCCCTCCTACGAACGTATTCCTGAAGTAGAAGCTGTCTTGTCCCTAGAACATCTTGTGGCTGCCTCTTCTTCGGCTTTGCGGCGTAGCTCCGGAGACCAACGAAAATGACTTCGTCGGACACCTGCACCCTGAAACCGTTTATCAACGCAAATCTAAAGACCTGTACAGTTTTCCAATGGAATGCACGTGGACTACGGTCAAAGCTCGCCGACTTTCGGCAACTTGTACGTACATATCGGTTTCCTTTTATTGTAATATGCGAATCTCGTGTTGAAGATGACTTTAGATTAAAAAATTACCATCTACTACACTCGCAACGCTCTAACGGCGTAAGTCGGCTTTTTGTTGCCGTCCGCAATGACGTGCCTGTAGCCAGAGTTGCCGTTCCTACTCATGAGACTGAAGAATACGTATGGGCCAAAACCATGATCGGCACTCAATATTTCACATTCATCGCTGCATACATAGAACCAGGCAACGGTTTCGATGCCTCAAGGCTACAAAGTATAATAAGCAGCACGGCCCCGCCTTACCTTATTTGCGGAGACTTTAACGCGCACCATGAGATCTGGGGCAGCGCATATACAAGTTCCCGCGGAGTGAAACTATCCGAGCTAATGATGAGACACTCTATTGAGCCCCTTAACAATGGAAGCATCACATATATGAAAAACACGACAGTCAGCAGCTGCATTGACGTTTCATTTGTCTCAAGCCGCAGCGCTCAAAGGTTTTCATGGCACACAGACATGGAAACTAGGGGCAGCGACCACTACCCGATTTTACTATCCTACCTCGGTAAAGATGCGCCCCGACTGGAAATTAAAATGAAGTGCACCAACTGGGACACCTACGAATACAGTGTAGATCAGCTGATTACTGCTGCGACTACAGATGATGACCTCATTCCAACCATAGCTCGCTGCCTTAAGGAATCGTCGCGTGTGATGCGAAGGCGTTTGAACATCAAGACAGATGAGGAATATGAGAGATTACGAGCCATTCGCAGGCGTGCGGAGCGGAAGGCGCGACGCACCAGAACTTTAGAAGACCTGCAACAAGCCCGCAAGGCACAGAGACATGTGAGGCGCCATTTAGAAAAGTTACGAAGGTAGCGATGGCAAGACTTCTGCGCAAATTTAGACATTCACAAACCTTCGTCGCACATCTGGCGCGTTGTAAAGGGCATGCGCAACAATATCTCGCAGCTGCACCCATTCAGGGCGCTATCGCTGCACGAAAACATTTCTCAGATGGAAGCAGCTGAACAGTATTGCAAGCTCCTGTCGGCAACCTCGTCGACGCACATGCGCTCACAGTTCAACGATATCGTTCCTCCGCCAGCTGCTTCACCTGCCTTGGACCTTCCGTTTACAATAGAGGAGCTCAACGCAGCGATTTCCGACGTCAGAAAACGCTCCTCTCCTGGTTATGACGAAATCACCTACGACGCAATCTCTCATCTATCTCAGCACTCCCGTCTACGTCTTCTAGAATATTACAATAGAGCATGGCTACATGGCATCGTCCCCTCTGGTTGGAAACTGGCGAAAATCACTGCTGTCTTAAAACCTGGAAAACCACCGACAAGCTACAACTCCTTTCGACCGATAGCCTTGCTCAGCTGTGTTGGAAAATTAATGGAAAAAATGATTTTTAAGAGGGTCACATGGTACATGGAAACCAAAAAACTTTATCCACCTCAAATGAATGGATTTCGGCAAAACAGATCGGCTATTGACAACATCATTGCCCTTGTATCGTCTGTTGAAGAAGAACTACATTCTGGACATGTACCCGTCGCAGTGTTTCTCGACGTTAAATCAGCATTCGACTCCGTTTATCACGATGCCATACTATCATCACTTATTGCATTTGGACTAGGCGGAAGATTATACGTATGGATTTCAAATTACCTTGAAGGACGAAAACTCTTCATGTGCACGGCAGAAGGCCCTACATCATATCATGAAATAAAAAGAGGAGTACCTCAAGGAGCTGTATTAAGCCCTTTACTTTTTAATCTCACGCTCATCCACCTAGCGTGTTCTCCCCCGTGGCGTCAAGATCACTCTCTATGCGGACGACATCTGTATTTGGAGTGCATCAAAATCCCGGAGGGTAACGCAAAACAAACTTCAGAAGGCGCTTGCAAAGATATCTGCGTACCTGGCGCCTAAAGGACTCCACCTTTCCTCAGAAAAAAGCGTCGCCATGGCATTCACTCGCAAATGCATGGATAGATATCCCTCAATCCTGGGTGGTCGGCCTCTGCATTACAGACGGACCCAAAGATATCTTGGTATTCTCTTAGACAGAAACCTCTCCTGGGCCCCTGAAGTGCAGAGGCTACGGAAGCGAATATCAACAGCATCGCAAATTATTGGGTATCTTGCTGGCAGCCATTGGGGTAGCGATTGCCGCTCCATGGTTTTGCTGTTCAAGGCGTATGTGGATGGCCTGTTGCGCTATAGCCTTCCTGTCCTGCAGCAACTGACACCTACAAGCAAAAGACAGCTGGAGGCGGCGAGAAATAACTGCCTCAGAAAATGCCTCGGAGTTCCGAAAGGCTCGTCATGTTCTGGGACAACTGCTGAAGCAGGTTGCCTCCCCTTGGACGTGCTACGGCTCCAAGAAACGCTCCGCGTTCATTTGAGGCATACGCTACATGCACGAACCCATTTCCTGTCCCGTATTGCGGTTCAAAATCCGAATTCTAGCTTTGGACAAACAATTAAAAGTATTAATGCCCCAATTCCAACTCAAGCACTGCCGACCATGCCACGGAACTTCCCGCCCTGGAATCTGACGCCTCTACGGATAAAATCATTCATACCCGAAATTGATTAAAAAGAACATATACCTCAAATTGGCCTGCTGCAGATGACGCTTGCACACATTAACAGATTTTACTCGGCAACTACTCACATTTATACCGATGGATCGGCAACACCTGAGTGCAGCTCCACGGGAATTTTCATTCCATCAAGTGAAAAAGCATTTTCATATCGGCTTGAGCGACCGACTTCGCCTGCATCGGCGGAGCTCTACGGGATTAAAGAAGCACTTCGATATATTCTACGCCAGCCGCCGACATGTTGGACCGTTTTCTCTGATTCGAGAGCAGCACTTCAAAGCTTACAACGCGCTAGCTGTTTCAGCTTTCACGAAAATGTCCAGCGCGACGTAAAGTATTTGCACCATCTGGCATACGTCGCTGGACATCGCGTTACCTTTCAATGGCTCCCAGGCCACAGCGGCATCATTGGAAATGAGAAAGCGGACGAGGCTGCCCGCAGGGGCCTACAAATGAGAAAATGAAAGAAAATTTTCTTCACGAAGCATGATGCCGCCACAATGACGAAGGCACTAGCTCTGTCGGAAAGGAACCGTTTATGGTCCTTGCCGCAGCATCATTACGGCTTTTTATATTCCATAGACCCATATGTCAGAATGCGGCTGCCAGAGCGTCTACCCCGCCACTTGGAGACGTTGCTGCATAGACTTCGTCTTAACGCAGCACTAACAAATTCCTATCTACATCGGATCGGCCAGACATCAAGCCCATATTGCGACAATTGTGGTTCACTTGAAACTGTAGAACACATATTACTGGAATGCTCTGCCTATGCCGACTCAAGGTGCCTTTTACAACATAAAATTGATTGCCTCCACCCTGGACCATTGACATTAAGATTGGTACTTGGACCATGGCCCTCTCCCTCCGCTCAGCGCAAAATCTTGTCCGCGCTATTCGAATTCCTCCAGGACATTGGTGTGTCCACGAAATTGTAGTCGTTCCTCCATCTCAAGAGCCTTTGAACTCAATACCCCGAAGATGGATCATATTTTTTTTTTCACTACTACTACTCTCCTTTTCTTCTCTACACCTACTACCTTTTTCCCTCTCCTCCTTTCCCCGCAGAGTAGCATGCCGGCAAATTGATGTCGGCAAACCTCTCTGCACTTTCCTCTTTAATAAAGAGTTTCTCTCTCTCTCGAAGGGCGCGCAGGGCGGCGGCAGCGCGCGCTCGCCGACAGGATCCCGCCGTGCGCGAAAGAGAGGCCGAAGCATATCGTCTAGAAAGTCGTGCTTAAACCGCGCGTCGGCAGCTTCGGGCTGAGCTCGCTTGATGCGTTTTGCAGCCGCCTCGCGAGCTCTCACTGCATCGGGGTTTGCCTGCCGATACGAGCGCTTGCTTGCAGCCTCACGAACCCTACAACAACAACAACAAACGAACAAGAACAAAATAAAAGTTGATTTGTACAATGTACGCACACAGTCTTACGTCTTTCTTAATGATGTAATGGGCGAACTTTCACGGGAGAGTTACGGTTACCGATGATCTCCCCCTCTCGAGCTTCGCCCCACTTATCATCATTCATTCCGTGAATATGGCGTGATTTTATTTTGTCCACGGCGCGAGCAAATGACGCTGAGCGGTCGTTGCGAGGCACGCGCTCACGAGCGCTCGGCATTTTCTCGCTCTTTATCACAGTTTTTTTTTTTTTTTTTTTGCTAAAGCCTTTGCGTGTGCTGGGGACGCTCGGCGGTCGCCGCGAGGAACGCGCTCAGCAGTGCTCCGCAATTTATTGGTAATTTAATTATTCATTGGCAAGTTATTAGATGCAGAGCATCTGATTCACTCGCCTTGTCCCTCCGGCGTCGTCGTCGTCGTGCTGTCGTCGTCGGCGTTGTCCGCCCTCCCCCATTCTCCTCGCCACGCCAGCTGCGCTCTCCGCCGCTCACCCCCTCTCCTCTCCGATAGCCAACACTCTCTCGCGAGGGGCATTGGATTGGATTGGATTTGGATTGGATTGGATTAAAGTGGATTGTGTTGGATTGTGTTGCGTCATAGCCGCGGCAGACGCGCTGGGGCCGGCGCATGTGCAGTAATCTCTCTTCCGCGGTTTCCTCTCCTGCGGGCGCACTGCGCATATAACCGGTGTGCCGTTCTCCGGCGAAGCAACATCCACGCTTGGCTCAAACACCTAGAGTCCACGCCGCTTTACAAGTACGCCAACGTCGTCATCGACTGGGACCGGCTTACGCAGTCCCCTCAACGTTATGCGCGCTATAAAACGCGGTCCCTTCGCCGCTCCGCCTATGCGTCGCACCTACACAGGGGTTCCCGCGAGGGGAGGTGGGAGTTTTGGCAGTGTTTAACCCGTTACACGCCACACACGTTACGCGCTACACATTACGGCCAGCTACAACAGCTCCGCTGTTAAAAAATGCAAGGTATGCAATTTATTTTGTTTTGTTTGTTTGTTTATTTTTGTTTATTTTGCAGGTTTCCCCCCCTCCCCCATTTCAACCTCACGACAGCCCGCAAGTTTCGAAGCGTTTGAGGAATGACCTCCTGAGAAACCCGCAGGATGCGAACCAACACGGATGTACTTTCAATGTTTGCGTTCTCAAAGCCTAAAAAAGAAAAAAATTTATTTTGCAGTGCGCAGCCAGACGTGGCGAAGACCGGAGATGCCGAGCGGAACGCGTTCCGCTCCCCGCTAGCAGACGACGCTCGCTTTCCTAGCGCAACTCGCAACCGCAGCGCCGCGGTGGCGAGAGTCGCGGCCGGCCGCCTTCTCTCCACGGCCACGGCGGGGAGAAACGGAACTGAAACTAAAGCGTGGCAAACTGTTCGCATGGCGACGCAGTGAAACATCCCCCGCGCGAGGGAAATGATCAAATGCAGAGCATTTCCGGGGGCGCACGACGTTAAGTAGTTTGCGTTACGTTAACTCTTTCGCTACCGCGCCTATCAAAATCGATCAATTTGATCGATACTTTTGGGAGCGCCTTTTCATAGCGTTCCAGGCGTTTCTCGAACAAGTAAAGCTGTTCGGAGTTAGATCAGAAAATGGCCTTTCAAAATCAGTTTTGTTTTCATTTTTGCAACGGAAACGTAATTTTTGGCACGCTTTTGAATCACCTGGGTGTGGAAAAGGGGCGTGGTCATCGCGCGTCACGGCTACCAACGAAGAATGCGTGCAACTCGTAATTACTTTGCACCAGCGCTTGTTTTTTGCTATCAGGGCGTGAATGGGGAACTAGCAAACGATTTTCAATCGTCAGGTTCGCGCTCTGACAGTAATAATCCCAGAAATCGGCTGAAAATGTGAAGCAGTGCCTGGTTGCAAAGCTACTTTATGATTTTAGGCAGTTTTATTGCCTTTGCGCAAGTTGTTCTAAGTACTGTGGTAGTTCTACTTACTCCAGGACCATTCGCAAACAGTTTACAACAGTTTCGGTTTCGTTTCTGCATCGCGAAATTCATATTTAGCGCTACTACGCAGTTACCCAACTTCAAGGCTAACTGCCATGGCGCCTGAAGCGTCCGCGACTGATCCTCAAACAAAGCACGCCGCTCCTGATTTCCCCCCACCCTAACCCGATTTCTGCGATAAGAACTTCAGATGCAAGTCAAAAGGTCACACCCAGTCGCCAGATATCTGTTCCGCAGAGAACAGCGCTTCAAACCGGCCTTACACTGCCAGCTGTTCGCCTTCCAGTTTAGTTTGCATGCGAGGGTATATCCGGGTGTCTAATGTTGCTGCTTAGTTGAACTACAGTGAAATATTCTAGTTCACTCTAGTTGAACTGTCTATTCGGACGGAGTCTCTGATGAGTTTTTGTACTGTTTCATTTGAAAAATGTTAGGTGGCGCTGCAATAGAGGAGGCTCGTTGTGCTGATCTTTTTTTAGCGCGAAACTGCTACTCGGCCAAAGATCGCAGGGGACGATTCTAGCTCATCGTACCTCATTTTTGCGAGCAAGGCTACAATTGCGAGTAAGAAGATGATAATAAAGCTCAGCTTTATGTTTTGAGAGATAACTGACCGTGAACGACAACAAGCATCAGCCACGGCATTCCGTTTTCAACTTCATGCATGTTTTTTTCCGCATCGCGTGCTTGTCCCAAATATTGTGCTCGCTGTAAATGCAAAGTCAGCCATTGACAAGATGTTTTTATGTTATTTGGGGGCAAATTGGTGCCTCTGATAACGTCAAACCGCCAGATTTATTCCAGGGAACCACCCGAAATTGCACATTTTGAATTAGAGGTTGGGCTTCACCGCATGACACGAGCACCGTGCGTGCTAACATTTTTTTTTTATATCTGAAAAACTGTTCTGCGCAAGTCGACATTTTTTATAGAGTGTGTTTTTGAAATGTTTGCTTACAAAATGTATATTCTAATTTTTTTCTACTACCGGTGGTTTGATATACACAACTCCTTGTTTACCAGTTTTTTCGACAACTTGACAAAAATTTTGAATTTGATATTTTTTTTCACAACTATGATATATGAAAACCTTTAAAAAACTGGTGTTATTGGAAAGGCCGTTAAATAATCTGCATTTTGTGCTCTTGCAATTAGTGCCTAAATAATTTTTTAGCAGAAAAAAAAATGTTTTCTTGGACCCCCAAAAATTGGTCAATTTTCTGCGGTAGCGAAAGAGTTAATGTTGTTGCACTTGTGGCAACTGCTGATGAGAGAGCGCTCGTCAGCAGTAAAATTGGCAGCCTCGGCGCACGTTGAGTCCGAGAGAGGGGAGAGAGTGTCCTTGAAACGTGCCTGGGCGCGCTATCGAATGTTCTTAGAGAGTTTTGGTACAGCGTTTTCAGCCTTACGCAAAGTGTTACCGCTCGCTATTCCCTCGCGTCGGTGGAACTGCGCATGCGCAGCACCCGAAGTTGGTTTTGCGTTTAGCGGCCGTAAAACGAGCGCGCGCTATTTCAGCAAAATAGCGTGCGTACGATACCGCCCTTGCGTGTCCCTGTGTTTACAACATGGCGGCAGGTAGAGCGGAGCACCTAAACGTTTTCTTTCATCTGTGTGCAGCAGTTTGCGTCTTATAGAAGAAGTTTTTTGCTGCTCCATCCTTAAGTAGCTCCGGTTGTTTACATGTACTTTGATATCGTGGTGAGCGAAACTAGCGTGGCATCGCTGATTACCCGAACAAAGCTCCTGCAGGCCGGCGTCGGATGCTGTGTGTGTGCTGTTGACGAGTTCCGAGTTCGCTTCACGGTGCAAGGCGACAATGCGCTCCTGTGGGTAAATGCGCTTGCTACGTTCCAAATTAGTAATCACTAGCGGCGACTCAACTCAGTGTGTGCTGTTAAAAGCCTTCTGGGTTTGCGCCAGAGTGAAGTGACATGCTGGTCGACCCCGCAAATCGCGTGAAGTGAGTGCGATGATTACGACGGGCTGGAGGCAAAAGACCGCATTTTATTTTTGTGCCTCCGCCTCACAGTGCAGTCGTTACGTCGCGTGTGTTCGAAACGGTTTTCTGGATTGTTTTCGAGACGAATAAAATGTATACGTGAAACCCAGTCCTTTGGTTCTGCGCGTTGTGTGCGATCGTCAAAACTAAGTAACATCGGGGTTTCAGTGCTTCTGCTATAGAGTGTGCTTATGTAGAAAAATACATCTATCATGTTGTGCACGTTCTGCATTCAATACCAAGGGGAAGGCTTTTGATTCCGCTGTTCGGGTAGTCGTGCAGAGTTCTGTGTGCTCACTGCTTCTTCGGCCAGATGAGTGCAGCTTCGCATTCAGTTAAGGTTCGACAGATGGCGCCATAAGCGTTAGCGGGCCGCAAAGCAAAACTGACGAAACGCAGTGCTAAAACTCCCCGTGCGGTGCCGACGTAGCGTGCCGCAAAAATTTAACGTTTAACGTACGCAAAGGCACAAAACGCTATACTAAAACTCTCTGTTGATCGCGCCGATAGCGAAACGTCTGAGCCGGGCATGTCGAGGCGAGCGATGCGGACAACTACGGACGCCAAGAACGGGTGACATCGTGAGTTAAAGAAATGCTCTGCATTTAAAAAAGAAGAAACGCGACAGCATCCAACAGCTTCCCTGCCGGTGCCTCCCTGACTGCTTTTTCGATGCATAATGCGTATTTACGAAGTCGCCCGCAAATGTGGGCAACGGAGAAAGGTCCACAGATCACTCGTCGCTCATTTTGCTGCTCTTAAATCTGAATATAAAAGAATCGCCAAGCCGAGAAAGCCCGTCGCACGCTCCGTGCCAAGCAATCCCGCGACCGCCATCCCCCAACATGGCGTCGCGTGCTCGTTTCGTTTTTCTTTCGGTCGATGGCAGCACTTTTGCATAAGGTCTATTGTGGTGCGGAGATCGGCTGCGATGGAGTGGTCAATTTAGCAGTGGTCTGCACGACTTCTGAAGAGAACCCTTGAAGCCGGCATCATAAGAACAGTGCTCCGTCCTCCCTTTCCTTCCCCCCCTCCCCCCCCCCCCCTGGCCTTTGGCCTTCCTTTTTAATAAAGTTTGCAACAACAACAATTGTGGGCGCTAGAGAGATAGAGAGACTATGACAAATCGAGGTCAAGAGGGGCGGTGACCGGTACTTCCAGCTTGCCGGTGAACAAGGCAGCCCAGCTTGTTCCGTTAGACTTTTCTTCATCTGCGGGTCTGAGCTATGCACCCAGCGCCGCCTGCCAGTGCTCATTCGTACGGATTAATGGCAATGGGTCCTTGTTACATAGCCACATGGTATGAATGAGGTTGCCCTTCAAGACAGCATGCAGGGCAGTTGGGGGATTCATACAGGCGGGGTGAATTAGGTGCAGTCTAGCATGACAGGGCAAAGTGTTGGTTTTAATGAGAAGCCATAAGCGTTCTTCAGAGTGAAAGAGGGTACGTAGGATGAGCCGACGGGAATATGCGGCGAGCGAGCCGGTAACGCGCCGTTATTTCGAGCTCCATGTAAGGTTTGTGAGGCTTGGGCTGCTCGGATAGTGTTCTCGAGCCGCTTTCTTGGCTGCCTTATTGCCCCCAACCCTGCGTGCGCAGGAGTCCAGACCACAACCACGGGTTCGGTAGAGGGATTTCTAACAAGAATTTGGAACGCCTGAGGAGAGATGGTGTATTCCTCTGGCGAGGTTTTGAATGGCCGTTTTCGAATCGGAGATGATGATTGCGGGGGTTGGTCGCCGCATTTGTGCTACGGCCGTTGCCGCTTCAATCACCGTTGCCGTATTGCGGGTGCGTATTGTGAAGGAGCTAAGGGGTGGGGAAATAGGAGTGGATATTGACGCCACACTGTAAGCGTCGTGATGTCAGGAGTTCGACCGGAATGCAGTTGAAACTCGATTTTACGAAACCCGATTTTACGAATTTCCCGATTTAGCGAACAAGTTCAGATTCCCCCGCAGTTGCCTATAGGCTTAATGCTTCTACGAACTCGAAATAACGAAACAAACTTCGCCGCCAAACGCGATTTAAAAAAACATTCCGTGAAAAAGGGTGCATAAAAAGGGTCTTTTTCGAATTCCTGACGTCTGGAAAGTCTGGCAGTGTACTGCCAGCGCAGTGCAAGCACACGAGCTGGCAGTGTGCTCTTAGCTCGTGTTGCGGGCTCCACAAGCCGGCGACACGAGCAGGAAGAGGCATCGCCCAGATGTTGGGAACACCTTCGTCGGCGTGACGACGTGGCCGCAGATCAGAACTTCGAGGACTTCGTGAACGCCGACGCAGACCCGCACGCTGGCACAACAGAAGTTCTCGACGGCGAAGAGATAGTGCAGCTTGATTCCGGCGCACAAGAGGAGTCGGGAGATGCGAATGATCCGGATACGCGAATGATCCGGAATGATCCGGAGACATATACTGCTTTGCAGTAAAAATTACACGTATTGTTTGGGTGTCCGGCGCAGTTTCTCTTTTTTATTTATTTTTTTTTTTGCGTCTCTAGACCCCACCCTCCCCTCTACACATTCACCCACACTTCCCGAAATATATTTATGGCTACGCCACTGATTGGAAGTGTGCGTAGCGCCTGTCCGTGTCCTCTTTCTCGTGTGTATAGTAATTGTTTGCAATACTCATCATCATTCTCGTAATTACAGTGCCCACTGCGTGTTCGTGTATAGTTCCTGTGTTTTTGCATTTTGTCTGCTGTATTCACTTTGCCTATATCGTGGCTCCTTCGATCTCGCCTCTCTGCCTTCTCCTTCCTCTATATTTCACAGGCCGCGGAATTAAGCACCAGTTGCTGGCCGGCGCCGTGCGTTGTCGTTACTCGTCCCGTCTCTTAGCGCTGTTTTGAATTAACGTAGTATCCACCAACTAGCCCAAATCACCGTCTTAATCCTCACTAGTCTCGTCGGTGTTCTTTGATCAATCGAAGCTTTGTGATGTGCATTCGGCCATTTACAATATTGCGACGCTCCCGCTGAGAGTGTGTGGCGATGACTCTGGCGTCGCTTTGGCCCAGGGCAAATGCCATCGCCGCTTGCTCGGCTTGGGAAATGGCCGTGTTCGTTGTTTCAAACAACAGTGGCTGCCGTGGCTGGCATTCCAGGTTAACTCGCCTGATCGTCGTAGACAGTGGATGGTTTAGCTTTGTGTATTTTGTATATTGTCCAGGCTCAGGCGTCCCTCCGATCTTTGTGATGCACTGGATGCATGTTGCGAGGTAAGAGTGGCACAATGAAATTTCTTCCAATCGAGTCGGGTGCTTTCCAGAGAGGGGAGGTTCGTGGCTGGGCTGGGCAAAAGAGACAGGCGCAAGATGATGGGCCTCCCCGTTTCTGTTGAGGTTTATCTTAGACATTGGCTAAACAGGTACGCTTCTATTAGTTTAACTCATCTTTATCCACGTGCTCTGATAACGATGATGATGATGGTACCCTTGAATTGTTGGCACGTACCTACTCGGGGGGATTGGCCAGGGGTAAAGTGCTGACTGTGCCCCTGTTGGAGGTTATACGTAATTCCTTGTCCGCTTCACCTCCAAACCAATATGTATTGCTGGAAAGAATCTTCCCAGGGGCCACATGAGCGGACGCCTTGTATCAAAATATGGGTGCCCTGGGCCTTTTTTTTATTTTTTTCCGTACAGACTAGATAGAAGGACTATGCCACCACCTCATCCGGGCTTGACCCGTGAGGAAGCAGTAATATATCGACAACTACAGACAGGGTGCTCACCCCGGTGCTGATGAAGCACATATGTCCGAGTGTTTACCTTTGTTGTGTGTGCCGAAAGGAGAGAGCCACTGCGGCTCACATCCTTTGGGACTGTGCCAAGAACCCGGACCAAGCTACAACGATAACAACGGTCCCGCCGCTGCTCGAGGCCGCAATGTGTTGCTACGATCAAGAAGTCCAAGCCCAGGCCGTCCAGCAGATCTCGGCGGCCCTCGAAAGGCAACGACCGAACGAAACCGGAGGAAGGCTGCCACCCCAAAACAGGGGCAGGCGCAGTCGACCAAAGGGAGTAGTGAGGCCGCGGCCGGAGTAGAGGAGCCAACAGCCGGGAAGACGTCATGGCCGCGCCACGGTGACGCCTTCTTTACATGGGACGGCTAATCGTTCTGCAGGCATTTTAAATGCAGAGCATTTCAGTAACTGATCACGATGTCCCCCGCGTTGACGTCCGTCGTAGTCCGCACCGTCGTTGTCCGCACCCCTCCCCCTACACTATATAAAAAAAATACTATCCGGCGCCTGGTTTCGACCCTTCGACCCTGCGGGCGGAACGCAATGTACACGGTGCTTTACCCACTGCGCCACAAAGCCGACACAGAATGGGAGGCTACGAACGCGCCTTATATCCTTGACTCATTCAAATTACTGCTGACGAGCGCTCTCTCGTCAGCAGTTGCCACAAGTGCAACAACATTAACGTAACGCAAACTACTTAACGTCGTGCGCACCCGGAAATGCTCTGCATTTGATCGTGCCCCTCGCGAGGGGGATGTTTCACTGCGTCGCCATGCGAACAGTTTGCCATTATAGTTTCCGCCCGCTCCGGTCGGTGTCGCCACGGTTCAA
Organism: Haemaphysalis longicornis; assembly: GCF_048455015.1. NCBI lineage: Eukaryota > Metazoa > Arthropoda > Arachnida > Ixodida > Ixodidae > Haemaphysalis > Haemaphysalis longicornis. The sequence goes on from NW_027526282.1 coordinate 7,195,362, forward strand.
ACCACGGCAGGGGAGCTGCGTGAGCGTTCGTTGATCGGCGTGCGTTCCGGCGTGGTGGTTTGATGGTTGTGGCGAGTTCAGTCTGCACTTGGGATTTTTTTTAAGTGCGAATAAGCGACCCCAAACCATCCACCGCCGGCGTCGGCGGCGGCGTCGGCGGCGTCCGCAGTGCTCTTTAAAGAAGAAACAGCATCCGGCGCCAGGTTTCGATCCGAGGACTTTGCGGGCCGCAGCCCGACGCTCTACCGAATAAGCCACGGACGCGACGCTGATATTGTCAGTAACGCGCCTTATATCTTTAACGCATTCGAACTACGTCGTCAGCGGCGTGCGTTGGCGACTCAGCGGCGTTATAGCGGCTTGATAACTGCGTGGTGTACACGTGATACTACAAACCCGATGGAAGAGATGGAAGAGAAGGCGAGGCGGTGGGCTGCGGGGGCCGAGCGCAAGCGCCGCAAGCGGGCCGACAACCGTGCATTCGCACTTTCACATTCTCCCCCTCGGGGAAATGCGGGGGAATTTTTTGATAACGGGATCCGGACATTTCGGTGCACGGACCGAAATGCGGATATCTCGGATCTCGGTGCACGGACGTTTTGATGCATGGAGAGTTTGGTGCAGGACATCTCGGTGCGGACATTTCGAGGCATAGGATGTCCCAGCCATTCTTTTAACATTTTTAATAAAGTTGCTTCGCTCGCTCGCTCGTACGCTAAAAATTCTTCGTCTACCCTTGGTATACCGCCGGAGACGATCTGCTGGGTCCTAGTCATATACTACAGCTTCGCTGTGAAAGCTTCGCGCTACGGACATCAAAACCTTGTGGTCCTGCGGCCTTCTGCGCACTCTGCACTGCCCTCGTGTTGCCAAGACTTGAATATTGCTCCTCCGTGTGGAACCCCTAACAGCTCCCAAGCAGCAGAAATTGCCAAGCCCAAGCATGGCAAATCATCAGTGGCCAATGTGTCCGAGCTTGGCAATACCTCGGCCGCCAATATTGGCTGGTGTTTGGGAAAGGTGACAAGCCAACAATTGGCCAAGCCCTGGAAGGCCAATATTGGACAACGCTTGGCAAAGTATCTTGCCATGATAATGCCAATGGGTGGACCCCACGCTATTTTCATGCACATTTATGGCTTTGTGGCCAGTCCTTATGACCAATGCTTATTTTATGAGTTGCCTCGCGGCCCGATTTCTGCTTTATACATGCCAGTATACAGGAAATTATTAAACGAGTGCGCATTATTTATTTAATGCGCACTCGTTAAATAATTTCCTGTACAATGGCATGTATAAAACAAATGGGACCGCGAGGCACAAAAGCAAACTGCATCAACTTTGCGAAGCAATTATAGATAAGTGACTTGCCAAAAACAATTGAGCAACACAACACACCGGGTCTCTCTGTGTAGCTTTTTTATTATGCACATCAAATATACGAGAAACCTGGCTTAACAGAGGCAAGAATACGAACACAAACATGAAAGCAAACACAAACACAACAGTCGAGAAAAAATTTTAAAAAGCGCTGCTCATGAAGCGCGAACCGATTATCATTCGTTTAACTGCTTGAGATGCCTACAAAACAGAAGCATTCAGGTAAATGAAAACAGGACCCTCATTCCCGGTAATTCGCCGACCTGCCAAGACCACAATATGTTTTTGAACAGCACTATTGTAGAATAGCCCAGCTTGGAAAGCTTGTCACTGCTGCATCCGCCACTTGTCCACGGGAAACACCTGTGCGTCGTAGCGCCTGTAATAAGTAAAAAAAAATAGTTCACTATAATGCTAAATTCACGCTGCTTACTAAATACAGCACCTATACAAGCCTTACCACATGTCCGTGTGAAAATATTCAGCCTAAAGTTCTAGCTTGTTAACACTCGCTATGAAACATAAAACGTACTGCACTATTCATTTTTCAATACTGCGTTTTACGGTAGCAGTTACTTGGCTCGTTCTTGAGAAAACAGTCCGGAATTTCACCGAAAATGGGCTTCACTCGTATTGCAGTCGCGCAAGGTAATATAAAAAGTCCAATAGACAAAGCAACACGCCAGCGGTTCCGTGAAATTTTGTTGTGCCTTCGCTCACTTCTGCCCCGTCAGACGCGCAAGACGCGAACGGAACCGACGGAGAAGCCCAGCGGTCGTGTAATTACTTTGTCGCTCGACAATACCTTTACGTTGCTCAAGAAAATAATCAAACGAAAGCTTCATTAATAGCTAGAGTTTAATTAAGCCAGCTTAATACATCCGCAACTCTTATACTGCACACAAGTCTTGCTTCAACGCATGCTGAACGTCGTGAACCTGCAGTGGGAGCACGGCTGCTTGTTCGGAAAACACAAAGCCGGAAAAAGGATAGCTAGAACTGGCGTCACACAATTGGAAGCACATGTATGTGACCACTTTTTTCTTCGCAAGTGCTGTCGTTCGCGAGCGCCAGCACTCGCGAACGACAGCTGAAGTTTTGGCGGGAACGAGCGCGAGCACTCTCGCACCGCGAAAAAATGAAATGGTGACTTACGTTTTCAGCGGCGGCCGTAGCAGGCAAACGATGTTATTACACCAGTCAGGTATACTTCACACAGCCACCGACACCAAAACGCACCTCACAGACACGTACAGGAGTACTACCGCAGTTTCAATGCCACAAAAGAGACGGAGCCGTCGGTGCAACGCGTCCGTCCACCGGCCCCGCCGCGGGTTCAAAAAACGCGCAAAGGCACAACGCTGAAGTAGTCCGACGTTCACCGTTGCGTTAGGACACACAAATGACCAATTCCTACTGAACGTTTAACACTCTCTCTCACGCTGTTTTGAATAAGCTGCACTTTAGTTTAAGTACGCTTTGTTTCGTGGCACGGTGCTGTGGCTCTTTAGGTAACTACTTTTTGCTGCGTTTTGGCCTGTTCACCGCGCTGTAACCGTCGTAATCCGTCATGTTGGGGAACCGCCGCGGTACAGTGGCTGTAGCCGCGGGCAACGACCGCAGTGCTGCCCTCGAGTGGTGCTGCTTGCGCGCCGGGTGCGCATGTATACACGCAAAATAACGCACACGAGTGCTCTACAGTGAGACTTCATGCAGCGGTATGCAACAACAGGTAAGGCTGTGGGCATTTACACCTGCCAATACTTTTTATTTAAACGTGATACTTGACACAAGCTTGAAAATGATTTGGAACTACTTTTTGTTGTGCACTGCGCGTGAAAACAAATTCAAAAACACGGCAACTTCAGTAATATTTTGAGTGAACTTGAGTGGTCATTCAACTAACAAGAACATGCCAAGACGCGTGTAAAGGCACTCATAAATACCTGCGTCGCATATAGGCTACTAGTCTTCACAAAATTTTATGATAAAAAATTACGTCTGAATGAGCGCGCTGTCCAGTGCGATTTTTCGCGCACCGGCCAATGCGTGTCCTCAAGGCCGGTCGTATAGCGCGCGTTGTCCACGAATGGCTTTTGCGTACAGGCCTGCGTGTGGCCAAGCTATCGGAAGCCAAAGGGACGCCAAGGGGCGTCCAATGATTGGCTATCGGCCAATGCTGCTTGGGAGCTTCACCTGACAACAGGCTAGAGAGCGTTCAGCGCGGGGAGACGAGTGAACGCTGTTCACTAGTCTAGGCTACAGCCATGGCGACCTTGAGGCTCGGATGCACCACCTTGGATGGCAAACGCTCCAGCACCGGCGTTCTGTGGCGCGTGTGGGCTTTCTCTGCCGCTGCTGGACAGCTCCCTAGGAGTCGCTTCCTCCGCTATTCGTGTTAACAAGCGAACCGGCCAACCTGAAGTCATGCATGCGAGGACTGTCCACCACCACAACTCTCTCATCCCAGCAGCAGTGCTGGACTCAATATCTCTCTGCTCCTCTAAGTGTTCGAACACCCCTCCCCACAGACCGTGAGGCGTCTAGGGCGCTATGCAGAGCCATTGCAAGATGCCTGTGATGCCTATAGCTAACCGATCATTCTTTGTCCCCCCTCCCCCCTCCTGGTTGGATGGCTGGCAGGCGCTCTGCGTACGGGTTTTCATCTTTCTGCCACGCCTATAGCATGCCAACCAGGACGGTCCTTCTCTCTCATACTTCTTTACTCCTCTCCACTCACCTTCTGTGCAATAAAGATTATTATTATTATTATTATTATTATTATTATTGAATAGAGGACAGGATGTTGACCGGAAGGGGAAGGAGTGGGGTATTTTTGGGGTGGGTAAGATGTGCCAGTAGCTGCAGGTATCCAGGGATCTAGCTACAATGACGGGTAGAAGGTAACAAAAGGACTCTGAAAGGAGTTGTAGTAATAGTAGTTATGGACTTTTAGTCGCAAACAAGTGAATGTGGTTCCTCAGTCAGGCAACCAAAGTGACGAGTTGGCCCTGTAGACCTCTGCCCTGGAGACCAGTACTTGCTGGGCATCTGGGTCATCGCTGGTCGCCAGGTTTACCAACAGCTCAGGGAGGGGAAGGAAGAGGTGGGAAGGAAGGCTGGGTTGTCAGCATACCCAATGATGATACGGTGAAAGGAGTAACCATGGGCAGTGTTACGATTCAGTGCGATGCTGTGTTGCATGCTTCGTGCAGCGCTCTCGTGCTTTGTGGCAGAGCCTATCACTACGTGCACCTTCCGTGTGGGCGCCTCTCCATCAGTGATGATTCTGATTCTGGGGGTTTAACGCGCCGACGCAACTCAGGCGATGAGGCGCGCCGTAGTGGAGGGCTCCGGATTAATTTTGACCACCTGGGGATCTTTATCGTGCGCCGAAATCTCGTACACACGGGCGTTTTTGCTTTTCGCCTCCATCAGAAAAGCGGCCGCCGCGGCCGGGAATCGAACCCGCGACCTCGTGCTCAGCAGCGCAACGCCTTAGCCACTGAGCCACCGCGGCGGGTTCCATCAGTGACCCAAGGTTGCAGCGACAGCCAACAGATCACAACATGCCGCAAAACAGCCGGCGCAAGGGCGCATAGCTGTCGGAGCGATTCAAACTTCGGCGGCGACAGAAGCGGCGAGTTGAGACTTGTCTGAAGGACGGACGCCCTACTCCTCTGTCCCCTTTCAGTCTAGCTCAGCGTGCGCCGCTACTACCGACCCCTCACCAACTCTGGAAAGGGCATTGTGCGTGTCTGTACCGTCTGTACTATGTTCGCGCCGTGTGCAAAAAGCGGGGGGAGAACTTGTTTGACCGTTTGTGCTTTGGGTGTAGAAACGAGGCCCCAAGCGCATACGATCATTCGTTTCGGAGCAGCGAATCTATAGCTCCATTCGATTCAGACGCGATTCCCTGCAACGCCTGCAACGGTGCAGGATGCGCTGCACCAAAGCGCTCGATTCACCGCTGCACGAGTGGTTCCCTGCACCGCGTCGCTCGATTGCTCATGGTGCGGCAGCGGTGCCGCCGCGGTGCAGAGAATCGCTGCACCTGCTACGGAGGAGGTGCAGCGATTCGGTGCCGTGAGCGTTGGGGCGTTGCGGGTTGGCAGGCGGCTACCGGCACTTGCGGCGACCGCGTGAAAATGTCCGTCGAGCTCGAAGATACGCGGGACGAACTTAGCGTCGCCGCTGATGCGTACGACGCAACCCAGATGGCCGTAAACATCCAGTTGTAGAGGACGACAGGCGATGATGATTAGCAGACGACTATGCCTGCACCTCGCTCGATTGTGAACACGCAGGGGCGCTGCTGACGGTGCAGCCGTGATGCACGGCACCGCGGAACCACGCTGCTGCACTGCACCGGCACCACAGAACTTTCTCTGCAACGTTGCCGTGCACCCCTTCTGAATCGAATGGAGCTTATGCTGTCCCTCCGCTCGAGTACTGTACTGCAACCTCACCCGGGAGGGCATTGTTCCTATACAGTCAAATCTCGGTACAACGAACACCACATTAACGAACGTTTCAGAATAACGAGCATTTAAGAAATCCCACGCCGAGTGCTTATAGTTTTAATGTAAAATTATTTCACTACTACGTACTTCAGAATAGCGAACTTTTCAAAATAACGATCGTTTTATTCAGTTCCGTGCCATGTTAACAACGCCTCAGTACAACGATCTCATATTTTCAAGGCCGGAGATTCTTAGATTTCCTGCGGCAACCGGAGCCGTGCGCTAGCAGACGACACGGCGAAGCGCTGCGCAGAAGAGGACGTCTTGCAACTTGCTCCGCGGAATGCGGGAGCCGATGCGAGAGAGAGAAAAAATAAGGTGAGAAGAAGAGAAAAAAAAAAAAAAAAAGAAGCATTGGTGACCTCTTCAGTCCAGAAAGCCGCGGCCGCGCTATTCGCGCCCCACCTCGAGTTTTTCTACGTTCCGCCGCTGCTCGGGTTGCTTGCTGGATCTTCACGGACATCAGCGGAGCTGAACACAGAGGACAATCTTCAAAGCATGAGCGTTCAGGATGAAGAAGGCTCAAGTGAGGACGGCATGAACGACGATGCGGCTGAGGGTGCCGGGGCAGCACTAAGACTGCGACCAGCACGTGACGACTGCGTCTGGGCAGCGTACTAAAATGGCGCATTTCCGGAGAAAACCGCTCGGCCAAGGAGTCAGTCCACAGGAATATGGAAGAGTTGCAGTCCTTCGTGCTAGGAAGCTTGCACTGCACGCACCAGGAGAAATTTATTGCCAACTACTTTAAATAAACGCGCATTGTTTCATGATCACTTGTGCATTTTTTTTTTTTCTGAAGAATGACTTCAAGGATGCACAGCTCTACAGGTAGGTTGTTTTAGGCATTGAAATGTTATTTGTTGTCTTAAATTTTGCGATTTTCGATACAACGACGTTTCAGAATAACGAGCGATTTTCCGCCGTCCCCTGAAGTTCGTTATATCGAGATTTCACTGTACTCCTTCGGCTCATCTCTCGCTATGCTGTAAACCCCTTATTAAGTTTGCCTCCGGATTCTGGTCGTCATCTCCAAGGCAGCAGCATTTACTGGCCGCTCACCACCACGCTACCATATGCATGACGGAGGCGACGGAGCTCGGTGCTGGGACCAGTGATTTCCCTACACCCCCCCTAGGGGGTGTGTAGACCCCCCCTAGTTTTTCTGGACACCCCCCCTTGAATCCCCAAATTTCACTCTTGTCAGTCCTTGTATGGACCTCTTTCAGTATCGATCTGCACATGCGCGGGCTGCCCGTCTGCTATTCTTGGCAGTAGCCTCGGGCAAAATAAACAAAAGTGCGCCCCCCGAGCTTGCTGTTCCCCAGCCTGCGAGACGTATTCTGCACATCTCCTGCTGCTGCCGATCACAACAGCGACTGTTGAGCGCTCGTTTTCGGCCCTCAACAGGGTTTTGTCATCAGAAAGAAGCCGTCTTCTTCCCAACCATGTGAATGAGCTGATGAGCATAACTATCGAAGGTCCGGAGGTACCCGATGCGCGAGATGCTATTGACGTTGACCGACATGTTTTTAATCATTTCATCGCAAAAGCGGTGCAGTGCGACAGCAAGAAGCCTAGACGGTTGTAAATAAGGTGCGGCGTTATGAAGTTCTAGTCTTCAAAAATGCGTACTTCTCCAATTTTTATTTTGGAATTTATTGCTTGGTTCTTTCATTCGCAATAAAAACGCTTTGTGTTTCTGTAAATGTATAAATAAAATTTCACGCTTTCGATATTCGAAGATTTTTTTCAGCGTCTTTATTTGGCCTAGTACCATGGCCCGGTCTTCAATTGCTTTTGTTTTTATGGACCCTGGATGATTAGCGCTGCTTTCACGCTGCGTCAAGTAAGACGTGTGCAAGTTTAATTATAAGAACTGCAAATAAATAACATATCAGTTCGTCACGGGGATGAGTGTTTGGTTAACAGCCGTCTATTATTTAACTAGTGGGATAAAAAAACAGCTTTTCTAGTTTATGACCCCCCCCCCCCCCCCCCAGAGCCATTGAGACACCCCCCCTTGATTCGATGCCTGGGGAAACCCCTGGCTGGGACGCCTTACCGAATGTGACAACCGACAAGGAAAGAGGGTTTGCTGCAGCTGTGTGGCAATTAAAGACGAAAGCCAGCTGCCTTTGTGGAAGTGAAGGAAAGAGGGTCTCTTATTCTAAAAGGTTTCTTTGTCTGGGCAGTGTTTGATTTAGACGAGCTACATGGTTATGAATCGGTGATTGTGACCTGTGGTCACTGTAGCCAATCTAGGGATGGAGGGCAAGAAATCATTTCACACTTATCAGTTAACGGACAGCTAAAGATGTGGTGGGCTTGCTAAATGAGGGTTTCAAGCAATGCTTTTTGTCTTACAAACTGGCATGCTTCATCACATGGCTTAGCCATTTCTGAGTGCAGGACGAAATCTGTACACCATCTTGCAAATTCATCAGTGGATGGTGCACACTACATCAGCTTCTCATGAAGATGAAGACGAAAACTTAGGGTGATAGCTGTTTAATGATGTGTTTTGAAATGGGGCATGCTGTGCATATCCCTTAGCTTGAGCTTGTAGCAATAGAGGTATTCTATGGCACTGAGTGCACAACTTTATTCAGCTAGCCTTAAAAACTCATCAGCAGCAACACCATAGCAACATTTTTCGATCAAACCCACCCCTTATGTAATACCCCCTCGAGTGGTCTTTCAAGCAGTACTGACACCAAAATTGTTTTTTTTATTGATTTTATCAAAGCTTAATAACCAGCGGAACCTGAAACAGCACTTTAAATACTTGAGCGCGATAATTAATTACATTGAACGGCCTGAAAATCGTCTGTTTTGGTTTCCCGCGCTTTCAGCCCGGAGGGCGCGCGTGACAGAATCACGGAATGGCCTCATAGTTTTGTGCGGATGTGAAAATACCGGAAAGGCCGGAGTAGGCGTTGTTTTTACTGCCCCGTTGGCGGAGCTGAGTGGATGAGCTGCCTGAAGGCGTTAGGCCTAGCATTGCGGCGGAAATTTGGTGCCCGCTTTCAACAAAAGACTTGCTGGCGGCTTCTTTTGTGGTTCTGGGCATTATTATTGGCTCCTTTCCCACGTGTGGGACTTAATTTTTGGCAAGAATGTCTTTCTGGGCAGCGGTTATGCCTGTAGCTCTGGCTACGTGTATCACTTCGTGAACGCGCCAGCGCCCAGTCGCTGCTAGCCGGGCTGCACACGTGAAGTGACCTCACGAGTTTCTGACGAGCGTTGGTGGCAGACGGCTACGTCACTTCTTTTCCCTCTCAAGGACTGATGTCACGCTGATGTCCATTTGCGGTGCACCGCTCTGCGTGCTAGCTGTTCCGTTGGCGCGATCAATCAGATCAAATTGAAGAATGTTCTACGTGTCACAGGCCCCTCATATTTCAGTCAGGGTATTTTGTTTAGTAAAGGAAGCGGACTATGTAATAATATTAATATTAACACCAAAAATTGGTGTCAGTAGCCCTTTAAGGAAATAAGGTTATGTCATGTAAAACGTACATGTAAACCTCCCGTTTTTGGACCAGCCATTGATTGTAGACCACAAGATTCAGGACCATCAACAATTACTGTCAGAATGTATGACATGTTCAAGGATGCTGATAACTTTGAAGTACAGTTTCGGTGTCTCTTGCTGACAATTAGAATTGGGCAGCAATTGTTGTTTGTTGTTCTCCCTCACTGCTATCGTATAGGGACCGGGCGGCCGTTGTGTGGCACCACCGTCGCTTCAGCGAACAGCGCCGCCCGTGGCGATCCGCTCGTCAGTGGAATGCCGGTGGCGGTCAATGCAGCGTAGTCGTGCGTGACTTTCTGTCGTTCTGCTGCGGTGCGGCTTCCAAAGCGTACATAACCAGGACTTTTTTCAGATCAGTAAATCTTGAGCGTGGAGGCGAGCTTTACGAGGTATGCCATGCGTGTTATTTGCGCCCATACTCAGTAATTACAAATAGCAGACGACACTCAATGCGCCAAGCTGGAGGTCAAGCTGGAACTGAAAGTCCGTTCCTTTGCGCAATTTTTTCATGCTTGCATGCAGTTTGGCATATCGAGGAGTATATTGCAGCTAAATTCTCCCACAAAGCCGGTGTGTACAACCGATCCAGGAATGCTGCGGCGCTGGTCTTTGGCAGTTGATGACGAAACAGCGTCGTGCACAAGCGAAAGATGAAGTTGGGGGTGCCTTCTAAGATTTACATCAAAACAGAAATTCTGATTAGCGACAGTTCCGTAACTTCATTAACTACGGCAGAAACGCGTTTAATTTCACAGAAATGCTCTTACTACAGTCATCGGGAATCGTTTACAGAATAAATAACGCATGATAATAGAACGCTATTGCTTGTCGTAGAAAAGCATTGCCTTACAAGAATGGCAATGGTTGCTGGCTAGCTGGTTAATCGTTTTCCAAAGACAAATTCCTGCGTGGCTGTAGGACGCGAGACAGGAGGGTGCCGAAAACCTGTACTCAGTTTAACAACTGAATGCTGCGGGCAGTTCACAAGCTGCCACCTGCGCTTCAAAAAGCATGCACTCCTCTGTCTAACGACGATGTTTTATAGCAAAGCTTCTTCGTGTGGGTTTCCTTGATTAACTTCTGGATTTAAACTTTGACTAGTTGAGCTTTGAATTTGACCAGCACACAGTTTGCTCTTTTGATCGCAGCGTCTTTGACTGTGGCCATTACCCATTCGATTTCGCACGAAGAAAGCTTCGCGTTCAACCATCGTAATCGTTAGACGGAGGGCTGGATGATTTTGCTGTTTGACTTTGAACTTCCATGCACCAATCTCCAAATCCTAACTCCTTCCAGCGTTTCAGAAATGTGTCTGTGCTGGAGGACTCAGGCTGATGCACCATTATTTGAGGCAACTAATCGTGCGTTTTTCGTGTCTTCTCAAGGCATTACACAATTTTTTCAGGTACTCACTTAAGCATTTAAAAAGACAGGCTGACGTTAACACTGCCACATTTTTTAACAGTGACGCATTTTTTATCCCGTTTTACCACGCAGGTGGTGAAACGGGAAGCGGAGGAGGGATGGTTTGTAGCTTGGGCTGTTGGGTGGTTGAATAACTTTGGCTCTTGATAAAATGACCACTACAAACGAGGGAGTTCCACTTCGGCTCTCAGGCTCCCATGCTGTAACTGTGTCACTCACCAAAAGCGAAGGCACAAAGCTCACGGTTGCAGAAAGGAAGTGTAAACTGCCACGACGTTTCCACGGCCACACGGCAATAGATCTCGTACGCAGGTGCCTTTCTCTTCCATGCAGACGTATCGAGGTATCTCAGCGTTAAGGTTGGCGTGGAAACCGTAGTCATTGAAACCAAAGAAGAAATGAATACTAATATTAACACTTTCATTCTATACTCAGATCGCGCGGAGCCATGCGCAGAGCGCTGCAAAAAGCGCTCATGTCAATGTAGCCCATTCCCAAACTTAGAAGCGTCAAATACATTTACGTTGCCGCTAGTGCATTTAAGAAGAAATTAATGCTGATAATAGTAGTTTCATTCGTACTCAGAACAGGTGGAGCGAAGCGTAGATTGCTGCAAAAAGCATCATGTCATTTTAGCCGATACCCAACTTTAGAAGCGCCCGACAGGTTTACGTACCCGTTACTGCATCTAAGAACCCAAAACATATGTCTAGACTTCGTTTCATCGCACATATCCGCTCACAACACCACTAAAACATTCAAAGCACCGACGCAAACGCAACAAAAACACCGGGAGGCTATGTAGTCCAATGTACCGGCTCATTCCACTAACGAGGGGAGCGCCGAGTGGTGGCACCACCCGTCCAGCTGCCCGGTACCTATACTCTGTAATGCAGCTAGACGTGTATGCGACTTTTAGTACCGTATTTATTCGAAAATAGGTCGAGCACGAATATAGGTCGACCTTCTAAAAATTGAAGTCGCCGAAAAAAAAAAATAATATATTCGATTATAGGTCGACCCATACTTTTAAGAAAAAAACTTTAGGAAACTTTTTAAAACTCCCATTTATTTACAACGCGGTCACCTCACTGGTCGGAGCCACACACTGCGTCGTCGTCGGAACTTGCGCCGCATGCGCCGCAGTTCATTACCCACCCCCACCCCCGACTGGCTTTGAAGGCTGAACGGCCAATCCTGCCTCGCAGCGCTAACTGTTGAGCTTTGGTCTGAATATCTTCGCAGGACACTCGGTGTCCTTTCGCATGCTCCTCTTCCACGTGCAGCCGGAGTTCTTTCTCGAGAGCATCGTGCCTCCCACCACGAAACGCACGACGCAGTCCCCTACAAGCAAAAAGTTCGTCCCGCTGTTTCCGCCATCCCCTGATCAGCTTTTCATTAACGACTAACTCTCGCTGAGCGGCGCAGTTGTTCAAGTTCTCAGCAAACAGGATCACCCGGCGCTTAAAGTCCGACGTGACATCGCGAAATGCGCACGAGAAAAACGTTGTGTGCGGAAATCACAACGAAGCAAACTCAAAGAAAGCGCATGAAACGGAGAACGGGAGATAGTAGAGACAGCGAGCGAAGCAGGCAACGCCGTTCCGTTCACGAGGCGGCTACGCTAGGTGGCGAAAGTCACCTTTACCCCCACCTCGCGCTAGCCGCTACCGCGGCTCCGAAGTCACCAAGCCAAGCCAATCTGGCTCTCTAGCCAGTACGTAAGCTCGCTCCATGGCCCGAACCGCAAGTAATGCGCGATAGCCGGCAGTGACTGTGGGTGGTTTTCTTACGCTGATTGTTTTGTTATTTTTTCCTTTATTTTCTTGCCTGTCTTTGTTCTAGATGCTCCGCGCTGCCGCCTCAAATTGAGGAGCGCCGGTAGCGACGGAGAAACGGATCGCTCGGTGCGGTCGCCATTTTTGATCACGACTATAGGTCGAGGTTCTTCGGTCACGATTATAGGTCGACCCTCAATTTTTAAGCACATTTTCGGAAAAAAAAGGTCGACCTATATTCGAATAAATACGGTACATTGCACTTAGACTTGTATTTGCCTAGTCGTGTTTAGGAAGATTGTCTTGCGGTTGAATGTCCAAGGAACATTGCGGGCACTTCTATCTCAATTCTCCATGTCATGAATGTTTGTTTATTTACAACTCCAAGAGCAGCAGACAACGACTCCAAAACTGAGACAGTGAGTGTGCCCAAAAAGGCGCACACTTGCGGGCTCCTTCCCACTACGTTGGGATGGGCAGGGCATTTGCCACCAGGACCAGAATGTCCTCGGTCTTCTTGCGCCAGTTGACGATGTCCTTGGACACCCGGCACCAGTTCGGTCCATGCCTCGGTTCCGCCATGACGCAGCGCCGCTTCACCTCCTCTTGCTGCTCCTGTGGAAGACAGACACAGGCACATTAGCCACAGCTGCTTTCTCTTTTGCCCATCTGCCGTGGTATCTTAAGGGCAGTGGGGGAGGGATACATTTCACTGCTGAGGAAGAGGCTGCGAGTTTGGCTTCCGGTCACTGCAACAGTAATTATCATGATAGTGAAATATCTCAAGCCCCCACCACTGCCTCAAGGTGTTCAGCTCGAGCCTAGCTCCTCATCTACCAGGAAATGTGTCGACCAACCTCACTAACAGATGCACACAGCCGCCGCTGCTGCCATGGTACACTTTCAAGCAGTACTGACACGAAATTTTTGTGTTATGTATTTTTTTTCCTTCGCTACTATGCGTGCCGGCACTACCAGCCCACTAATCATAGAACGGCACATTAACTGGTTGATTGCCGCATAAATAACTGTTTACAGCGTTGTTTATTCATGTCAGTTCGGTTCCGTGAAACAAACATTGAGGCGGCCACCATAACAAAACAGCACTCTTGACGCACGTCCAGACTGGCCGTAGTCTCACGCACTGGGTAAGCATGGCATCAGCCCCAAAACTGTGCACAAGGCTGAGCAGCACGCCCCAACAGCAGCCAGCGCTCTGGCTACGTCATGGGGGCCCTGATGTTAGCAGTTTGTGGCGAGGCGCTCTGACGTCGAAAGGGCATCCATTCTGAGCTTTCTTGTGTGTGCAAAGATTGAAACTGATTCAAAATATGGTATACTGAACGGTTATGGTTGAAACTTCTTCGGAAATATCTCCATATACGCCTCGAGCGCGGCCTGTAGGGGCGCCACTGAAATCCCCCTAGCGGCCCGTTTGGAAAGCAGGCGCGGGAGCCCGCGCCCCGCTCCCCAGTGTCGCCGCTGCTTTTGCGGCACGTTCACGACTGAGATTTACCGTTTGTGGGCGTTTGAAATTCATGTTTGTGTGGAGCAGTCACTCTGTTCGCAAATGGGGTGTGTTTACGAAAGTGTAAATGTTTCCGACGCGATCTTAGTGTGGTATTTTCGGTCTGTATAAGCGCCAGGTGTGTGTCACAGGCCAGCGTCGCGGAACCGGCGTATGATGGAGCCGATTGTATTTACACTGACCTGAATTTACTAGCCGTGTCTCCGTAACCACCGGTTCCTCAGATGTTCATGCTATGGCTATACACTACGATTTAAATCGGTTTTGTGCGCTTACATAATCAGCGGAGCACTCATACCTGACAGCACACCAGTTACGTTTGCCAATATTATACCTCAGATATTGATCACCACCATTTCAACATATTCAACAAAAGTACGATGGACAATGCATAATTATACTCGGGGATCAGCACACGACAGAGTCGTCTTGTTACTGAGGTGTGCTCCCGCAGACCTTCATCTGCTACATATATCCTCTGCGAGCAGCGCGGAGACGGGCTTAGAATATAATCCGCGTCTGCGACTAAATGCTTCTTCGAAATATCGTCATATGGCACAGGGAGCCTGCAGAATAAACCAGAAACTGAAATCAGAGGGCCTTATCACATACCACACTCTTCCAACGACACATTTCATCGCTTGTTGCCTACCCTGTATACTTCCAAAAATGCGTCCGCCGTACGATCAGCTCTTCGTTGAAGTAGAAAAACAAAAGGAAAGTGAACGCGAGATTCATGTGTGGGATTACTAAAACGTTCATTGCTTGATTACGCTCCGCATTTCATAGGGCCGTGTTCTGAGCACCTCCTTTACTCCATTCGGTCCCTCCATCCAGCTGAGGGGAGGATTCAGCAGTGCTTGAGATCAATTTTAATTAAGGATCTCCTCCACTGCAGGCTCGAGTGGAGGAAGGACTCAGAATAACAGGGCTGGCCTCTTTCCCAGCACTTTGTGAAGTAAAGTAATTGAACGCAAACAGCCGCAAACCTCTACTCTTGTGTTTGTCATAACAAGGTTTGAATGCCCTACACTCTACCTCCCTCCCTCCATCCAGCTTTGCCCCAGCTGGGCCACTTACCGTATTTATTCGAATCTAAGCCGATAGTTTTTTTTTGAAATATTGATATATCAAACTCCAGGGTCGGCTTGGATTCGAGGAACTTGAAACACGCGCCAATTTCCAAGTGAAATTGAAGGAAGTGGCGCGCAGCTAGCGCCACCCAGAAAAGAAAGTATTTTAGCCATTACCGTATAATGCGGAATATAGGTCGAGGCGGAATATAAGTCGACCCCTTACCTTGTAGCCGAAAAATGCAAAAAAAAAAAAAATTAGGTACCAACCATTGTTTTATTGAGGCTATAACTTGTTTCGTCTCAGATTACTCATTTAAAACTGTCTGAAGTATCGTCGGACAACTGCTTCTGGCTCGCTGTCACCCACACAGCAGGTCGTCCTCGGTGCAGTCCAGGGAATTGCTTATGCAGCACTTCTTAAACACTCGCAAGACCATGTCATCGTGAAGCGAGCGCAAAGCATGGGACACTCGTGTGCAGACCGGAGCGACAGCCAGTCTGTGCAGGCGGTCAGCAAACATCTTGGGGTATCCATTCGTAGAGACATCGCACGACGCTAGCGGACAAAATTTGCCCCTTTGTACAGCAGCACAGGTGCACAGAGCAGCGCCCATGAAACGAGGCCTTCCGAGCGTTGCATACCGAGAGCTGCCCCTTCAGCTAACGCCGCTAGCAACACTTCTTTTGGTGATACCGAACTGGCGCAAGGCGGACACGTCATTGGCCTTGGAAAACCCCCAACTTTTCTTTAATATGCTGCTGTAAACTGGCACCAAGTGCCTAAACTCATTTTGAGCCAGAAGAAAATAGCACGCACACATTCGCCGACAGCGAGAGAAGCGACAAAACAAAGATGGCGTCGCGTCCGATTGATGGTGGTGGCGATGGTGCCTTTGGGGTTTGGATGGGCTTGATAGGCTGCCCGGTCGCCAGATGACAACTGCCAGTGACCGCAATATAGGTCGAGGGGTGACTTTTCGGCAAATTTTTCTGTAAAAAATCTCGACCTATATTCCGCATTATACGGTACTAGACGAACCAGTAGCCACTTAAGGGGCCATAGCTGGGGGCGATGCCGCCATTTTGAACTGTGCGGATAGTGGCCTGCGTGCGGTGTGGCGTTTGGGTTTGACAGCGCAATGGCACCAAACAAGCGGTGCCATTATAGTGCCGCTTTTAAATTTTAAGATAAAAGTTGTTTGAGCCGCGAAGTTGTAAAACGTTCAAGCCGGGCGGGACTTCGGCGTGGATGAAAAAAATGTCCGTCGTTAAAGGACGCAACGGGAGAGGACATTTGCGTGCGCCGCAACGAGGATGGCATTCAGAGGCTAGCAGTGATAATGACTCAGAATGAGCACCGCATCTTCATGTTCAATAAACGTGTTTTCTTTTTGTGAACTCTGACCTCGCCTTTTTGTTGGGCCTACATTTGAGGTAAGCTTTTTTTTTTTCGTGGCTTCGGACTTTCGAGGGTCGGCTTAGAATCGGGGCCGGCCTAGATTCGAATAAATACCATACAATCTCCATGAAAGGAGACACTGAAAGCTCCTGAGGCCAGGCTGCAATCCAATGGACCTCTCCCTGTATGTAAACAACGTGACGTCACGAAACGCACGTGCGCAACGGGTGGCGCCTGCTCGCGGCGGCGAAGTGCGGTGGCAGTTGGCAGAACGCGCCTGCTCCGACGGCCCGGCCTGGCCGCGCGGCACCCGAAAGGAACGATGCGCCGTTGGTTCGGGCGGTCATTGGCCGCCCACATTGCAGGTGGGAGTCTAGCTATCCTAGGTGTGCCCGTCGCACCTCCATGTAGCTGTCCGCATCTACAACCTCCGCAACAGTTTCGTTTAGCGTACGGTCAACTGAAGGGCGACGCTTTCGGATAATCTGTGCGCGACAGCCTAAACGAGTCATTCTGAATGTTGGTGCTGTTGCGACGCATTCCAAGAATATATTTTTTTAAGATTCTTTGTGTTCGGACACATGCCAAGGAAAGCTAATTCATTGTTGATTTCGAGGTCTGCTTAAGCTAAGCGCGGTGCCTCAGGCAGCGTACGTAAACGCTCCCTGTTCTTGGTCTCTTTACGTCGCCCGGAGACAGTGGCGTACACACGATTTCATGTCGAGGGGAAAAAGGAAAGCTAAAGCATGAAAGGATTAAAAAGTAAAATAAGCAGCAACGAAACAAACATATGAAGAGCAACAGCCAAAAATTATTCCAATAAAAATATTGTGATGATGTCGTTCTCTACGTGATTGACCGATTGTTTTGTTACTTTTTTCCCCAGTGAAATCGCGAAACGGTTCATCTTCATTGTGTGAGTAACATAGCAGCCACATATGGTTAGTGCGCATAGCTTGCGACAGTGCACGGAAATAATTTTCGGTAGTGATTATTTCACGATAGTTAAAGTTAGTGTATTTGTACGCCCGCTGAATACGAAAGCGTCGGGAGACCACAACAAAAAAATACATTCACCGAGTCTGTTCGCTTAGGGCAAACATATTTCTCGAGTTTTTTCGAGTCGCGTGAGCGGCCCATCTCGCGCCGAAGGCACGATGCTACATGTGAGCACGGCAAGCATCTCTGCTTTGCCGCATCCTCGAGGCAGAATATAATTGGTCAAGGTAAAAATTTATTGCACTTACAAGCAATGAATTTCGTTCGTCTTGAACAGATCCCCCCATAAGACCAAACTTGTCGTTGTCGATCTGGCGGCAGGCGGCTATCGCGATCCCTCGTCGAAACATTTATTTCGTGTCGCCTAAGCAGGTTAGTCATTCGTGTTTTTAATACAGTGCTCTACCTCCTCAAAACATGACAATATTTCGCAGCAAGAAAATTTCCGTGTGCCCCCTACCCCCGGCACTATTTCACTTGACGAGATTTCTGCTGGTGCTGCATGATTGCAGATGGTTGATAAACAGCATCATTTCATGGCACGAATCAGCGCGGACTGCCAATGTAGACGGTATGACTGCGCTTTGGAGAACAAGCAGAAGTTCGATTCATTGATTGATTGATTGATTATAGGGTTTTAACGCACTGACGCAACGCAGGCGATAAGGCGCGCCGTAGTGGAGGGCTCCGGATTAATTTGACCACCTGGGGATCTTTAACGTGCGCCGAAATCTCGTACACACGGGCAGCAGAAGTTTGAGAATGGGAAATGTTGCTACGAGTAAGAGCAGACCATGTCGCTGCTTTGGCTGCCAGCCTCTTCGGCACATTGCGCGCATCCACAATACACGCCGAATTTGGGACTCCGAAAAGTCTGATGCCGCTGATATTGCTCGCAAGATTTGCGTAGCCGAGAGCACAGCAGCCCACCGGCATCAGAAAAGCCAACACGTAAACAAACATTCCACTTTTGCGCGCGTCTAATGCAGCCCCACTGCATACGCCCCGCTCGCCGGTCCGAATGTTTTGCCAACCACCCTCCCGGCCACACCCAGCACGTGCGCTTTCCGTGACGTCACGGCCGCTGCGTGACGTACCTCGGGAGAGGTCCATTACTAGCACAGCCTTGTCAGCCAAGCACTGAACCTAAACAGGGGGTCTACCAAGGTCTCGCTGAAAGAGAGCGCCTACCTCGCTCCCGTGGAGCAGCTCGAACTTGTAGAAGTACGCCCACGCGTCGCCCAGGTCCTGGTTGATCTTCACTGTGCGGTTGAGCCACTCCCGAACCTTGTTGGTCTTGCGCTCGGTCCAGAAGAGCCTGCACAGAAGAGCGTGTGGTGCGCAGTGGCAGGGTGTCAGATGTTACACTGCAAACGGGAGTCCATCAGCTAAAACATCTCAGGCCACAGACTGCAGCTCTTTTTCTCCGAGTAAAGCCCCCTTCATAAACATTTGGGGAGTCTCAACAGTGTGAGCGGAATGCTTCTTATCAACCTCTTACAGGCATGAACCACTTCCCAACAAAAGAAAACTAGAAGGAGTGAGAACTGGGCTAGTTGGCACTGCACTTGGAACATCTTGATGGCAGCGCACTTACACACGGACACAAAAGAAAACTTCTTCTACATAGAACATAGAGCACTGAAAAGCTCAACAGGAAGACCGAGCAGGAATAGGAGTAGCCACTAGAAATGGGACTGGTTTTTTTTGGTGAGATATGAATGTGTGCTTTTTTGAAGTCTGTGAACACAGGCTCAGCCAATAGCCCACGTGTAACCTGACACACTGCCTGGCATGCTACCTGATATGCTGCGCAGCCAACTTTTTCAAACATGATGAGATGAAAAAAGTGCTGCTAGACATCTCGATGCACCGTATGCTCATTCAACTTCCTGTCAACAGATAGTAGGGCATTGAGGGGGGTACGTCATGGGCTACTTTCCGATACGTATACCGATGACCTCTGATCTTTCACTGTAGGGGACTCTTCAGCAAAATTACGAAATTGGGCCACCCCAATCCAAGCCAGGGCTGTGTAATGGGGTCTCACTTGCTGACGGCCAGTAGGACGTGGGGGTCGTGCTCGCAGCGCTTGAGCGCGTCCACGCTCTTGGTCTTGCGCTGCGGTCGGGGCTCCATGAAGATGGCCTCCGCCCACAGGATGCCACTTGTCGGGCAGTCCTGCATGGCTGCCAAATGCAGGGAAAGCACAGCGTCACCGCATAAATCCAATAACATCTGCCATCCATTAAGTCAGCTTCCTAGCCAGAGAAAGATAGCTAGGTGGGCAAGTGAGTGAAGTTTTGCACCACACAACACGGTGCAAAAACAACGCGGAACAACAACAAAAATTACCCCACCTTCCCGCGAGGGGAACCCTGTGGAGATGCGACACATCTTGGGAGTTCACTTGGTGTTTCCGTTGGGTTGATTCTCTAATTGCGTGAAACGTGTGAGGAACGCGTATGATGTATTCTTTATTTAAGGGGGGACGTGGCTTTCAAAATCAACTTTTTTATTTCTTTGTGGATTTTGATGAAAATTGGCACAGCAACTGGAAATGCTTCTGTTATATCACCATAAAAATTTCAACGTAATATTTTGAAAACTTTTTTATGTATGAAATTTTCTTTCTGTTCCGCTTGTACCGAGCTTGAGCGGCTTATAAAACACGATAGAAAACTTGTTCGAAGTGCTTTGCATTCCCAAATGAATGGACGAGGTCGTGACAGTTTTAGAATTTTTTTTTTACAACACAATGTTTTTTAGTTTTCATTTTTTTAGAGGTTTATGTGCAACAGACATGTCAACTGTGAACGATTATTTGAATAAAAAAATCACAAAAAACAAATCTGGAAAACCAAAAGTGTCACGACCTGAACAGTTCATCAAGGAATGTAATGCAAGAAACGGAATCAAAATAGACCCAGCGGTCACGAAGAAATCCCTGGGACAAGCGACACAGGTGGCAAAAAAAACTGTTTTGAGAAAACGGCTTCCGAAGTTGCAACATAGGTTTCACATATCAAAATTCGTCACAGTTGTAGCCTTTCATGTCCTTTTGAACATAGGGCTTCTGGAAGGCCTTGCCTTGAAATTGGAGTGCCTTTTACAGCCTTTCTACTTCCAGAAAACATCATTTTCAGCTCCTCCGTGAAGAGTACATACCCCCCTTTGCAAACCAAACGGAGGGGAGATGGGTTTCAATGGGCTTTCAATGCAAAGTAGGTTAGTTGGTTGGCTGTATCGCACTGGACAACCTCCTTTTGCAGTGTTGTCACCATGGCAACAAGTTAAGCATTTTTTTTACTTAATTTTAACATTTTTGGCTTTTTTTAATGTTTTATCTTGCCTGGCACAGCAACTTAGTACTCATACGTGCAGGTGTTCATTGACAAAAGTTTGCATACCACAAGGATGAAAATGAGCTACTTTGAAGCTTGGTAGAGTATTCTGCATAACTCCCAACTTCAATGCAACAGCATATTTTTTTACTACTTTTGACATTCAAGGCATCCAATATTTCTCGCAGCACAGCCAGTATGCCCTGAGTAGAGTGTAAGTACACTCTACCCTAAGCAATGGTATCAATAATTTCCCTAAAAAAATCACTGTTAAATGCTGCCACAGTAACGTACATTTTTAACGCAGACAGCATATTTTTATTCCTATATTACTAACTCAAACCTGTTTGCATGAGAATTACAAGTGCACGGGAAACGTTGCGCAAGAAAGGCGATATGGCTCGCGCGCATCGCAGCGCACGCTTACCGCGACATATCGAACTTTGATTATACCTGATATGGCTGGTCAAGTCGCTTTTAAGATTAAATCTAACGTCGCAGGCGTTAATTACAACTACTGGCGTTCAATCGTAACCGGTTGCCCAGTCATGTGATGCTCCAATGCGCGTCGGCTATGCCGTGCGCGCCGCAGCGTTTGACGCGTTGACCGTTTCTTTCTCAAGGCTAGCGAGCCCACAGTCAAAACACAGCAATAACTAAGCGTGTAAACATCGCAAATCCGACTAAAAGTTCACTTCACGAACCGCTATCGCAAGCGCGCACACCGCGTCACCCTCCGGGGTCTGGCGACGGTAGAGTCACGCGCACCACGAAGCGTTCGATGACCGCCGCCTTTCGAGCCACACAACTTCCCGTAATCTGGCTCGTTATCTCTGGCATTCCCATCGCGATAACGTCCGTGTTGAATACCACAGATTGAACAGAAACTCGGCTGAGCGAAGCGGCGAAAATGAACTCAATCCGCTCGCTACACAGCTCAGGCGGCCGCCATCTTGCGTTGCGCCCGCGACATCCAATCAGGAGGGTCGATGTTCTGCGCCCCGACCGGAGGACCAATAGCGCTTCAGCATCTATTTCTAGCTTCGTTTGTGCGTCGTTTCTTTTCTGCCGTTTGTGCGTTTGTGAATGAACGAAGATAAAAGAGACGAGCGGAACCGGAAAGACGATCGCTCGGCCGATCTAACCATATCAAAATGGCCGCGCCCGGTGGCACTGTTGCGGAGATAGAGCGCTCCGAAAATTGCCGTTTTTTCGCCCTTTTGCGCTGATAGTTTGTCACCGCGCCTGACAAAAGTATTTTTTTATGCCACTTTGCGACGCTTTTCAGCGTAAAAACTTTGCAGACGCACAGAATAGGAAACATAGAAGCCGAATATGTGGGTTTCAAAAAAACGATGTTTTGGTCATTTTTCCGAAGTTGAAAGCCGCGTCCCCCCTTAACACGCGGCGTAACGTTAACAATGACGGCCTTGTGGTCGCTGAAGTGTACGGGTAGTGGATGGTGAAGTAACGGGACCACCGTGCAATTTGCAGCGAAGATCAAGTCTATGCACGTGCCCGAAATCGGAACGCCAGTGCTGGAACGACTGCGGCTATGACGCAACGTGGCGCGGCTATGACGCAACACAATCCAACACAATCCACTTTAATCCCGTCCAATCCAAATCCAATCCAAGCCAAGCCAACCCAATCGAATCCAATCCAATGCCCCTCGCAAGAGAGTGTTCGCTACACAGTCAGGCCACAGTCAGAGAGATTATGAGGTTTGACGTGCCAAGGCTACGCCTGACCACCTGGGGACCTTTAACGTGTGCCAAAATGTCGACGCACTGGCATTTTCGCTCATTGCCTCCATCTAAAAATCAGCTACCGTGGCTAGGATCAAATGCCCATCCTTGGGCTAAGCAACACAACGCCTTTGCCTTGTGACAACCAGAAGCTCACATAACATTACACATGAAACTTTTTCCCTCCCTGTAATGAGATAATGCTTTGCATACCAATGCAAATCTTCCAAACATCTATTTTTCAATCGGAACCCTCAAAAACTGAACTGCTTGGTCGCAGTTTTCAACAGCCAGCAGTGTTCCCGGGCTTTTTTCCAACGCCCCGCTGTTACCTTTGGCCATGAGGGTGAGGGCGATCTCGCGGAATCCCGCGCGCACCTCGATGCGCACAGCCTCAAGCCAGAGCTCGGGGCAGCAGGGGTTGCGGAGGCGGGCCT
Organism: Haemaphysalis longicornis; assembly: GCF_048455015.1. Taxonomy (NCBI): domain Eukaryota; kingdom Metazoa; phylum Arthropoda; class Arachnida; order Ixodida; family Ixodidae; genus Haemaphysalis; species Haemaphysalis longicornis. Next base: position 7,218,537 of record NW_027526282.1, read on the forward strand.
TCTCCAGCACTGAGCGGGCCTTGGTAAGCGCGCCGGCCGACTCCTCCAGCCGCGACAGCAGCAGCCACAGGGGCACCGACGTCGGGCACTTTTTCAGCTGCGCAGCGAGGAACAAGGGGGGGCTCAGTTCGGGGCCTTGGGGCACACCGACACTCAGTACACCTAAATTGATGGCACACATTGTCACAACATAAGAACAATGCATATGCGTCTACCGCGTCGGCTGCTAACGGGAAACTCATGCGAGAAAGCCTTGCCAATGAAGAAAGGAATACACGTGGCTGGCAGTCACACCATCACTTTTTTGGTGATGACGATGACGACGATTGTGATAAGGGGACTCCACCAATAACGGAGTGGAGGTACAAGAAGCAGCAGCAGCTGGCTGCCCACTCACCCCCAGGTTGTAGGTGGTGCGTGCCTGGTCAGTCTGGTCAAGGCTCTGCTCGATCTGCCCCTTCATCATCCACAGCTTGGCAAAGTCAGCGTACAGCCGCAGGCCTTCGTCCAGCAGCTGCAGTGCCTTGTTCAGGTCCCCCAGCGCCCACTCCAGCCGCACAGACTTCATCATCACCTGCAGACGACGGGGAAAGATTGGCGGTGGCATCACCGAGTGATCGAGGTGAAAGTGAGCGTGTAACAGTACAGTGCATCCGGGGATGAGAAAAACAATTCCTCCAATCGCTTGTCGAGACGCAAAGCGGCGCTCTGCAATGCGGTGACAAGAGCACATGCGCACGAAATAATACAATCGAACCTTATTATAATGAAGTAGTATTGGGACAGCAATTTAGTTCATTATATCCAATATTCGTTGTAACAGTAGAGCTAAAAATCGGTTCAAACCAATCGGTAATCTGGCTCCCGCAAAAATCCTCGGTACAAAAACGCATCATTTTAATCTTCAAACTTACTATAGACAAAGTACCTCTTGTCTTTCTCCGTGTGGCATTTTAAGCTCAACGAGCCAGAAGATAAAAGGGGAAACTACAACAGAACAAAGTTCATTTGACAAAACAGGCCTGCATTCCTATTTTTTCAAGGAAGGATGTTATTTTTGCCTGGTGGCTACTCACAGCACTGAGCAGGATAAGGTTTTCTACAGTGTCCACGAACAAAGGGGCCTTTTCTACTTCCACAGTTTCGCACAACAGGGGGGTTTTCCAAGTAGCTTCTTAGCCTACCAGTTTCACTATCGTTATAGAAGAACAAGTGTCACTGAAATGAAGCGTGACCAACCAAAATTTGTATTTAGTTCGCTATAGCCAATAATTCGATTTATTAGCGTTTGCTATAACGTTGGTTCAATGGTACAAGTTTTCCTCAACAGGAGTACTGCTAATAAATGTTTGGTTGTTGTTGGGGATGTGCGTTATTCACTCGCATGGCCCAGCCGAGATGCGCATTCTGACACACTTAACTGGACACTGAAGACAAAATACAAGTTGCACTAGATCGATAGATTAGCTCACCCAGAACACGAATGTACCACTCTTATACGGAGATTTTCTAAAATAAGGTAGGAAACAGCAAAAATGTGAAGACAGGGATCGCCGCCGCTGGCTATGCGGCACATCTTACACCAGAAGTGCTTAAAATTGTGGGACAAATATTTCAACAATACGCCCTCAGAAGTTTGTACATACTTAAGTGGAAGTTTTTGCGGAGTCATGTTTGAAAATCGAAGGACAAAAATAAAGCTACACACAATATCATGAGAGCACAGCAGATAGATGACGTGGAGACCCCAAACAACAAAGTTCATCTTTTTGGGTAGTTAGAAGACTGACCCTGGCAGTGGGTGCACTGGAGCGTGCTTTGGCCAGCAGTCGGCGGGCACGCTCGTATTCGTTGTTCTCACTCTCCAACTTGACGGCGGCCAGCCAGATCTCCTCGCTGTTTGGGTTTGCCTGGAAGGCCAGCGACAGGATGCTCCGCGCAGCCGGGATGTCATTCTGTGGAAGGAAGGAATGCCAATTTTAGTCAATTTGGCAGTCTAGGTATTCTAAAATGTCGCCTTCAATGATACAATTCTGATTTTTATTTTATTTGTTTTCCCCCCCCTTTCCCCCCCTGGTAACTGAATTTGTCTCCAGCCCGGCAACAGGGTAGACTGCAGGGCCACTGCAGTGATGTTGAAAAACAAGTGAATTGGTAAATGTTCATCTTCCCAGTGCAAAACAGACAGGACCAAGGGAGAAGAAAACATGCAACAAGCGCTCATCCTGTTTTTTAGGGGCGAAGCCCCTTATGGGCCTGGGCTGTTGGCGTCTCCTGTTGTCGTAATCGTCGTCTATGTAGCCACGGTACTGGAACACCGGGACACTCATTTACACCTCGCGCTTGATCGCTTCGTGCTTTAAAGACACGAGACTTTTACAGAAAATCTGTATACCTCTAACCCCAACGGTTTCGTCTCTGTTGGCAAAAACGCAAAGGTGCCAAGAATACACTTATACACTGCATGCTTCGCCCCTTCCCTGGTTTAATGTTAGTAAAGATGGCCCAGGATTTTTCTTCTTTTCCCTTCGTTCTGTCTGCTTTGCACTGCGAAGATATGCGGGACTACTGTTCTGCCAGCTGCTCTTTTTTTTTTTTTTTGCTTTCGTAAACTGTTACTTATGCACATGGGGTAATTACAGGCAGCTACCTCTCTTTTAAACCAGCAAATTGAAGAAACCATTATTACACACATATTAAGGCAGAGACAAGAAAGAAGTAACAGTTCACTGTTCACATCTTGCTATACTATGATAACTGGTTATGGTGCAAGTCAACCAGTTTTACTCTGCTCCTTCTGGCGCAAATCTCAGCCACTTTGGTTGGCTTGCATTTGGGGTTGGCCAAGATTTGAGTAAATACAGCGTATGTGTACAGCCTCCACCACTCCTGCTCACACCAGTGATAGGTGGCCCAGCATCCCACCCACCCTTCTCTGGACAAGTAACCAGGCTCAAAAACAGCTCATGCCCTTTTTGTTTTTCTTTTGGGGGACAGTGAATGCACAAGGATATGCATGCCGGCAAGAGCAAGCTAGCAAAAACAATTAAAATGAACATAAAAAACACAAATCACTCAAATCTGGAACACTGTTGCCCAGCAATCGATTTTCGTAGATGTCAGCCATGTGTGTGGGAAGCATTCTTGTGCATTCCACTCGTGGATTTCGAGATTAAAATTAAGATTTGTGCGCACTGAAACTCGCCACCCAAGGCGACTTCATTGGAGCATGAGCGGAAAGGAATGGAAGAGCAAATGTGGCCTAGATGGTGCACTTAAAATAGCGGTCGAGAAGCAAAAAAACACTGCTGCAGCTCCTCCTATACTCACAGCATGCCACTTAGACTTGGCGCCCATAAGCCAGAGCACCTCCGCCTTGGGGCAGTGGGCCACGGCTCGCTGCAGAAGGGCCTCCAGGGTCTCCCTGGGAAAAAGCAGGAATTTCGAATGATGAAGAAACAGCAATACTTTCCAGCACACGGCATCACCGTCAGGGCTTTTTAACACACACACACACACACACACACACAATGTGCCTGCCATGCTGTAAAGGGGTCATGCAGACAGAAACAAAGTTTGTTTTATTCGAAAGATTTAGTGCTTTATAGTAACCTCAGCGCTTGTCCAGCAGCAAATGATAGTTTATTTACTGAAAACTTATGAAGCATTTTAGGCCAAAATTTCTATTCTTTCGCTAAATTGTGTGTTTTCCTGATGTCGACAGTGACGCATCCAGAGACAGCCTGCTGACAAGGGCTGCTACCATCTCACAGACAGCCGTTTGGTTATCTTGTTTATCGCCCACTTTCATAGATGGCGCGGCCATAGCGCTGAAGTGCCTATGTTTGCACTTTGCTTCTGGTCAGACTTTTATACCTCTGCCGTATCTTTATTTTCCTAAAACGTAAGCTGTGACTCGACAAACATTGTCATCCAAGTGACCGTGCCGCTTACGACAGTTGGTCAGTGTTGTGTCAGGCAAGTACGACGCATCCGACAGCTGCAAATGGCAGCTGCAAATTGCCAACAGTGTCAGCTGCAAAGTGCCGGCAGTGTCCGCCGCAAAGTGCCGCACTCACTGCTTCGGTGTTTACGTGTTCTTTCGTAACTTTAATTGTTCACCCCACAATTCTTACTGCTACAAAAAGAATGTGCCCTAATTTAAGCACAAATAGCTCCTTCGGCAAGCTTATAAGCCCTGCCAAATCTGCATTTGCTCTTGCAGGCCTCAGTCAATCACACAGCAGGGCTTATGATATCACGGATTCTGTTGCGGAAAATGAGCTAGTGGGTCGCATGGCCATTCCCTTTTTTTTTCCTAATTCTGTAGCTTATGTCAGCGAAGCGTGCATTAAAAGTGGTGTCAGTATGATTCTAACGAGGCCATCTTTCGAATGGACCAAACTTGTGCTTTGTCTGCATGGCCCCTTTAATTAAAGAGCTCCTGGTTGTCTAACCTACTTGAACATTTGCCTAGGCTAGACATGGATATTGTGAGGCAAGTTAAAAAGACCATAAAATATTTAAATGCCTCAGCCTGTGCCATAACCCTCACACACATCACAGCTCAGCTTCAAAGTGCCATTGCAGCAGACAGGGGGAGGAGAAATGACTTTCAAATGCTTCGCTGGGTGTTTCCACATTCACACATGCCCCACAACTGTCGTATCAGTTTCCTCCACCAACCTGTGCTAAACTGCCCCTACTGTGTGACAGTCTTGTGGATGGTATGCTTGCCTTCCTTGTAGGTACAGTTTACAAGTTCTACAGTTCCATGACAAAGAAGCATGAAGTAAATATTTGCTCATTACATCCAATATTCTGTTCTAACCAAGCTATTTTTGTTTCTTTTTGGCTGCATTTATTGATTACATGCCACCGTGCACTGCGATAGCACGCCTTTTGTTAGTTTTAGCTGCCTGACTAGTCCCTTGACGACGACACTGGTTGTTTGTTTAAATCTAACTTCCTTGCCAACTTGCCGCACCAATAGACAGAAGACAAAGACAGTGTTCACAGGAGGCACACAGGCACAGAGCCTTCACTTTAAGAAACAGTCAGGGTCAGTCACCGTACCTTCATTAAGAACCAGCTGGTGAAGATGCATCACACTGGCCTTTACAGGGTGTGAACACCAAACCAAAAAACAGTTCAGGCCCATACAGATCGATCAGCACACGCTCTGTTGTTTGCCAGTGTAAGGCACAGCCCACAGTGAAGAAACATTTCTTTCTTTCCCCAAAAAAACTTGGCCAAACCACCATTTTACCAGCGAAAAACAGACAGGGACCTAGAAAGAAGAAGACGGGACACTTGCTGGAACCAAAAGGGAATCGGGTTAACAGTCCCGAACCCGGCTACGGAGATCGGTCCTTCAGGACCCAGTGCAGCAACGCAAACCAGCTCGGAGACGCTGATGGGAGTCCGGGAACCGTTTTCTTTTCTCTGTAAGGAGATCGAGTCTCCGGAATGGGTTCACCCCGAGATCGGGACGGTGGCTCCGTAGAGCAGTGCGGCTCTTGCGCTGTCCGGAGCGCTCCTGTCGGCCCTTGAAAATCCGAGCGAGGGAGTGTGATTTTCGTGCGGTACCGTACCCACATCTGCAGCAGGTCTCCAAGGTGAACAGCCTCTAGTTGATAGACCAATCTAGGTCCCTGTCCATTTTTCGCTGGTAAAATGGTTCTAAGTCGACACCAACTAGCCCAACTTTCAGCCTTAATTGGCCAAACCAGTAGGGTCACCATCATATTACCATCAGCAGCAGCATATCTATCAACTGCAGGAAAAGGCTTCTGCCCATAGACTCCCAACCTCTCCTATCCGAACCAATTCTCAGCCCCCAAATTTCCTTATCTCTTCCTTCCACCGTATTATCTGTCTTTCACTCCTTCTAGCTCCGTTCCTCAATACCCACTCTGTCATGCTGATCGGCCATTCTGTCTGTGAGTCCTCCCCATTACATGGCTGGCTTAACTACATTCCTTCTTTCTTAATTGGGGCCGGCGTGTCCTTAAGGCAAGTTTCGTCCCTTACCAACAATGCTCACTTCCTAAGCCCACTCAAGCATTGGTTATTTCACCATTTTCTACACAACTCTTTGGGGCTGACCACAGTTTTCTTTCAAGACGTTGCACATGAAGCACTCATTGGCTACACACTTGGAGGGAGGTAAGGAGGGTGTAGTGGAGTTTCATGCAATAACAATAAGAGAGGAATCTGGTGCTGCGATCGTCCGCCGCTAGGGGCGTGACGGGCAGTTCTGGATTCGGATTGGCACTCGATGCTTGTGGAAGTTACTGCGGATTGAATCGTGCCGCCAGTTTCATTTTCGTTTTGGACTTGCATGAATGTATTCGTCTATGTTGGAAGAAGCGTTCAAAAGTATGTTTCTCTTTGAAATGAATGCCGCACACGCACTGGCACCGCCCTGGGTAGAAATGTTTTGTAACTATAGACATACCTGCCAACCTGGTGACATAGAAATTCGGAATATCTGCGGACTGGGGAAAGTGGCGGACAGCACACTAATTTTTAAGTCTAAAAGGATTCACGTTTTCTGACACGCGTTCTCACGTTTTCAGAACCGTACGTGAAAACCGTCAGTGTTGAAGAGTAATGAGCAGCAACTCCATTGGGAAGGGCAGCAAATTCGGATATGTACGATTTTGAGAACCCTTGGTAGTGCTTTCGCGGCTTCGAGCCCGCCATTGCACAGCAAAGCAACTACCGTGGTCGTACCACGGGTCTTACTGCACAGGACGCAGCAGTCATACAAAGTGCGCCATGAACACGGAACTCGTAACCGGCCCATGAACAACATGCTAGAAGCAGGCTTGCCGAGGTAGCAGTGAGTTCTGGATATGGATGCATAGCCAACCCCGAGAAGATAACAGAAATCGCAGCTTCGCAGATGGTGACAACAACACTTTGTATTGCTTTCTCGTGGCGGCGCAGGTACCACAGTGTCGTTTAAATAAATATTTCCATTTTTTTCAAAAATTCGTACAATTTCCGCCCCGATGCATAAAATCGTAAGACGGGTCTAAATTCGTACATTTTACAAAAAATTCGCAAGAGTTGGCAGGTATGTATAGATGAGAATCGTGCAGGTTATGAATTCATTGCCGGCACAGTGAGCACGAAATTAATATATGGGAACAGAAATGATGGCACTGTATGCAGCAAAGTGGCCTGTGAATTAGGAGTTGCGGTGCTCCTCCTTCGGAAGAGCAATGTATTTTTGAAACCGACGACAGCTGCAAACTGCTTGGAACAGCCACACTTTTCGTGCAAACACCGGCTCCTACGGCGTGAACCAGCAGTACCGGCGGCTGATAGCAATGCAGCTTGTTGAATGTCACTAATTCAGGCTAGAATAACTTCTGCAAAGGTAATCAGTTTCTTTTTTTTTTTTTTTAGGAGCACAAAACTTTTTTTAGTATTAAGAACTACAAGTGCCGAAACTTTCACACATAGTTTTTAAAGAAGTCTGCGTCCTGCTCTAGTTGGTGGCACATGGCACACCTACTCCAGAAACCTCCTCGACTCCGCGTCTGCTTTTTATTTAAACGCGCCGTTTTATTTCACACAAAACCAGTTTTTGGTCACTAACTTTCTTGTTCACCATGCAATTTGTAAACAGTGAACCGGGCAATAAGAGTTTTTTTGTCAAAAAACACAATTTGCACAGCCTGTTTCGAACCTACGCAATCCGGTTCCAGAACTACCCATCATTCCCATCGAAGCGTAAGTGCCGTCTCGGTGTTCGCGTTGACACTAGCGCCAGTTTCCCCTGTAGTTATTATTGTATCAAACTCTATGGATGTAGTAGGGGATTGCAGAAGCATGAGTGGGAGAGTGTGGGTCTTTACTGCCCCCTCACCTGGTGCCGCTGCTCTTCTCGAAGTAGGCCGCCCTGAGCCAGATGCTCTTCTTGCTGGGGAACACCGAGAGGGCGTGCGCGTAGATGGCCCGTGCGCACTCCACCGCACCCTGTGCTGCCATCTGGGGGAGAGGCAATTAAGAGGCCTCCTCATTAGACACTGCCCATTTGGGGACAAGGCACGGGTATTGTTTAGGCCTTACTTCCAACCCTTTTCAAACCCAACAGAATATGGTGGACGATGTGGAGTTTTTCTCAATTTATACAGAGGAAATCTTGAAATTCAAAACTTCTTGACAACTTATACTCAGGTACATGTAACAAACAGCAACAACCCATGTAGTGCATCACTCCGCTGAACCGATGGACCCGGATGTTGACACACGCGTATGTTTTGAAAGAGGATGCGCTTAAAAAGGTCCTGAAGACAAAATACAAGTTCATTCTATTCGACAGATTTTGTGTTTTATTGTACCCTTAGGATTTGTCCGGCAGGAAACAATGCTTTATTCAGCAAGAAATACACAATTTAAGCCAAAATTTCAATTCTCCTGCTAAATTGAGTTCTTTGTGACGCCGGCGATGACGTGTCCAGGGCAGGTTAGTAAGAGAGAGTATGTTGACTAAGGCTTCCGTTAACAACAAAAACATGGTTATCACTAGCCTGGTTACCGTCTGCCTTCATACATGGCACAGTGGTATCGCTCAAGGACCGCTGTCTGCTTACGGTTCTTTTTCTGATCGGACTTGTACCTGGCTTGTACAGTTGATAGTAATCGTGTTGTGGAACATTGGGTATGACTCAATAGGCAGGGTCACCTAAGTAGTATAGAGTCTCTTATGCCAGTTGGTCCGTGTAGTGTCAGACAAACCCAACACGCCCTACAGCTGTGCAACGTCGGCCGGCGTTCGTAACTCCCATTGTTTACTACACCATTCTGGCTACAATAAAAAGGATGTGCACTACATTTAAGAGAAAATAGCTAGCTCTACAAGCTCATAATTCTTGTTTCCGCTACATTTTGCTGGCCTCAGTCAATAGCAACAAACCGCCCATAATGCATCACGAGTTCAGTGTAGAAAAGTCGCGAGTGAGTCGCATGCCCAGTCTCTGTTTTGCTCATTATAAAGCTTATTTGAGAGAAGCTTGCATTAAAAGTTGGTGTCAGTGTTATCCTTAAGATGCGATCTTTCGAGTGAACCAAACCTGCATTCAAAAATACTAGTTGCCTCCAATGAAATCTCGCTTCCACCATTTTTCCAGTCCTCTTCAACTTTTTCCCTTCCTCTAGCACGCAGCACCAAGCTAGCTAACCTAACCTAACCTAAGCTAACCTAGCCCTCTGTCTCTCCGTTGGATCGATCGAAGGAGTGCTCACCGCCTCGGCGTCCTCCATCCAGGCATGCTTGCGGTCCTCGTCCTCGATGCCGATGCCCACCACGGTGCGAATGATGGCCTGGCAGGTGAGGATGGACTGGCACTTCTCACACTCCACCGCGTCCTTCAGCCACTGCTCCCGGTTGATCTCCACCCCGTTGGCTCGCAGCGAGGCAAGGGCTGCACGTGCGGACGTCCCTCTCACTCTCCCCTCCTCCTCCTTCCCCTTATGCTAGTACTTGCAATAGCTTATTAAAGGCCAACTGCACTCAAATTTCACCTCGACCAGATTTACTTTTAATGCGTAGTAAGTACCACCAAATCAGCTGGGACCTGAGTGGTAGCCCCGTAAAACGCCTTGCTAATCAGTCATAAGTGTTTAAAAAAGCTCCACCGCAAACCCCACTGCACCTGCCGGCGGACAGCCATGACGTGCCTCTGACATTCCAGCCGACGGGCTTTTTCCTCTGGCCAGCCATGCAGCCGGAGAACCGGTCGAGCTCTGCTGCGCATGCTTCACCCATTCGCTGCCCCATGCGCGTGTAGAGATTGTGCGCAGGCTTGCTGACGAGCTGCTGACCCTTTGGTCGCTCACTGGACGGCTGCAACGTCACTTCAAAGGCCGCACTCTCCTCGATTTTGGTTTCGAAATCGCCGAGTATTGCTGACCACTTGCGGCGTCTACATGCGTATTTCAGGTGTTGTAATTTGCGTCTTGCTTTCTTTTTCAGCAAACTATACGAAATAGTGTTTTCAAGAGTTCGAAATTTTGAGTGCAGTTGGCCTTTAAACTGCTGGGGACGGTTAGGAAACACACGCTTCTGTCTTGTTATACTGATGTACATGTAATGCTCAAATGGGAATTGAGGAGGAAACACATGCTTGTCCACTTGACTTTCATGCATGGTGTAGTGGCAGCATCAGGCAGGCTTCAACTGCCATGACGTGCCCTTTCCAAACGCCACGAAACGACAAGAGCGCTTCCTCAAAGCAAAAAAAATAATACCAAAATGTGTCCATCATTTGGGAAAATCATGCAGTGGTAGCTGACGTGAAAGAGGACTTGTAATAAGCACCGCACTGGTGGTTATAAATGGTGTGAATTAGAGTCATGATGAATAAATAATAAGGCTGGAAAGTTCAATTGCACATGTGGCTCTGGTTTGTGTGTGTGTTGGCTGCAATGTAGCATTGCTTACAGTGCAGACTTTCGCAGCTTGCTGATACGGGTTATATGCTGTCTACACTGTACTTTAGTTTACGTAAGCATTGCAGAACTGTGAGATACCTGTAACCTAAAACACCCACATCTTTAGAATGAGTAACTGATGCTTCAACTCATTCAAATCAGCAAGTGGTGTATGGCATGTTCAGTAAGATGGGCTATCACAAAAGGGGGGCAGTGACCGCCTTGAATGAGTTGCCCTGATCGACAATAATAGCAACTCTTTCGCACATCCCCGGCGTGCTGCCACTAATTATGTGGAACGCAGAGAGTGCACGCAAAAGAAGAACAGACCTCGGTCTATGATCTTCTCCACCATGTGGTTGTTCCCGTTCGCCTCTTCCAGCTTGGCGGCAGTGATCCAGATCTGCCTGTCTGTGGGAATGTTCTCTCGAGCCTTGTTCAGCACCTGGGATGGAAGATGTAGCCCTGGTGTGACACTGGTGCGACACTGGGATGCAGCACTGGTGCGACAAAGACAACTCTGCAAAAGCCACCTGAGATGGATATAAAAAAAATTACTATGTAGTAATTTGGGGAACTGCAGTTTGCTAAGCAAAAGGCAGATGCAAACACTTGAAGAAGGGTGTGAAAATATTTGAAACTTTCGAATATTGAAGCTAAGAACATGATCCTCATTTCGGATTCGATTCCAATAGCATCATAGAAAAACTTCAAATATTTTTGAAGTATTTCAATGTTCAAAAACGCAGATAGGTTGCTGTTTCGATGAACTTTGTTTCACAAAAGTACGCCTTGTTGAAAACGAGAAATGCCCGCTAAAAACACGCACAAAATATACCGTTGTGAGAAGTTAAAATCTACTCGGACAGTGGATCTAGCCCGTTGAGGGCTTATGGTCATCCTCTCTTTTTTGTGTTTTATTGCATTTGTGCTGATTATTCCTTTCGAATAATTTTTTATTCCTTCTGTTGGCACACACACCAATTTTCCTTAGAAGTGACATGAACGTTCATAAAACTGCCATTCAGGTCTGTTTTTATTTTCCTTTAAGAGGAAATTACATTGACCACAGCTTTTTATCATACATAGTTACAACCTCATTACACTAATATTGAAATACTCATAGGTGAGGTCACCATGCACAATTAAAATTGCCTCATACAAGATAAAATACAGTCAAACCCCGCGATAATGAAAACCCGCGAGTATGAAATTCCCGCGGCAACAAATTATGTTTGGATCCCCAGTGAACATTCATAGAAGCCCAAGTATTTCATATCTCGCGGGAACGGAATGTTTTTGGAAGCAATCCCGCATTAATAAAATTCACTGCAAGTCCGGTTGGCATTTTATCTATTCATTTGAGGCTAACACTGTTCAGGGGTGCAACAGCCAAAATAGAAATTGGAGCAATTTTTGGAGCAGTAAAATCTGGCTTTTGGAGCAGAAAAACACAAATTTGGAGCAGGTTACGCAAAAAAATGCCTTCATTTTGGAGCACTAAATTTTTAAGTTGGAGCAGTTTAACAAAAAAAAAAATTACTTGTACAGTGTAGACCGCTTATAACGTATGTCGCGGGAGCCGCAAAAATCCGCACTATAACCAAAACGTGCGCGAATTCAACCAAATCGCCACCTACCACTCAAGTCATCCTAAATTTTTTTATCACTCAAACGCACAGTGCCTAAAAACGAAGGAAGGGTCTTTATTTCGTATTTTAACATCAGCCGCTGCTGCCGGGTCTCACACATTGCAAAAGCGCGGTCTTACAAACGGCGAGTGCGGCTTTAACTTCCGTTGTGTTTGTGTTTTGAAAGACCATGGCTGCGTTTTTTGCGTCTATGAAGATGCTGCAGGACATGATAAGAAAGGCCAGCGGGATTTTTTTTTTTACCCCACCTTGTGTTCACGATGCCGAAGGCGGCTGCTTATCAGCGCAACGTACTGGTGGTGGAAATCTTCGCGCGGCTCGCTTGTTCGGGAAGAGCGGTGGCTTATCTGCACAACATTCTAAAGCGTGAACCGCATGGAGCGATTTCTCGCGAAAACGTGCAGCGCACGCCGCAGGCGCGGCGACCACGCCGGCGCGGATACAATTGACGTAATGTGTGCGGCGCGGTAAGAGGCGGCGACATGGCGTCGGCACTGGCCATGAAGCGGTGCAGGCAGCTCCAGCGACCACTTCTAACCGCTCGCTGAAATGCATCACGAGGCGCAAGCGAAATATAAACTGCCATCCACGCTGCTTGTGAAAGCGCCCATCAAAAAATATCGCTGTGGTAAGCCTAAACTAAAGTCCCTTCATCTGATCGAGGGACTTAAGCCTAAACACCTCTGGCGCGGCTAGCCGGCTCGGAGCGCTTCGAATCTCCCGCCATTAGGTGCGCGTCTTTCCATTGGTGCAAGTCGTCAGGCTCCTCCCACTGCCACGCGAAGAAGCCACCGCGAGCGCGGAATCGTAGACGCGAGCATGAAAAAAACGCACGCGCAACGACGATGTGCAAAATTCGTGTGCGAAAACGGGCCATGCGGTACACGATTAATAGAAAAAACTTGCCACGCGCGGACGGGGAGCCGGTCGCTATCTTCCGAGGTGCATCAAGCAAGGACAGCTGTGGGTTATCACGTACGCGCGAACTAAAGGGTGCCTATTTTTTGCTTCTGTGTCGAAGTTAGAGGGGAGCAAGGGGTGCGCGCTGCGTCAGATGGCCGATTTCAGAATTTCTTTTTTTTCTTTTGCTACCCTAAAACGATGCCCCAGCTGCTCCGGTCGATGTGCAGACCCGCCGAAAAACCGCACTATAAACGGTATTGTGCTTCGGCCAACCGCATCTTAAGCGGTATGCTTATGCATCGAGTTCTATGGGAGGCAAACCGGTGGTCACAAAACCCCGCGTTATATCCGGTCCCCCACTATAAGCGGTTATGTTATAAATGGTCTACACTGTATAGCACAAGTAATTCGCTTATCACACTGCCTAGCCATACGCGAAATCTTTTTTCAAGACCAGTTTCGTGGCTCCAACAGAAAACAGTAATTAGCGTTGCCGAATGAACCTTGCGCTGAACAAACTTGCGTTCGGCAACGCTGATAACTGTTTTCAGTTGGCGCAACGTGCCTGGTCTTGAAGAAAAAATGGCAGCATCTCCACTCCGTGGATGATGGCGAGGGTGCAGAGTACGGGGACTCGAAATGACATCCAGGTTGCGGCCCGAGTGACATCGAATTTGTGCCCTGACCATCATTCGATTTGAGCCGTGAGTTGCACGTTGATTGTTCCCTAAATGAAACTGCAACTCACGGCTCAAATCGAGTTTCGCTTGATTTTCACTTGATGGGGGTGTGCGGGCAGATGGACGCGAATGGACATTGGGCGGTCCTAAGGTACTCCGCACCGTTGCCGGCGAGGGAGCAAGCTGTTTCACTCTCGGTTACTAACTCATGGTCGTAGCCCAATGGGTAAGGCGACTGACACTAACTCTGTCTGGTCAACCAGACACAGGCTCGAATCCTGCCGGTGCCTGTGTGATTTTTTGCGATTGTAAATGCTATGCGCACGGACGCGGACGGACATTGTGAGGCCCTAAGGCGCTCCGCACCTAAAATTTCAAGTATGGAAGGCAGTGTGATAAGCGAATAACAAAAATCGGGGGTAGCCCTCTCTACTCTTAGAACAGCCTAGCACATGACGGCAGCAGCGGCCTTTGCTTAGTGCGCATGCGGCTACTCTCGCCGAGTTTGCCGTATCACTCCATCCCGTGGCGCTGATCGACCGAACGGTCGACGCTCCCGTGATATCGGAAAAAAATTGGGCGGGTGTACATCAAGCAGCGTTGCAGCCAGGGGAGAAAAAGCAGCGAAAACTTCTCGGGCGTCCAACACAAACCCGCCTGCACATTGTCTGCGCAAGTTGCCAACGCAACATTTATTTCCCACTAAAATTGGCGCAATGAAGAAATTTTGCTACTAGTTGAGCATTTTGGCGCAGCGTGGCGCAATTTCGACAAATTACCCGCCGCGGTGGCTCAGTGGCTAAGGCGTTGCGCTACTAAGCACGAGGTCGCGGGTTCGATTCCCGGCCGCGGCGGCCGCTTTTCTGATGGAGGCGAAAAGCAAAAACGCCCGTGTGTACGAGATTTCGGCGCACGTTAAAGATCCCCAGGTGGTCAAAATTAATCCGGAGCCCTCCACTACGGCGCGCCTCATCGCCTGCGTTGCGTCGGCGCGTTAAACCGTACAATCAATCATCAATCAATTTCGACAAATTACTGGGTTTTGGCGCAGCGTGGCTCAAAAATATGAAATTGTATCAAAATGGCGCAATTGGCGCAGCTGTAGCACCCCTGACTGTTCAAAAAGTGCTCAAATGCCTTTTTTTTTTTCGGGCTCAAAGTGTGTAAACTTCTGCCTCAGCACGCTCAAATGGCTGCTACCATATTTCTTTACATAAGAGGCAGTGCAACAGGCAGGCGTGAAGGCAGCCTCGCAGCGACACCATCACAGGACGACACATGGTGACTCACAGCCTGTCTTTGCTTCGGCTTGGGCTACGGCTTTTATAGCCAGCTACCGCTGAACAGCACGCATGCATTCATTGTGCATGCGGCAATCAGCACGTTTGCTCTCAATCAAAGCGGAAGCTTTTATCGCTACAAGATAAGGCAGCCATCATTGCCCAAGTCAGTGGCCCAAGTGGAAGGAAGGGAGGATAGCGCCGATGAGTTTGGAACTGCCTTTTGAAAAGCAAGGATGCCGCTTTTTAATGGCGCAGGTGCATAAAACAAAACAGTGACGGCTGTGACCTTTTTGGACATCAACAAAGCGGTGATCATTTGGTTTTGTGAACAGCACTGGAACAACGAGGTGCCGCTGTCTCGTAAAGTTTGTCAACAGAAGAAGCTGGACTTCGCTTGCATGCTCCGACGTACTTGGTGCCGAGGACCAGGGAGCAAAACGTGGTCACAAGGCGAACCTGCGGGATGTTTTGGATGCGTTCGACACGGTTTGGTCATTCTTAGGCACGCACAACTAGCAGTGAAGCGCTCCTTGCAGTGTGAGAGCTGAGCTGTGAAGTTACTGCAAGGTAAGGTGATAGAGAAGTGCGCTGAGTATACTGAACCCCTATATGTATAGCCTTCATAGATTATGAGAAGGCATTTGACTCGGTCGAAACCCTAGCAGTCATTCAGGCATTACGGAACCAGGGGGTAGATGAGCATTATGTAAGAATACTAGAGGATATCTACAATGGGTCTACAGCTACCATCATCCTCCACAGGGAGAGCAGTAAAATACCTATAAGGAAGGGTGTCAGACAAGGAGACACAATCTCTCCAATGTTATTCACAGCATGCTTACAAGAAGTATTCAGAACATTGGATTGGGAACAGGTGGGAGTAAGGGTTAATGGAGAATACCTCAGTAACCTCAGATTTGCTGATGACGTTGCCTTGCTAAGTAACTCCGGGGACGAATTGCAAAGCATGCTTTCCGCACTGGGCGAACAGAGTAGAACCGTGGGCCTGAAAATTAATATGCAGAAAACTAAAGTAATGATCAATAACCTCGGGACAGCACAGCGGTTTGAGATAGGTGGCGAGGCAGTGGAAGTGGTAAGCGAATATATCTACTTAGGCCAAGTTGTGACCCCAGATCCCAACCATGAGGCAGAGATAATTAGAAGGATCAGAGTGACGTGGGGTGCATATGGCAGACATTCTCAGATAATGAATAGCAACCTACCATTGTCGCTGAAGAAGAAAGTGTATGACAGCTGCATCTTACCGGTACTCACCTACGGGGCAGAAACTGGGAGGCTCACTAAGAGGGTTCACCTTAAATTGAGAACGACTCAGCGTGCAATTGAGCGGAAAATGATAGGTGTAACATTAACTGACAAGAAGAGAGCGGAGTGGGTCAGGGAGCAAACTGGTGTTAAAGACATATTAGTAGAAATTAAGAAGAAGAAATGGATGTGGGTAGGGCATGTGATGCGAAGGCAAGATAACCACTGGTCATTAAGGTTAACAGAGTGGATCCCTAGAGAAGGCAAGCGCTGCAGGGGGCGGCAGAAAGTTAGATGGGCAGATGAGATCAAGAAGTTTGCGGGGATAAATTGGTCACAGTTGGCACAGGACCGAGGTAATTGGGGAATACTGGGAGAGGCCTTTGCCCTGCAGTGGGCGTAGATAGGCTGGTGATAATGATGATGATGATGATGATGATGAAGACCCGCAAAGTAATATAATCGACTTTCAAAAATAAATCCTTGGTTTGTGGGTAATTTTCTTGTCAACTTAAATTTCATCCTCGCAGCAACCAAATTCCCGCAAAAGCGAATTTTTTGGCTTTCCCCAGCGCATTCGTTACTGCAGGGTTCGACTCTATCATCGATAAAGCAGGATAGCCTGTTGCATGTTTTCTCATACATATCAAATAGGAAACTTGCTCATACCCTCTTAAGCAGTGCTTTATTTTTCTGCAAGCCATTTACTTAAGCACGCTTGAGGATTCTTAAATTCCATTTTTCTTATTTATCACTACATATCTGCCTCAACTTGAAGCCATGCAAACGAAATCATCATTCACCTCTCTTCGCTGCAAGAGCAAACATCACTTTTCGCAAACCTTTACAAATGAGTACAAAGTATCTGTGACAAGGATGCTCGCAAGCATGGGGTGAGGTGAAAAAAAATGCACGTGCCTGTCCCAAGCGCCATGACCGATGGACTGGCACAACCTCAAGAATGTTGAAAGTCGAGTGAACTACCAGCTCGTATCAAGCAACTAGCCCTTGCCATTCGTGTTGATGCACCCAGCCACTAAGATTAGTGTGACGAGAAATTTGAGCAAAGAGAGAGAGGAGAGAGAGAAGAGAAAGGGGAGAGATGGGGTATAGATAGAGAGAGGGGGGGGGAGAGAGAGAGAGGAGCTAGAAGGACAGAGAAGAGAGGGGGAGAGAGATCTAAACGAGAAGAGTACTGCAATCAAAAGGGACGCACCCCCGAAACTGCCGATTCCTGCCCCGTTTCGCACTCACCTTTCGGGCATTGTCATAGCTCTCCAGGCGGGCCAGGGCGAGCCACAGCTCGACGGAGGTTGGGCAGCACTCGACGGCTCGGCTGAGCAGGATGCGGGCGTCCTCGGGATCCTCCAGCTCCACCGCGGCCTTCCACAGACGCACCGAGTTGGGGATGCTCTCCAGGGCCTGCAGTATTGATACAAGAGGGGGGCTCACAACTCGCTTCTTCAGGTGGGACCACCACAAGGCTGCACTTCGTGTTCTTTCGCCTCTTTACACACTAGCACGGCACTTGCTCTTGACTGCACCCGCAGGTGGAAGCTAAACCCGATGTTCAGTGTTTACCGAATCTACTCACGGAATCGCACCCAGTAAAACTGTACAGAGCTTTTGTTCCCTGATTTTGAATTGAACTAGCCAGTTCACAAGTGGCTATTTCAATTCCCACACTGTTTCTTCAGTTTCCACAATCACCTGCACGCACAACCGCTTCACGTGTGAAAGCAGAACGAGTAATCGGGCACAATGAGATTCAGCACCAAATCAACTGCGCCTACAAGGCTTTAAAAATGATGGCAGTGTTAAAAAAAAAGGACAAACTTGAACTCTGGACAGATGGAAGCAGACAATAGGCATAACTCTTTTACAACGTCATGCTTGTGCTTCCATTTTTACCACTAACACCACCACAAAAAGAAGATTTCTTCTATTCCATCGACATGGGTTCGATAATGGCTGTGGCAGTTGGTTTTAAGTGGTTCATGTTCACTTTTGTTGGTTGCTTAGACCATTTTTCCCCATTTTTTTCTCACCATTTCTTTTCATGTGCCCAATGTTGCTAACAGCTGCACATTGCCCTCATTCCGTGTATTGAAAATAGGGATGGGACTTAGTCAAGCTGACATAGAATCAGCTTTGTGTCCCTTCTCCCTGCATTTTTTGCCTATGTAAAAAAAAAGCAAAATAAACTGAATTTGAATCTGAAAGCAAAAAACAAAAATGCCCATCTGTTGATATTGCTGCGAACCATTGTTTATGTTTTTACTGCCAGGCCGCGCCCAGCTGTGTTATCTGTGTCCCAAGCAAAGCGCGGGTTATAGTCTTTATTTTTATGCCGCAATGGTTATCTCATTCTGATAGGAGAGCGTGTCGCTCTAACGTCACTTGCGTAGAATAATCTTCTTTGATCTACAATGTTCTGGATGTAAATCGACGGTTCAAGAAACATTAGCACCGAAAGATAAAAGCCTGCAGAGCAGACGCCACATTCAAATCGTCGACGCTCGCTTTCGCACGTCACTTTGTTGATTGCTGTTTTGCCGCCTGTGTATTCTTTGAGTTGTTAAGGGAGCACAAGTTCACTCCAATGAACTTGTTTTCCTTGAAGACAACTGCATCGTCTCTGGCTTCGTGACATCATTTTGGTGCGCGGCAAAGATCCCCAGGTGGTCGAAACTGATCTGGAGTCCTCCATCCACTACAGCACATTCAACAGCCCTGGGTTGGCTTTGGCACGTGAAACGCCCCATTTGAAATTATATTCTATTTACAGAGACAATGGCACTGCACAGTCATTAAAAATACTTTTTTGCATATCTTGTGCCAAGCAATGTCCTCTTTACAAC
This sequence comes from Haemaphysalis longicornis, assembly GCF_048455015.1. NCBI lineage: Eukaryota > Metazoa > Arthropoda > Arachnida > Ixodida > Ixodidae > Haemaphysalis > Haemaphysalis longicornis. The sequence continues at coordinate 7,237,634 of NW_027526282.1, forward strand.
ATTTAAAGCACAGGAGAACATTTACACTGAACCATAGGTTCAACAGTCAATTTATCCTTTAAAGGGGCCATGCAGACAAAACACAAGCTTGGTTAATTCGAAAGATTGCCTCGTTAGAATCAGGAAAAAAGGGAATGGCGACCCACTAGCTCATTTCCCGCAACAGAACCTATGATGCCATATCTGCCAGCTCTGCGATTGGCTGAGGCCGGCAAAAGCAAACGCAAATTTGACAGGGCTTATAAGCTTGCCGAAGGAGCTATTTGCGCATAAATTTAGGGCACCTTCTTTTTATAGCAGAAAGAATGGTGGGGTAAACAGTGGAAGATATGAAAGTACACGTAAACAAAGAAGCAGCGATGCGTACTGCTGTTGGTACTGTGCGCACTGTGCTGTTTTAGCTGCACAGCAGTGCACTGCTTTGGGGTTGTCTCAGACAACACTGGTCGATTAGCATAAGCGACAGTGTCTTAGGGACCATATTTGTCGAGCGAACACCATGATTCCCGAAACGATTATTTTCTACGTTGAGAAATACAAGCCAGGTACAAATAAGATCAAAAACAAAGAAAAGGCAGAAAACGGCCTGCCGCGGTATGGTGGCGCCATCTAGGTTGACTAACGGTAAACAAGGCTCCCCAACACATATGATGTCATTGCTGACATCACGAAAACACGCGATTTGGTGGGAGAATCATAATTTTAACCTAATTTGTCAGTATATAAAGCGTTATTTGCTTCTGGACAAGCACTGAGGGCACCACAAAAACACAAAATCTTTCAAATACAACGAACTTGTACTTTGTCTGCACGGCTCCTATAAGCAAAATGGGCCTGCACACTGCTACTCAAGGTATAGTGGTTTGATTTTCAGGCATTCTGGCCACGTTTCTCAAACCCTGCATGACCTGAATCGACAAGGTCGAACTGGCGACTAAGGCAGAGAACTCCCGATAAAGGATAAGGAAAGGGGCAAAGGAAGCACCTTGCGGAACACCCTCTTCTTGGCCTTGAGTTCGCTCTCCAGGTCGGCTGCCTTGATCCACAGCCGCACCGAGTTGGGGATCTGGCGCACGGCCTGCGCTATCACCGCCTTGGCCAGCTCCGTGGGCTGCACAATCCCCAACAAGTCCCACTACAACTTCAAAAAGAGCACGAATGTCAAACGAAAGAAGCAAAACCGCCGGGAAACTGGACACAAGCAGGCAGCAGGGCCACAGTCACGGATCTTACAATTCACCATAAAATCCTCAGAAATTCCCCACCTCCAAAATATAACTCACTCCAGCATTTGATATAATTTATTCATATTTTTTAGTGCACCTTTACTGGCTGATCACCACAAAAGATAACCCCTCTTTCTACTTTTACTAAATATGCTGCCAGTTCTAGGTGGCTTATCTCTAAGGAGTTTACAGGTAATTAACAAATTTCAACTATTACCAAAGCAAATTGAGCTTGCTTAAAGATATCACATAGCTAGCCAAATTTTGGCAATGTGTGCATGGTGCTCACACTTTAAAGGGACCCTGCAACACTCTTTGCAGTGCAAGTAAACCTGCACGACATTTAGATTACACTGCCAGGAATGCTTAAGCCAAATATTACACATGCACGTGAAGTGGTAAGCACACGAATCACTGTGAAAGACACGTAAAAACCAACCACGCTCTCTTCAATTCCCCTCATTATGCACCCATGGCATGACCTAAACGACGTCATTTGGGCCATGGCTGTCCTATTGGCTGTCGCTGGTCAACTTCGCTGCTAATTTCTCGCATTTCCTGTGACGATCCGCCGCCGTTGGCGCTGTGTACCAATTTCCTCTACGCCTGAACCTGTAGGCATAATTTTGGTGTTTCTTTTGTGTTTTGAGTGCGTGCGGAGTTGGAATGGTGGACTCAATACTTCCCTTTCAACGAGACCACTTGACAACAAACGCTTACTCCTTCAAAAACGCCCTACCAGCTTTGAGCGTGTGCTTGCGAGCAGGCAGCTATGCCTGCTTTTGTGTGGCACCAGACCGGAAATAGACCCCTCCACGTTACCGAGAAAAGGAGAAAACTCCCTGGCCTGTGATATATCAAAGGCCGCTGAAAAAAACGCTGTGTGCCGCCCCTTTCTCTCCAGGGGAGAGCGCGCAGCTTTCGTCACATTGTCTGCGGTAGAGTTGAGAGGGAACAATTATGCCCGATTTTTCATCGTGCGTAGTTTTGGTGATAGTGAACGGATTTTCGTAATTCTTGAGGGAGCGGATTGCTGGGACAATAGACTTTACCCCAAAATACATTCCGAATAGTCGATGGTAAGTGTTGCAGGGTCCCTTTAAAACAAATAAAAGTCAGTAGGTATGCTGATAAAAAGGTGAAAAAGAAAGGCAGAAAAAATGAAGTTCGTGCAATCCTTGGCACCATACTGAGCAAAACAGCTGCGCAATGATGGAAGCAACTTTGTAGACAACCATGTTTGCGAGACCAGGTTCTGTTACTGACCCATTTTTTCAAACAAAACAAAACAAAAAAAAAACAGAGAAAAGAAAAACAACCAGAAATGACCTCCACTGGCAGCATCAGTCCCACCACCCCAAAGTTCTTGCCTTGTGTTGCAGCCAGTCCCTTGATGTACTGGGTTGTTCTGCTGGCCAGCCAACCTGCCTAACACAATTATCACGAAGTTTACAAGTGGTAGCACTGCAATAAAGAGGCATGCCGGAGCTACCAGAGAAAAGGTCCAGCACTGCACACAACTGACGACTAGACGAGGCAGTTCAAGCCTCCTGAAGGCTCACTTGTGACTGTCGGATACCTAAAGCCCACTCACAAATGTCGCAAGTGCCACAGTTTTAGCAGGCAACCACAGCAGTGAAAAGCAGCTGGAACATTCCCCCCACAAGACTGGTTTTGCTGACACAGAAGTGTGCCTATACAGGTTAGACTGCAGTGTTCTCAAAGTCAGAGCTACTCGCATGTCGCAATCATGTTCAGGTGGGCACAGGTAATTTACAGCTTGAAAATAGCCTCTGTTCATAAACAACAAGTGAATTTCCACCCCAGGAACCTTTCGCAAGGTACTTAGCCCAGTTAAGGGTAACGGTGGCACAATAATGTGTTGCAAGAATAACTGAGTTGCGAACTATAGAAGAAAGCTTTCTGCTCCCATGCAAACCACCAGGGCTGCTGTCGATTTCACCCTCCTGGAACTTTGTTCAGCAATGCAAGCACACAGTGCACCACTACAATAGTGACACAATTTGAGTGTGATATCATTTAACACTGGCGCCGCTGCCATAACATGGATTTTGTAGAAATTGGTTTGATGATGCCACAGAGCTCACGATTACGACAGAAATACAGCAGGGAACTCCCAAAACAAAAGGAAAGGCAGGGAAATGGAACACAAGATTGGCCCCTTCACCTGAAGCCTGGCGGCTTCCAGCCAGATGTCCTCCGAGATGGGGCACATCTCGCCGCCCTTCATGATGAGGTTCCTCGCAGTCTGGATTTTGCCTGTCACCTCTTCAAGACGAGCCGAGGCAATCCAGGCTATGGTCGGAAGGAGGGGGAGAGAGCGACACTTTCACCAACACAAAAATCATGCAGCTGGAAAAATCAATTCGCTCAAAATGGAGGTTTCTTTCATCTGACTTTTTTTGTAGGAGTTCTGCTGACTAACAGCAGCCAGTATCCGAGAATGTTAGGAACATGCTGTTGTATGTACAACCGCGAACAAAATCTTACAGACCAGGAAAGTGTCAATTTTAGGTTATTTGTCTTCCGGTACTAACTTGAAAAACTGCCAAGTGCATGCAAGATGTCGTGTAAGTAATGAAAAATACCACACATAGTACCCCGTGCTGCCGTTTGGCAGAGAAATAACCCAAAATTGCTGCTTTCATGGTCCGTAAACTTTTTCTCTTGGGTGTACCCACCCAATGGTGCAGGCAGAGCGGTTCCCATAAAACAAAAGCACAGAAAAACCTAACATTTCGATCTCCACGCTCAACTTCAATTTGAAGGGCTGGTTAATTTCAGAGCTTGGTGCTTTGGTCAGTGATTCTCCACAATTTTCCTGGTGCATTTCCAAAGAAATGAAATGTGCTGGTTCACAAAACTGTTGCTTTAAACTGCACCAGAAAAAAAAAACACCGCCTCTTCGTCTGTTTATTACCAATGCACAATAAACATCACCGTGGCTCCATCGTTAGTTACAGTAGAACCCTCCTGACATGTTTCTGGTTATTGAGTTTTCTTTGTACCAAAGAAGTCTTCTTTTACATCTTTTTTTTTTACAAAATTGTCAGAACAAAAAAATACCAATAAGCTAACTAATAATGTTTTTGCATTCTCACTACACTCTTAGTGCTTCCCATTTTTACAGATAACAAAATGAGGAAAAAATGAAAACAAAACAAAAATAGGATAACAAATACATGGCCAAGTTTCGAACTTCAATTTATAGATCAGTCAGTGAAATTAACAGCATTAAAATTAAAGCTGTTCCACTCAATGTGAAAGCTGTCGGAAGTGCAGAGCATTGATTCGCCATAATGGGCTGTAGCACCATTATCCGCTCACTGCTACCACCCAACGCATTTCAAATTTCCCGCCTTCACAGAGCTCACGTGCACCCCCGCCTGAAACTGCCGCAGAAGTAGTTCTGTTCTTTTTGTGCTTGCTTTTCTTCCCTCACATACTGGCATTGCACTGCCACTTTTTTCGCTTACTATCATAAAAACCAACCCAACGAGCGTTCCTTACTAACTGAACATGGGCGCTGCCGGATAATTACGTATATTTTGCCTCAAATGTACCTGCAGTTTTCTTTGCGCTAAACAACGGGGAGATGAAGGACAAGCGCCAGCAGTTCATCAGTTTCCAACACTTATGAATATACAAACCGCTTGGCTTTCGAAGCCTCTGGGTTACGCCGCGACAACAGAACGCCATGTGGTTCACTAGGGTCTAGTGAGCGAGCTACAACAACAACGCGAGCCCCTAAGTGCTCTGCATTTAAAAGCAGTGGTTTCAAGGAAGCAGGCAGCATACTGATAGCATGCTACCACAACACTCAACCAAAAGTTAGAAGATGGTGCGTTTCTTTACCAACTACTTTATCAGAATAGAATCCTGTTTTAGTGACATTCGGTCACCCCGGGCAGCACGCTCACCTGGTGGATGGTTGGGGTTGGTCTCTCGAACAGATTTGAGCAGCAGCCTAGCCTTCTTGATGTCACTGCATGAAAAGAACGAAGGAAAGGAGCACATTCAAGTCTCTGGGGGTCGGCACACCCCAGGAGAACAGCCAGTCCAAGAGACACGCTGGCAGGAGATGGCTATGGGTTCATTTAGACCCCAGTGATGAGCAAGTGCGATACACCGCCTCTTTTGAAAGAAAAAGCAGCTAGCACAGCAGAGAAACTGAACCCTGTCGTCATGGGCTCAAACACTTCGGTCAATGAGCCACCACAGCAGGCATTAGGGAGATAGGAAACATGGGGAATGGAAAGAAGCTGTAAGGGTACAACAGGACTTTGACAACCCACTGTTCTGCACTGCCAATGAAAGAAGCGAGCAAATGCATGCTTTTTCTCCACCTTGTGCACACCCAAACAGACACTTATTAAAACCTTGCAAGTACACCACAGACACAGAAATAACCTTGAACAAAAGAAGCTAGGAAGAGAGTGATGTCTGGCCAGTTTCGGAAGCAGCCTCAAACACCTTGTACAGCATCCAGGATAAAAGGTATGCTACCAATGCCACGTTTTGTTCACTGCTTTTTTTTTTTCCTAAACATTGTCTCTACAGCGAGAACATAACGTTTGCAGTGCACTCTGTGCAGTCCACATACAGAACATCAGCAAAATAAAACGCAAATGACATCATCTAGGAACATGTCGGGGTTGCTTGGAAGACATAGCTGCCATACATACAGCAAAAAGTTGGGCAAACTGGTTGCCAAAAAAGGGATTGACTATATTGAACAATTAACTGCACGACAGAAAAGACAAAATGAGGCACAGACTAGTGTGTTGTGTCTGTACATGACACTAGTGTGACACTACATGAGACAGTCGAACTCAACACCCAGGCACCAGTGGATGGTCATGCGAGGACAATGCCCTTCTCACGCAGCCGCTATATACTGATGCAAAAGAAGCTCTTTGGGAGACACGCCTTTCCAGACAGCAGTTTCCGGCCCCTCAGAGTACACTAACATGGCAGCACTCAGCTATACTTAGACAAATACAGACTCCTTACATGGTACACAAATTCCTAAAAATGGAGGGTACCCCACAATGCCCACGTTGCGGGGAATACCCGGACATGCATCACACACTTTGCACTTGAACCGAGAGTGTTGCACTCACGCCCCCTTCACCAAGTGGCAGGAGTGCCTGGCCCACTCAAGTGCTCAAGGCCAGCGAGAGCTGACGAAACGGGCAGATTTGGCCCTCAGCTCTATACCCGGAGCCCTGGACTAGGGGGCACTTTCTGTTAATAAAGTTATCTCTTCTTCTTCTTTTCTGTCTAGTTACTGTATAGCTTGTATTCACTGGCAAGGCACGCATGCAGGGAACCATGTGAGTGTGCCGTTAGTGGTTACGTCGGGCTCCGTGGGATGGCGGTACCTGCCCGTGCTAAGCACATGATGTGTGTTGGACGTTCCACGCTCTACACCACCGAAGGCAAAGTAATGCCTCGACTCCAGTGTGAGTGCGATCAAGAACATCTCTGTTGACACCACCGTTGGAACGGAGCAGACGACACATGCTGGTGTTTTTTTTTTCTTCGGCATGTGGGCACAGTGGCACAAGCCGCGCCATGGCCGCGGCACATCGGCCATGCCCGTGACAGTTTCCAGTGTTGCCAAGTGAAGGAATTGATAGCTAAAATTTTCAACTAATACAACCTGTATACTCATGTAAGAGCTGCCCTTGTGTAAGGGCCACACCCCCAGTTTGGAGGGGAAAATTTTGGAAAAAAATTCAAAAGTCCCGCCAGGAATCAAAGTTTTAATTGTAGCCGCTAGATGGCGCTATCTGGTTTTCCAGCGCCGATGTCGCTTAGGCCGGCACCATCATTTCTTTGTTTCTCGCATCATCTTCGCTCTGTACACGGTACCTACCCTCAGCAAGATTCACTGGCATTTCGCCTCTCCAGAAGAAAGCCCTGTTTGGGCGAGCATAGATTAGCAACAATGGGACAGCATCTGAGGTCCTCCACTACAGCGTTCAAGCCACAAGAGGTTGAATTCGCTGAGGAGCGCGGCTAGCGGGCGGTGGGATGAAATTTTAATGTGGACGGAAAGCGTGCACAGTACTGGATGCTGCAAAAGGAAGACCTCGCCGCAACCAACAAAAACCATAAGGCATTCCGTGGGAAGAAGTCAAGTTCTCAAAACTGGAAGATGAACTAGTTTCCTAGGTGGTTGGCGCGCAGGGGGGCAGCTACACTGTATTGTACGAAATGATGCGCGTGAAAGTGCCCGCTGTTGTTGCCCGCCACATGGAAATTCCGCTGACGGAATTCAAAGCAAGTCAGGGGTGGGCCATCGAACGACAATATGCCAAAGGCTTCCAAAGGAGTACGAGAGCCAGCTCCTGTCACCGCTTCATGAACGCTCTCAGGCGCAAGCATGACTACGATTTGTCCCAAATTGGGAATGCGGACCAAACCCCCCTGTGGTTCGATGCTCCAGAAAACACCACAATTGACTATAGAGGTGAAAGAAGCATGTCCGTGAGCACGACCGGCGCATAACGACAGAGATGCACTGTGATGCTGTGCATTATGGCGGATGGCAGGAAGCTGCTGCCGTACGTTGTGTTCCCTCAGGGAATTATTGTGCATGTGCAGGAGAAAGGGTGCATGTCCGATGAGCTTCTTGTTGACTAGGTGAAGACTGTCTGGGCAAACAGGCCAGGCGGCCTGCTACGACGGAAAGCCCTCCTAGTCCTCGACAGCTTCTGAGATCACTTGACCGATGGCATCAAAGATCGGCTCACAGCCACCCGAACGGACTTATATGATTCCCAGTGGAAAGCATGCTGCAGCCGCTTGACATCAGCGTTAACCGGCCATTCAAGGCAGATTTCCACCGCTGCTACTCACAATGGATGGCTGCAGGCGATCATGAGAAGACCCCATCGGGGCAAGCGAAGAGGCCATCGCTGCAAGAAGTCTGCGACTGGATTTTGAGTGTGTGGCACGCGGTGTCATTTTTTACTGTTACGAAAAGCTGCAAGGTGACAGGCATTTTGAACTCAGTGGATGGTACCGAAGACGATCGTATCTGGCAGGACGCCGACAAGGTGAGCTCTTCCGCGAGCGAACAAAGCAAAATAGAGTGAGAATAAAACGCTTCTGTCATGCCATTTGAGTTCCAGACTCTCTCTTATGCTTTGCTACAGTCACGGAACCAGTACAAAGCAGCAGCAGGCCACCATCAGCCGGATTTGTGGAAGGGCCGCACCCACGCAATATTCTAGGAAAAAAAGTGCCCCCCTTACATGAGTATATACGGTAATTCTTTCCTAGAATTATGAATGCCATACATATTATCACAAAATGATAAGTGTTAGCATAATTAAAACAGGCCTCCGAAGTTTGAAAAACAGACACTAGTTACTGGGAGCATTTTAGGATGCACCCAACAATGCACCCAAAAATTTCTGGATTGTGCAATGCTAACCAACAGCAACAACAAAAAAGAAGAAGCCAGGGAGAGCAGGACAGTGGGAAAGAGAATAAAAGGAGGCGATGCACGCACCTGATGTCAGCTCCGTGGCTGGGAATCATGGACTGGAGATCCGTAAGGTACCCCTTGGGATCCACCACAGTCTGGCCACTCACAGAGTCCGACACCTGCCACACAAGGAATGGAAACAAAGGAATGAACATTTCATTTTGATTTGATTTTATTGTTGTTAAAAAAACAAACACACACAGCCTTCAAAAAAACAACCATTCGCAGCCTTCAATTAGCACGACGCTGAAACTTGCAGCGGCAAAGTGTGCTACCACTGTGCGGTAATAAGCGCAAGCACTAAAGTAAACACACATTTTTAAAACAAAATGCATGCATAGTCAGAATACAAACTGTACCAGGGCTTATCATTTTTCACATTAAACTAGTAAGTTTCTTTATTAAAGTGAATTTGTTGTAGATGCCCTTCAGCCTATTACAAACGGCTGAACGCAGCTTGCTTTTATTGTGCTCATTTTTTAGTTTTTTATTTATTTGTTGTTGTTTTTTTCTAGCATACTGACTGTTAGGAACTTCAGTGCTTGTTCTGCAACCTGAATTAGTCAGCGCACAAGCTTAGTGTAAATGGCAACCAAGCACTAATAGCATTGGAAATATCCTGCACAGCCAATCCTGACAAACACTTGCAATGCAAGGCTTGCAAGAGCCACTACAAATTCTTTAGAAGATGATACAATGGATTTACAAATGTAGGGACAAAACATCACAGAGTCAGCACACCATGCGCAGCAGCAATTGACTTCTACACACACTGCATGCCCAAAATACGCGTTAGTCCATGGCAAAGCTTCAGGCCCTTGACTAGAGCACAGTCTAGGCTTCATGGCCTCATTGGGCAAGGCATCCACGCTCCCAAGACGTCCACCGTACCTGGTTGAGCTTGATGTCCATGAGGGTGTTCCGGGCCTGGCCGATTTTGCGCAGGTCAAGGTCGGCCGACGGGGTGGCCCAACCTGGGGTGGCTGTGCCTGGGAACGGTGTTGTCAGGCCTCCACCATATGCCTGCAGGTAGTAAACAAGGGAGACGAGGCGGCACCCTTGTCGTTTGAAAAACATAACTGCCACAGCTGTTTGTAAATGAACACGCTTCTCAACCTGCCCAAAAAGAGGATGACAAAGGAGACAGATAGGACAAATTAACCCCACTTTGCATTCAAGTTATATTCAGGGGTGAGACAGCTGAACCAGATTTGGGAGCAGTTTTTGGAGCAGCAAAATCTTGATTTTGGAGCAGCAGAACCTTGATTTGGAGCAGATCAATGACATTTATTTTGTCACCTTGGGAGACTAAAGAATCAAATTTTCGGCAACTCGGGAACGAAAAGTGCACTTTTTAATCGGTTTTTAACGTACACAACACTGAAAGCCTTTCAATGATGTTTTTTCTACGAGAGTATCACAAGGTACGAACTTCACTACCTTTTTACAAACCACTTTTAAATTCTTAGCCTTAGAAATTCTTAGAGTGGAGGTCCATTGAAAAATATCGAATTGAAAATCTAAGCAATCGAAAGGCACTTTTATTATCATCTGAATGCCGAAATTATTTTTGTAATCCCAGACTCGGCTTTACGCACAAGTATAGACATCGCCACGGTAAAAGCTGCGCAAAACGAGGTGAGATAGTCGTCGCAAGGTGCACGTTCACTACGATAGTAATTTGAGTAACGTTGGTATGTTTAGCCACCTCCGTTTCGGCATTAAATTTCACTTCAGATATATGAACTATTATTACTAAGGTGCATATCGCCCGCCCCGCTATCGGACACTGCGTGGACATTTTGCAGCGATGTTGCCTGCGCCGCCACTTCTGCAGTGTCGATTGTTTCATTACAGCCGCTCGCAAGTTCGCTATCAAAGGCAGCAATAACTCAGCGTTTTATAACACCGCAATGAGTCCGAAATTTCACTTCAAGCACGCACCGCGCCTCACACCCAATGCCAAAACACGGTGAATTCGCGGGTACCACTTTGTTTGTGATGAACTCCCGTCTTTCTAGTCACGCAACTCCCCGCAACAGATCAAACGACTAAATGTGAACCCAGCCACCCCAATAACCAAAACCATGGTAGAAGTCAGTGAAGAGCACTCTGCCTGAACCACGAGCAACTGCTTCGCCCGGCGGTCGTTTTCCAATCTTCACCACACCAAGATGGCGGCGCCCAGTAATATCGTTCCGGAGATATGGCGCTCCTAAAATTGCCGTTCTTTCATCACCTTACACAAGTAGTTTGCCTCCTCAGTGCACAAGTATTTTTTCTAGAGGACTTTCCCATGTTTTTCGAAAGGAAAACTTTAAAAACTCACACAATATAACATGCGCAACCCGACATTGGAACTTTCGAAAAAACTATAAACTCTCTCGGGGACAATTTTATGTGGGCATTTTTCTGAATTATCAATCAATTAAACCTTTACAAACAGCATCACCTTAAAGATGGTGGAAAAGTATGCCGCCAGTAAGCATTTCCCCTACTGAAACTGACCGGAGCATTAAAATCCTTGGCTCTCAGACCGTTTTGGAGCATTTTGGCGCAGTTTTCGAAAATTTCAAGCTTTTGGAGCAGCCTGGCGCAGGAAAACAAATTCGTATCAAAACTGCGCAATATGCGCAGCTGTCTCACCCCTGTATATTGTATACTGCCGCCATGTACCAGGGACGGGGGTTTGATGGATAAAACCATGCAGCCTAAGTGCAATCTTACTTTATGAATACAAAAGTGAAAATGTCTTTCCTTTCCCTACAAGTATTCTAAGCAAAGCTTCCAGCCCCAAAACTGAAGAAGAAAAGAGAGACGAAACAAATCTCGTACCTGCTGTCGAGGGTCCAGTGTGGTCACAGCCTCAGAGCTGATGCCCGCCTTGGACAGAATGGAGTCGGGCATAGGCGTGAACCTTGGGGAATCGCGCAGAGAAGACGAGAAGAGTCAGCCAAACACTATGCCACCCCTGCACTCTCCAATCTTGATCAAACCATTCAGTTAAACACAATGTGCACATGCTGACATAGAACTGGATGAGTAGCTACCACTATGTCAAGAGTGACTTGCAAGAGACTAGCTAACACTAAGAGAGTACCGAGGGAAGAGAACAGAGCACTCACTTTTCAGGGCGCGGGTTTCGCTGACGCTTATTTCGGGCATCGCCAACCTCTGGAATGGTCTTCCAGTCATCCACAGTCACTTGTGACAGGTCTCTCTGGAAATGATGGATGAGGATAACGTGAAAAGGAGGAAAGCTGGCGTGCCACTAAAAGTGCCACAAGAGGCCCAAACAACAGACATTACACTGGCTCTACAACTAAATGCGGAAAGTCCTCAAACAAAAAAAGAAATTGGTATACGCTGAGAAAACAAGCAGCATGCACAAGCTCTGAGAGTCAAGCTAGTTAGTGACTAAGAGCAATGGCAACAATAAAAAAAAAAGCACAAGACCTATACAGGACACGTAACACAAATCAAAACATTAAGCACTGACCCACAACTAATTTTTCTTCAACAAAGCAATCTATCTATACCAAAGTGCCACACACACGCCCACCACACCTCATACGATTCAGTGAACATTCTGCGGCACCCATCAAAAGCCTTACCAGCCAAAAGGAAATCACTGTACACTGGTGCTCAAAATGGTGTAAGAGTATTCCATAGAGCTTTTCGAATGAAGTTTTGAAACATGGAAAAGCTCAACTCCCAAGCATTCTTTTTACTCGAACAACCAAAGTTAACCTTTGTGCTCCTACACGACTACCTTGTTTGATTGCTCACAAAAGCAGAGATTCTTTTGCAACAGCCCCGGTTCAACAATATAAAACTCCATACCAGATTGTTCTTTCCTGTTTTGGCTCGGATCAACCACATGTTACTCGAAACTCCACTTAATAAAATGATGAAGCTCAAGTAAGCACTCAGGTCGACTCAACAAACTTCTCAGTAAAAAGAAAAACTACCCTTGGCAAAAAGCCGTCAGTAGTAGAACCACTTGTCATGGCAACGCCAGCATACATAGCATTAAAACAGATGAAAGGCTAAACACGAGTAAAAATTAAAGCCGTTCCACTCAATGAAAAGCTGTCGGAAGAGCACAGCAGTGATTCGCCATAATGGGCAGTAGCGCCGTTATCCGCTCACTGCTACCACCCAAAAGAATTCAAATTTCCCGCCTTCGCAGTGCTTGCGCGCCCCCTGCCAGAAACAGCACCAGCGAGAGTTCTGTTCTTTTTGTGCTTGCTTTTCCTCACGCACGTGCCAGCGTTGCACTGCCACTTTTTTTCACTTACTATCGTAAAGACCAACCCAACGACCGTTCCTAACTAAATGAACACGGGCGCTGATGGTTAATCGTGTATATTTTGCCTCAAATATACCTGCAGTTTTCTTTGTGCTAAACAACGGGTTTCGAATGGCTATGACTATATAAACCGCTTGGCTTTCAAAGCCTCTGGGTTACGCCGCGACGACAGAACACCATATGGCTCTACTTGAGTCCAGCGAGTGAGCTATGACGACAAGGCGAGCACCTAAAGTGCTCTGCACTAAAAATATGCAAGTCATGTACAATACACAGCAGTGACACCAACAGGTCTTAAAGAAATTCCAAGGTGGCAATGACATACTAAAAAACAGGAACATGTCATAAACGGGGGAAAACATTTGAAGGAACACGGGTATGACAGGGACATTGAGCCTACATGAGTGTAAGTGACTTTTCACAGACATCTGTGATTTGCATTAAACCACATACAGAATTTCACTTTTTTTAATGACCAGTGCTAGACATACATCTATGGACCGGAAGGCCTTTGCACGAGAGCCAACACCCATGCATCTGACACCTTCAGTGATGTAAAACCTTGCCAATAATGCTGCTTCACTAAACGTTTGTGCAGCCGCGACCCACCTTGAGATCAGAGAACTGCTGCTGGATCTTGGGCCTCTCCTGACGGTAGCGCTCCAGTTCTCGCCTCAGTTTCATCTCTCTGGGAACAAAAAGGGCAAAGGTCATTCAACCCCTCTCTCAGCATGCACTAAAAATGGCTATATCTAGTACATTCACACCCTTCGATGACCACATCAGCTAATTTCCTGTCAATGTCCCATCATTAAAAATCGATACGTCTGCAGGTACTGTGAGAACTAACACATCAATGACTACCTTGCAGAACTAATTAGAGGCCCGCACGACAGAACGCAGCATGCATTTGTATTTTTTTTTGTTTGCTAGATTAGCTGTGTTTAAACAAAATGCACACAACCAGGTACACTTCTTAAAAATACACCCAATAAAAGTGTACGATCAAGACACAAGTAGAGTCAGCAAGGAAAAGATTCAGCTTAGAGTTCAAGGGATAAAAGGGCACAGTTAGGTTTTAGTCTGGCAAAACCTTAAGAAAATCTGAAACACACTGCAGTAAGGACTTACAGAAATACAGCATGTGATATTCGAATGGGAACTGAACTAGAAGATGGCTGAAAAAGAGTTGCTGCTGAGCTAGTTGGTTCACAGTATTTGCAATAAAAGTTAGAGCAGAACAGACAACACAAGAGGAACAAGGGACAGGACTTAGCACCACTCGCCTCAGTCTCTTTTGTGTTATCTGTTCTGCGCTAATTTTATTGTGAGGTAGAAGAAATCGAACTAGGGGAACCAATTATGCATGTGCATGGATTGTAAACCTTGCTCCAGAGACAAGATTACTTTCCTTTGGGGCACGTTGAAATATAGGCAACTGATACATTCCATGTGAAACTATCCATTTCAGTTTTTGGTACAAACCATAAGGGAGCATTGACAAGCAAACTAGCCAAGTTTCACCAGCCTTAAATTCATTCATCAACATCCCTCCCCCCCATCATTGCGCAACACGGCCGCTGACTGACCTGTACTCCTTTCGCTTCTCATCCATCCTCCGGTCAATGGCCTCGTAAATGGCATCGGCCTCTTCGTCGTCCTTGTCATACGGGTCCTTGCTGAACAGGCTGCCCCCGTAGCCAGCAAACTACAACCACAGACAGGCTCACGGTTAGGGTCGGAACCTGTTGGCTGCCACCAATTTGGGGAAACTTTCTGCATAACCACTGGGCTGTTCCTATAGGGAGTTTCCCTCAATGGTCTCAACCATCATCTCTTCCAAACACAACATCTAATATCAATACATGTCTCACAGGTCAGAAGATATCTACAGTCCCCTCTCTGCCGAGATTTACAGAAATCTACAGAGGTTTTTCCACATGAACAATCAAGTAGTAGAAGACAGGGCATAACTAGTGCTGATTTAGCAATGCCACAATCAGCCATAAGTGTATATGTACTATGACACCATCTTTAAGATCGCAACTGCTCATTATAGCTAATTTCTAAACCATGACACAGCCTTGGCCACTGGTACCACCGACTTGGTCATTTGTGCAACATTTACGGAACATTGTAGCGCAGCATGGCGGTTTCGCTGGCTGCCGCTGCTCACTTTTCGTGTCAATTTTGCCTGACATCTGCGCTTCTGCTCATTTCAGCCACTTGTAAAATGCATTCAGGACCTATTTCAAAACGTCCAATCACCTAGCTTAAGTTGTAAGAATAGGCAGTCATTTCACTGTCAATGGCACGACCAACTTCTCACCTCATCGTAATTAGAGTCGTTGAGATCTTCATCATCATCCTCTTCTTCCTCTTTCTTATTCTTTCGCTTGGTGGGTGGTGCATGCCGATCGTCACTGCATACGTCAAAAAAGAGTGGAAGGAGACGACAACACTAAGTGCTGTCCACGGTTCTTGCACACTCGAAAAGCATCGTGTGAGAAAAACATCAGAAAAACATGATTTACGCGACGTAACTCCACCTTTGAACACTGAACACACCGCCGGTTAGCGGCCGACAAAGCAAACATCAGGTAGCGTAAAACAAACACTACGACGCGCGCAAGCCGCAGCAGAATGTACTGGGGTACGTTCAACGATACGTATTTATAACGAATAGAAGTACGAAAGCCGCTTTGAACACTTACGGAACATCGCTTGCGTCCCTGGCAGGACCGATATCCGATCGTGTGGTGAAGCCGGTAGCTCTGCAAAATAAAGGCGATACGACGATGGTCGGTGGGGCACATGCGAAGTGCGTTGGAAATACATAACGTATTTGATCATTTCGCGCCACACAAATACTGCATGGGAAAGCACACGTCCGTACCCTCTTCCGACACCAGCAACATAACCCAAGGGCGCTGGAACGCCGAGAAAGTGCTTTCTTTTCTTCGCAACCAGCGATGTGGGAGCTGCCATCGCCGCCATTTTGAACGCTGTTTTCGTTTTCTGGGAGGTGATGATGATAGCATAATACTGAAGGAACCTTTTTCAATGTTCTTATAAATAAATACTGATTGAACTTTATTCATTATGGTTTGGTTGTGCAATTTAAATGTCCAATATAAATGACTAGATTAGAAATCAAATCTTCCCTTTGTTTTTTCGCATATTGCCGACCTGACACTGCTGACACGTGGCTTTGGTGCCGGGCGCTTCATCGAACGCCGTTTCATCGAATGCCGTTTCATCGAGTAGTGTCTCATCGAACGCCGTTTTATCGAAGACGTCTCATCGAATATTTATTCCGTGGCAGCGTTTGCACAGGCTTGCTGCCAGCGACGTGGAAACCGTCCTCGCATGCATGCCCGTTGTACCGACATGCGCATATGCTTGTTACGAGAAGTTGTATTTGTATGCGGTGAGGGGATGTTTCGCCGATATCGTATGGCTGGCAACTTTGCACGTGTTTGGTGGTATATATATAGCTGCACGTTAGCCAAGGGGAAACAATGCCGTGCAGAGCAACGTTTATATATATTGGTGCAGAGCTCGCGCAGCTGCTTCCTCAAAGGTGTGGTCACGCTGCACCCCGGTTTCAGCCGTTTTCTCAGCCGCCTTCAGCAAGAAAATCAAGCGACTGCAGACAAAATTGAATCCTTGCTACGTAGCCAGAAGGCGCCAAAGCAAAAAAGAGCAGTAGCTGTACGAGAAGAAAGCACCATGCGCATTTGCCTGAATTACCGACCAATTTCCCTCAAAGAAGGGCGATAGCTCATAACCTGAAACATTGACTGTTTGAAAGATTGACTGAAAGACTGAATGCCTGAGTGTTTTATCTGGCCATTTTTCGCTACTGTTTGAAAGATTGACTGAAAGACTGAATGCCTGAGTGTTTTATCTTGTCATTTTTCGCTTATGCTGCTCCATTTATTAATCACTCATTCCGTTTTATTGTATACCCCCGTTTATTGCATGCTTCGGTGTAATCTTCGCTTGTTTGCTGCGCGAAATCGTGTTTTCAGGACACCACGTGTATTTAGGACCCATTAAGCACATGCTTTGAACTGGAGTAGGTTGGCGAAAAATGACGTACGCAGAATTTTGCTACGCATTGGGCCGGAACCCATGGAAAAAGTAAAAAGAAACATGTCAGGACTCTGGTGCAAGTTAAAAAGAAACACAACGCGAAGAAAAGGCTAAAAACCTCTACATTCACTGGCGGTGCAGTGTAGGCGATTGTGTAATCAATTGCTTTTATTCTTAACTGCATTGCTAATGGCTGACCGGGTTGAGAGCAGACGTCCAATTTGCGCAAGTTTGTTGGGTTGTTGCTTGAGGACGAACCATAATTTTCAGTGGACTTAATTGGGCAAAAATCCGAGTCAGCGTCATTGTACTCACATCTTCCTCCCCTCGCGAACCCAGAAAGAAACCGGCCAATGTCGGCCGGTTTTAGGTACAGACCGGCAACCGGCCCGAAAACCGGTCGGGCCGGTCCAAAACCGGTCAGGTGGCAACCCTATCAACAACTCGAAGTAATGGACAGGTGTTAATCGACCAGATTTAGGGGGAATCCCCAAGGTGGAGTAAATTTCTGCGAATGAAAGTTTGACATCTACCTGAATGCAGCCATACGGCTACAAAGGAAAGCTATACAGCTTCCTCAGAAAATTCGTAGTTGAAGAAAAATTCGTCCTGGTCTAGGAGGATTCGAACGAAGTGTGGCGCCCGCACATTCGGATACATATCAAGAACTTCCTGGCCTCCCTAACGGCACAAATCTCGGTGGGCAATGAGAAGTCGGAACCTATTGAGGTAGGTGAACATGGCACTCCTCAAGGGGCAGTCCTGTCACCACTTCTCTTTATTCTGGCTCTCTTACCCCTGCCACGCCTCTTAGACCAAATCGAAGGGATCGGGCACGCTTTTTACGCGGACGACATTACAATATGGACGGAGCGAGCGGGCTCCGACGGCTGGATAGAGGAGACCCTCCAGGCGGCAGCGCTGAGTGTACACGAGTACGCAAAGACCTGCGGACTTAGCTGCGCGCCGCAAAAGTCGGAGCTCCTCGTGGTCCAACCCGGCAAACCCCGCAAGACGCCCCCACCAGACATCTCCATTTAAATCGAAGACGCCGAAATCAAACCGACGGACCAATGTCGTGTCCTCGGGCTAGTTCTACAACACAAGGGAAAGGCACACGCTGCCGTCGATAAGATAAAGAACAGCGCGGAGAAGATCCTAGCAATGCTTCCAAGAGTATCCACCAGGAATAGGGGCCTGAAAGAAGACGCCCTCCGGCTGGTGCAAGCGTTCATTATATCCATAATCACATACTCTGCTCCCTATCGTAACCTCAATAAGACCCAGAAGCTTACACTCGACACCATCATCCGAAAGGCCACCAAACAAGCCTAAGGCATACCAATGTACTCGTCGACCCAGCGCTTACAGACCATGGGCATGCACAACACGGTTGACGAGCTCATCGAGGCCCATCTATCCAACAGCATCTCCGCCTGAGCCAAACAACCCACGGCCGCGCGGTGCTGGACAAGGTAGGCTGGCGCAAGGAACAAGCACCGATAAAAACCCCCATACCAACAGAGTGGGAGAGGTCTATAAACACTAAGCCCCTACCCCGGAACATGGTCCCGGGTAAGGATGATCGGAAGGAGACAAGCTCGTGCCAAGGCGATGTCCCAGCGATTACGTCAAGACACCGGAGTGCTCTACGTGGATGCCTCACTTACGAAAGGAAGCAACCGCGTGGCGGTAGTGGTCACCGACGAAGAACGACTGGTGCAGTGTGGGCATCCTATCCTTAATCCTTGCCATCAAGGAATAGAATAGAATAGAATAACGCGCCGTCGTTATTCTCATGTGCACTGCTCTCGCGCAGCACCGAACTGCACTGCCGAGAGTTCCTGCCCACAACGGGTTCGGGAGCGAGCCACGACTCTCGCCGCGTGTGTACGTTTTCAGCAACTTCACAGGGAAGCGATATCTTTCATAGTACAGGGGTTTATTACGCGGACAACCACGATACAAACGCTACACTGTTGACGCATCTAGCACCTGGGGCATACACCCGGCAGCGTGTGCCCAGCCCGTACGTAGTTGGGCAGCAGTTAGCGCCCGCCGGCGTTGGCTGGCCGCAACGCTCGCTGACCTAGGGGAAGGGGATCCCTGTGGCCGCTACACATTTCAAGCCACTGGACTCGACCGGGCGGCATCGGCGCTCGTCCGCTGATCTTGACGGCGCAAGCCGTCACAGCGTGGACGCGGGGGCACCACCAAGGAGTGGAATATGCCCGCAGAGACTCGCGCACATCCTAGATAAACGCACTGACGCAAATCAAGGCATGCGCAAATCGACACGGCGGGTGCCGTGACCCACGGAAGTGGGAAACAACGGCCAACGCAAGAAACGGCCAAAAGTGGCCGAAAGGTGCGATCGCTGCGCGTCCCAAGGGCGGAACAGAACAGGGAGGATGGCGGTCTCCGCGTGAGTCTCCTGCGCGCCTCCCCCGCCGCCTCGTAGGGAGAGGAGGGAGGCGCACGAGGATCGCCCTCGCCCCACCAAAGAGGACGACGCCGCTAGAGCCTCCTCGCCCCGATGGGAGCTTGGCCCTCACCAGCGCTGCGGTGAAGACCAAGGACCCAACGACGGCTGAGGAGGTGGCCATGGCCCTGGCGCTCGTCCAACCGGGCGTCGAGGTAGTGGTTACCGACTCGAAAAGAGCGTACGGCGGCTTCACGAAAGGGGTGATCTCCTCAGAGGCAACCGCAATTATGTCCAAGAGTAGGGCACCGGGGCGATCGCCATAGAGCTCACGTGGGTGCCTGCCTACACAAAGGTGGCCGGCAACGTTATCGCCGACTACCACACCCGAGCAATGACCCTCCGGGCAGGGCAGGACACCGGCACCCCAACCCCGATGCTCACATATAAAGAGATTACACACGAGTACAGATAAGAGCGGTGTACCCTCCCTGAGCCGCATCGCACCCTGACCAGGGACCAGCAAACGATAATCAGGCGAATTCAGGCGGGGTCGCTTGCGCACTCCGTCAGGCTACTACACAAATTCTATCCAGAACGAGAGGAGGACAAATGCCTATTCTGCGCAGAGAACGTTGGGACCCTTGTACACATTATCGCAGAGTGCACTAAACTCAAGACACCCATACCTCCCACCCCCCCTTCCCCCCCAACCCCACTCCACGAGCGATGGGAGACCTTGCGGTCCAGCCCCGCCCTGCCGACCCAGCTTGCACTGGCGGCCAGGGGCCAGGAGTTGCTGGCCGCATACGGGTCCCGAGACAAGGGAACCGCCACGTCCGGCGTCTGAAGACACTGAAATTTCGAGCTCAAAATAAATTTTCTACTACTACTACAGTGGAACCACCCCGAAATAGGACTTTCAAGGGACCCGCGGAAGCGTCGTATGACCGGGGGGGGAGGGGTACGTGTAAAGGTCGCCCTAATAGACGGCCTCACGTGACAGGTGGGCTAAGAACTTATTTAAAGTACTATATTTAGTGCATTCTCGCGCAATTTGCGAACCCCTAACTGAAATGAAACTGAAATTGGAAACTTTCAAAACGTCTATTTGGTGCCCGCTCCTCCCTTCCACGGCGTCTACGCTAGACCGCCAGCCATGCACCGTGCCCTACGCGAAACCCGTGCCTTCCGACGCTATTTATAACCCGCCAGACCCGCAGCTCGCGCGCGCGAGGTAAGGCCAACGTGGAAGAGCAAATTGAGAGGGGAAAAGGCGAGAGTTGGAACCACTAAGACCAAGCGAAACAAACAATAGTACCAGACGGTGGAGTACGAGACAGGAGCGGAGCGACAAAGTGGCTTTGGAACTTGGAAGAGACTGATAAGCGGAGCAGAGAGAGGGGACGAGAGCGCGTCGCGAAAGAGAGTACTTGAATCGACCAGGCGAAGAAAGCGATTGTTGGGTTGCGTCGCATGTGTTTTTACGTTCGTCGGCTCGGTGATAGCTTCAAATTATCGGTCCTCCGGGCCACTTGTCTGGACTTTGACTTCTCGTGGTTGGCGCGTTGGTTGACTCCCGCCGACCAGTACCCGCCTGCTTGGTTGCGTCTGCTTGCCTGCGGACCTTCGCACATCAGGCAGCGTCAAACGAAGGTTAAGAATAAAGAAAGGTCTGGCCGAGGCGGCGAAGTGGTGTAAAAGATGAGAAAAACGCCGGTTTATCCACGCCAGAATGTGTCGTAAGAAGTGGACCACGTGCACCCGAGCGTCGTATTTTCGGGGTTTTTAATGAATTGTCTCTATGGGGAGCTCGCCGGGACCGCTGAGTCCCGTCGTAAGAACCGGGTCGTCGTAAGACAGGGGGGTGTATCATCGGGGTTCCACTGTACTACTTTTCCCTTTGGCGCCTCGCGACAGAGGACGCGTCGGTGCCGTGCCCGGCGCCGTGACTTCATCGCGCTGCCGGAGGAAGCCCTGTTGCGTCTCTTCAATAAATCTTGATCCGTGCTCCAACCTGCCTACGAACCTGAAACATTGAAACTAGCACAGGCGACTCAGTTACGCGCTGAGAGCAAAACTAGCAAGATTCTTCTGCGATCAATTTTTGCACTTGGTGGCGGGCACCCACAACAGCGGAGTACTCAGGTTTTCATTCGGGGAGAAGGGGGACCTGAAGGACCAGATAAGTTTATGAGATAAAACAAGACAACAGGAAAAGCCAAAGCTAGTAATTTATCGGCATGTTTCCGCGCGCTGTCTCATTTTACTTTCTTTATTATTTTTTTAGAGAAATTGCAAACATACAGGGTGTTGCAACGATAACTGGAACACTTTAAAAATTTTTCCTGAGCGATCCGCCGCTCTGTTCGCGCTCAAACTTCACACAAAGGTCGCATTTCGTGGTCTATTTTGTTTGACACCGGGAACAACAACGGTACTTACCTGTTTATTCTGAAAATAAATGAAAACGATTTTCGCCTATGGGAAAATGGCCGCTGATTTGAACGTGCGAGCCAGCGCAAGTTGATGTTGGAACGACGGAACCACCTGCAGAGTGAAACGCACGTTTGGGATTCACGTACGGAGCCAAATGGTGCAGCAGACGATCAGAAAATGCACCTAGAAATGAGCTAACAGACGATCAGAAAACCCGGTTTTCGGGCTCGCACGTCCAAATCGCCGCCATTTTCCCATAGGCGAAAATCGTTTTTATTTATTTTCAGAATAAACAGGTAAGTACCGTTGTTGTTCCCGGTGTCAAACAAAATAGACCACGAAATGCGACCTTTGTGTGAAGTTTGAGCGTGAACAGAGCGGCGGATCGCTCAGGAAAATTTTTTAAAGTGTTCCAGTTATCGTTGCAACACCCTGTATATCGAATATCGAAGCCACGTATGGCTGGTGCGCAGCGTGCGATACAAAAATAATCATCGGAAGCTAGGAAGTCATTATTCGCTGATGGGCATGGAGCTGGTGTCTTCGCCTGTTTCTTCCTACCCCGCCCCCCTAACCACATTTTCTGCATACGCCAGCAGCAAGGATTGTAGCGAAAAATAAAAAACAAAACATGAGCAGCAGCGGCGCATAGCTTGCCCGCGGAGTGGAAGACGCGCGCATCAGCAGGGTGGGACCGCAGCGCCGGCTCCTCGCAGCGGCTGCAGGCAGGGACTAGTGCCCTCGCAAAGGCCGTACAAACTCGCGCACGACGCCCCTCTAGCCCGACCGTGGCAGTTCACTGTCATCACGAGCCTATCTACGCCCACTGCAGGGCAAAGGCCTCTCCCATTATTCTCTAATTATCCCGGTCCAGAGCGCGCTGATGAGCTCTATTAATATTGCTGTTAATCTCGGTCTTTCGTCTGTTTTAAGCATGCGGAAAAACTGCACCGAAGACCATTCGGTTCAGGACGAAGGCCTGGGCCAGCCTAATTAAGTTGGCCTCCTTTATTTCACGGTGCCATTTAGCGATTCGAGAAATAAATATGGTCGCCTGGTGCATGTTCTTTACGTGCGACTTTGCCGTTTCCATGTTGCGTCCATTGTCCTGAATGCGTAAGCCCAGGGCTCAGATGCTCGGCATGGTCGGAATAACCTTGCCGTCCACGTAGAGCTCCATTTTTGTAACTTCAAGGGCGCCTTTGCGGCCTCTCCCTGTCAGTTGGTGAAGTAATAATTCAGAGTTCTGCCACGAGCAAATCTGAGAGCACATCAGATTTCGAGGCATATTGGCTTATACAGAGTGTCCCAGCTATCATGCACCAAGATTAAAAAAAAAAAAATTCCCGCGCCTTCCCGCGAGGGGAACACGAGTAAATGCAGTGCATTGGGATTCGTTAACGCCGCGTAAAGTCGCGTTAGGGTGGGTAGTTGGGTCGTAGTTGCGTTGGTGTTGGTTTGGGGTAGAGAGAGGAGAGTAAAGTAGCGTTATGGTGGAGCGAGCGTCACCCAAGGAAGGAAGGAGCAACGCAGTGACTGAAGCACGAGCGACCGCTAGCCGCTTTATATTTGCAGCGCGCGCAGTAGAGGGAGAGCAGTACGGGGGGGGAGAGCGCGCATGCGAAAGCAACGCGCGTCCTTCCACGCCCCACCGCGCTGCTATCACGCACTTGTTACGCCGAGACCGCGACGGAGCGAGCGGGCTGACTACGACGCATGCGCGCGTCAGCTGCTGTTGAAAAAGAGAGGAGGGAAGGAGGAGAGGCGCACCTGCTGCGGACGCGGAGCTGTGGACGCCGTCCGACGCAGGAAGAGGCGAAGCTAAAAAATGCTATGCATTTAAAAAACAGAGAAATGGCGTTACTCGAAGAAAATCTAGTGCATAATGTTTCCAGTGCGGTAAAGTAACGGCCGGTAATATTTTTGGTAATGATAATAAATTAATTCATTGTAATCATCTAACTCGAGAAGGACTGTTCTCATCATTAAACTGCCAATGAGGTACCTGTAGGTACCCACGAAGGCATTTAACTGCGGCATTTTCAGCGACGAACTAATGACATACGCACCAATTCCGACATAAAAAAACCGCGCGAAATATGAAAAATACCACGCAACGGCGCTCCCACTCACTCGCTTCATAAACCAGCGCCCTCAAATAAGCTGATTGAAAGCAACTGCTTTGCCCGACACACGTCCGAAGAGACAGCGCATCACCTTGGAAATAGCATGGAAGGAGTGCGACAGCAAGTTTCGTGGGGCGCGTGTGGCAGATAAGGTGTAAAGCGTGTGCCTTCAGCGTTTGCCTTGGCAGACACGCAGAAATGGTGTCAATACGCTGGACTGACACTGTCAGTGAAAAGAACAGCCGTTTTGTCTGTGGCCAGTGCTCGGGTCCGTCGCAAACTGGCTGTCTCCCCTCATACTCCAACTCTCCGGCCAACCGTACGCACTGCCACATCTATTCGCGTGCTAGGGTTGGAAATTTCTGTCTCGGGGTCAGCTGCCATGTGGCTTCGATCTGCCCGACAAAAGTTAGCAGTGTCTTAGCTCGGCTATGCCAGGATATACGTAGCGGGGGCTATGTTTCAGCTGGTATTTCTTATCTTTCCTTGTTGTCAGGATTAGCTTGATTATCATGCTTAGTGCTGCTTCAATGACACACACACGGTATACGCATTATGTGACACATGCATATTTATCAAGCGGCTCTGGCGCAGCGTCACCAATCGCCCCAGAGCTATAAGCTGGTTCCACAGGCGCACGCCGGTGTTGCTGCAACACACGGGCCATCGGTTGCACACCCGTCCACCCCTCGCATGATCATCAAGTGGACCGGGCCGCCACGTTCGGAACGGGGGTCGGCGAAGATGCTAGGCGCGTGGGGTGTGTGAGAGACGCCGAGCAGGGAGCAACGTTCGGTGCGCCGTGTGACGTCACATCTCCTCGCGCATGCGCAGCACGGCTCTCCAGGAGTCACGCGAAACTGCTCAACCTCGGCAAGTGTAGCTCACGCTACAAAAGCAGGCCAGATGCTTAACCTCATTCGAGGCATCTCGCAGAAGTCTGGTGGCTTCTTGACTGTGTGCCCCCTCTTGTCCCCAGCACGTAAGCAGAAAAGACCAGCCGATACCCGTCGTGACGTATACCTAGACCACTAGACGTTACCAGACCCATCGCAGATGCCGTACCCCTCCCCCCACGCACTCGTCCGTTACGGCTCCGAGCTCCTTCGGCCGCGCTTCGTCGTTGCTCTGAGGGCAGCATTGTGGGGCCAGATACCACCAAGGACATCGTCATCCTTGGCACCATGCAGGCACTTGTTCACGGTTTGCGGTCATGATATCGCTAATCCTCCATGCACTGGTGACTTTGCCGTGGCCACGACCGCTGCAGTAGCTTTCAACCGAGGGGCTGCGCCGGGTGAAGTTGTGGACAGTGGCACACAACGTGCTCACCAGCCTACAAAGATTATACAAACGGTGACGCATAGCTGTGGTCGTGCAGAGGTTGCTGACGCCACTTCAGCGTCTACCATGGTTCGTGTTGCCCCCTGGTCCTGCAGCTGCGCAACAGTACAAACCAACAACAATCAAGAATAACTGAGGGGCAGCTGGCGCTAATCTCGAATTTAGCCCGGAAAACGACGTTAAAGTTTTGTAGAGTGAGCTACACTGGCCGAAGTTGAGCAGTTTCGCGTGGCTCCTGGAGAGCCGTGCTGCGTATGTGCGAGGAGCAGTGACGTCTCATGGCGCACAGCTGGTGCGCCGGAGCCGCCACCGCCACGACTGGACTGGATTGGATTGAATTGGATTGGAAATCGTTTTAGCAGCAGTAAGCATGATAATCAGCTAATCCTAGACCATCAGGAAACCTAGGAATAACCAGCTGAACCTTAGCTCACGCTACGTATATCCTGGCATGGCCGAGATAAGCAACTGCTATTTTTTTCTTTCGAGCTTGGAACACTTCTTTAGTGACGCTTCGATATACACTGGATGACTCAGGCTGTCCACGAAGCGGCGTGATTTATGACCCCCGCATGACTTGTGATTTATTACAAGTCATGCGGGGGGTACCCTAATTTCGCAGGGTATACAAACACGAGGCATGTGACAAGACCAACATCCTTCCTCCGCCAACTTTTGCGCACTGGATACTGCGAAGAGAAGGCAGCCCAAGTTGGGTGAATGGTGAATTATTCTCTGCGTTCAAAACCTTCAAGCCATCGTCAAGCCTTGATAACTTTCCTACCCTCCCCCCCCCCCCCCCCCCCCCGCACACACTCTCCGATCTTTCCTTTTCTATTTTCCCTTTCTCCGCACGTTCCTTCTATCGTTTGTTTCCTGACCCAAAAATGTGCACACATGGTGCCCGAACCCCCCCCCCCCCCCCCCCCCAAAAAAAAAAAAATTAACGCATTTTCCCGAAGGGAATCATGACGAGTGGGCGAATCACTGGGAATCGTTCTTACCGTAGATAACCCGTGACATTGCCCGCTCGCGCCTGTAAATGAGTGACAACGCGTGTGCACAGTATATACAATTCCAATCCAATACAATCCGATACAATTCAATTTAATCCAATCCGATCCATTTCAATCAAATCTAATTCAAGCCAATCCAATAGAATCCAATCATATTGTGATTGTGAATAAGCATTTTCCCTGCTCCACAACAATATGCTCCTCGCGCATGCGCAGCACGGCTCTCCAGAGCCACGCGAAACTGCTCAACCTCTCTCTCTCTCTCTCTCTCTCTCTATGTAACTTTTTGTGAACCTTTTATTTTGTTCTTGTTAACCTTTTGTCCATGGACATTTTGTTCACAGATGTTCGATTTACACGGTGCTGTGTCGTGAGCACGGACGCCGGACAAGCCTCGGCGTTAAGGTGCTTCGCCCCTAAAATAAATGCATCACCATCACCACCAGCTTCAAAAAAAAAAAAAAAGGTGAGGCCGTTAGCCCATTCGTGAATGAAGGAATTCTGCGGCGTACAAGAGGACCCATGTTCAATTAGCAGTCGAATTTAAATCAGTGCTTGCAGCGAAGCTGTTTACCTCTAGCGTACCATGAGGAGGAGTACCTAGCCGAGCCGGAAAATGCCTATGAACAGAATGCGCCCGTGTACAGAATACCACGCAGTTTTTAAGTGCGAAGCACTTCTTAGTCGGGCCTACTCCTGCTTCCACCGCCGTCCTCCGTCCGCAGCCTAGCAACGGAGCTAGCTACCGTGCATAGCAACGGCGCCGGATTTCCGACGCGTGAGGGCGCTCGCATAGCGCCTCCTCTCCCCACTCGCCTACTCTCCTAAAGCCCCTTTACTACTCTCCAGCTCGCAACACCTCTCTCGGCGCGCCAGCCAGGCCACTACACTATAAAAAAAACAGCATCCGGCATCAGGTTTCGATCCGAGGACTTTGCGGCCGCAGCGCGACGCTCTACCGACCAAGCCACGGACGCGACTTTTTTTTTTTTTTGTAACAATAACTTTATTTACAAATATATGCAGAGCCGTATGCAGTGATTACAGTGGTTTCCGAGCACATCAGAACATGGCTTCACTTAAACATACAAATGAGGCGATCGGCTATCATGCGAGGAGAGGGTCAGAATGCTTTGCCAAGTAACTGTAAGCCAATCGGGGAGTATTGCCCGCGAAGTCACAGAGCGTTTGTGAAACTTAAGCAAGAGAGATTGCCAACAGGGCTACTGTGTCATTGCACAAAGTTTGAAGTGAACGGGATAGAGGGAAGGGAGAAAATAGAGCTCTTGGGTAAAGCCATTTCTTGGTATAACTGGGCACCAGCGTTACCCGGGGCTAGCCCTCAAATTGCGTCCCATCTCCTCTGCTGTTGTGACTTGAAATCCATGAGTGCTCGCGTTCCCCGATCCAGTGCGTCGCGTAGCTCGGAGTCTGCCTCATCCCCGTCGAGGGCGGCAATTGCCCATTGTGCCTTTTGGACGAAGTGTCGCCACGCCGGTCGGGGGCGTTCAGTACATTCGACGGCGTCGACTCTCGCCCTCCATAGCGAGTGGAGCCCTATTACGTGGACACAGTCGCGAAGGAGCGGGCGTTCCGAGGTCGCGTCTAGGGACTTCAGATTTGTCCAAGTGATTCTCCAGCGCGTGTTGAAGCAGCACTGCAGCTCATCCCAGAAGTAGAACGCCGTGTTACAGTCCATGAATACGTGCTCGGCCGTTTCCCTCCCTCCGCACAGCAGACAGTTGGCCCCTCCCGGAAAAAAAAAACCCGCGTTCCTCCTGTCTTGCTTTGGTAGGCAGTATACACGTGTGAAAGCGGAAGAAAAAGTCCTTCGAGCCGGTCGGGATAGGGAGCTTCCGTACTCGCCGCAGGACGTCACTTTTCGGCCGACCAAGGGGTGGCAGGCGGTACATGGGCGGTGGGAGGGTCTGCTCTACGAGGTCCCAATACAGCTTCCTTGGTTTCACTGAGCAGAGGTATTCCCACGAGAATCGCTCCTGTAAGAAGGCCACCGCCCCCGCCACTTCTCTGTAAAAACCTGTTGCACGGGCACCACTTAGGAGCTCCGCTGTTGTTGCGAGCCAAGGGGCGAGGTGCAAAGCGCCTACATTTTGCACTGCCGCCTGGAGGAAGCCATCTCGGTGATCTCGGAAGTACAAAAATCGTTGCACGGTTAGTTTAAGCTCTACATTAACGAGCCCAAGCCCCCCGGCTTCAGCGCTCCAGAAAACGTTGGTGCGGCGCATGGGCTCATACGTGGATCGCCAGACAAAAACAGCGAACAACCGATGTAACTTGGCCACTGAGCCTGCGTCAATGGTCGAGACTCGGGCCGCCGTACAAGATGGCTGGGTATACCACGGCGTTGCAGACATGTGCCCTAGAGAAGAGGGCAATATGTCGAGCTCTCCAGGGTTCCAAGTTCCTTCCAGCAGCTGCCAGTTTCGTCTGCCACCTGGGGGCGGTGCTGTGCGGTTTTCTAGGTTTACCCCGAGGTAGCGGGTGATGGCCTCCCTCCATCGAACTCCGTAGAGTTGTTGTGGTTTGGTGGGCCATTCCCCTAGCCATGCACCCTCTGACTTCAAAAGATTGAGTTGGGCCCCCGAGAATCGACAAAATGCCTCAGCCAGTGCGACGACCTCCCCTGCCTGCTCTCTCGAGGAGCACACAAACGCCGCATCGTCCGCATAGGCCAACACCTTGAGCTCTTCGTCGCCGAGAACCAAGCCTTTGGTTGACTTGGACGCTATTGCCATCCTGCAAAGTGGTTCAATATACAATGCGAAGAGGATCGGGGACATAGGGCAGCCCTGCCTGACTGACCTTCCGATGTCGATGGGCGCCCCCACCTCCCCGTTTATGATGATGCTGGTGGTGATGGCGGTGTAGCAGATTTTTATCCACTCGACCATTGTATCCCCTACCCCACATTGACCGAGGAGCGTGAACAGGAAGGCGTGGTCAACCTGGTCGAAGACCTTTTTAAGGTCGAGTTGTAGGACAGCTAAGGGGTGAATGCCTGATTCCGCCACCTCACAGATGGTCCGCATGCGGTGCAGGTTGGTGTTGATGGAGCGTCCCTTAAACCCGCATGTCTGGTGAGGACCCACGACACTACTGAGGGCTGTCTCGAGGCGTTGGGCCAGGATGCGGGCTAGGATTTTATAGTCGGTGGAAAGAAGACTGATAGGCCTGAAGTCTTCCACGTTGGGTGGCGTGTTATGGTAGGTTTTTTTGGGAATGAGTACTAAGTTACTGCTCCGCATGGAGGGTGGTAGCAGTTTTGTGCTTTTGATGTTTTCAAAGACCGCCGCCAATACCGGGCTGATCTCTTCACGAAACACCTGATAGAATTCCGAGATTATGCCGTCAGGCCCCGGTGACTTATTCTTTGAGAGTTTCTTGATCGCGCGCTTGACCTCTTCTACCGATATGGGTTCGTTTATTGTGGCCTTTACGTCCTCTGCAACCGTTGGCAGCGCGCCTGTGACTTCCGGTGGAGGAGCCTCAAGATGAGCGTGCGGGGAAAACAGCCTTGCGTAGTATTCACTGAAGGCCGTCTCCACCTCCTCGCTCCCACTAGCAAGACCACCGGCGTGGTTCACCTCGGGAATCCTTTTAGTGGCGGTCTTTGCTCGTTCGAAGGCGCCGAAAAGCTTCGATGGTTGTGCCTCGGACTCCACTCGTTGCTCCCTGCTCCGCACAAGAGCCCCCCAATACCGTTTTTCGAGCTCAGTGCGGATGTCGTCTTTCACGTTACGGATGTCTTCAGAGAATTCCCCCGGCCTCTCCTCGTCCGCTTCTACGAGGGAGCGCAGGCACTCCACCAGTCGATTTACTTTCGCCCTTCTGTCTCTCGCCTCCTGTCGCCCGATTGTGATTGCTGCATCTTTGACGTGCTGTTTGAAGCGCTCCCACGCAGCTCCATCAATGGGTGCAGTGTTCATTGCTTCAATTTCACCTCTTACGCAATCGACGAAGGACGCGTGTTCGAGGACCGTGGAGTTCATCAGCCAACGGCTGCCGGCTTTTTTTCTGATTTCACGCTCAGCTCGGATGGTACATGTCACCAAGCCGTGGTCCGAGAACGCGACAGGAGTGACGGCGTAATCGATCACTAATGGCAACGCGTCCCCTGTCAAGTAAACCCGGTCAAGGCGGGCCTGTGACGTGCCTCGCCATCTAGTGAAGCGGGTGGCTGACCACCCACGCTGAAGGGCCACGTCGGCCAGGTCGCCCTCTCGAAGGACCGCTTTCAAAATCCGCGCCGACGCATCCACTACACCCTTAGCACCTGCTCTGTCGCTGGCGTTTACAACGCAGTTAAAGTCGCCCGCTAGGAAAACACGACCCGGAACCACTAGGATGTCCCGAATAGAAGAGAAGAAGTCGGTCCGCGCCTGCGTATCGTTAGGCGCATAGACGCACACAAAGCGTGTAAGCTCCCCTCCCACCAGGACGTCGACGGAGCAAAAGCGTCCGTCCTTTGCCAGCTCGCAGTCGATTACTGTTAAGAATTCGTGTTTCCGGATTAGAATTGCGGTACCACCTGTTCGAGTGGGTGTGAGGGTGTAAAAACACCAAAACTGGTGGCCGAAAAATCGTACAAAATTTTGAGCGTCCTCTCGAGAGGCAATTTTGGTTTCCTGTAAAAAGGCCACGTCTATTTTTTTTTTTTTCATTCAGGAGGTCAACTAGCCAATGTTTCCTTTTCTGTGAGGTTAGACTTACCACATTTAAAGTAGTAAGCGTGACTGCGTTCTGGTGTGATGCCATGGTGTGAAAAGCGCTTACCGGTCAGGACGTCAAGTCCGTCCGTCCGTTAGTCGAGCTTCCCCCAGCGGTCGTTGACCCGGTATCTCCCTGGCTCGGTTTGTTGGTGACTGCACCGCCGTGTTTCCCGCGTGCCTTCCGCTGCGTCTCAACTCCCGTGATGTTATCGGGTTTGCGCGATGCTGCGGCGGCCTTCGTCGGGAGCTCGTCGTCCGCGTCGTCACAGCTGGTCCCTCCTGGCTGGTCGTTCAGGAGGGCCGCCTCCTCTCCCTCAACGTCGGCGGGTTTCGCATCCTCACTCCGCTGCTCGCCGTCCGCCGCGGGCTTGGCGTTGGTCAGGGAAGCTTCGCCACCCCGCTCCGCGACCGTTTCCTTGAGTTCACGGGGCGCGCCGCTCTCGTGGGCCCTAGGGTGCCTCGATGAGCGCGCATCGAGGCACCCTAGTGGGCCCCGTCGCTGACCATTTCTCTACTCGCGCCGGGAATCGCTGGCGTCTCCTCCTTTTCCTTGCAAGGCGTTTGGGAAGGGGCCACTTGCTTCCTGGTGTAAGGGCGGCCTCGCTGAGGTTCCTTCTGCCTGCCGGTCGCCTCGGGGGGAAGGGGGCGAACGTCGTCGACGCTGCTGGCATTCTCCTCTGTCCCTTTTGTTCCCACCGTCCTGTCGGCGGTAATCCCGGCTTCGAGGGGTGGGGGGCGGTGCGGCTCGTTTCCGTTCCCTCTCTCGGCGTGCGCGTTGGGCTCGGAGCTGACTGAGGGTCGGAGGCCGGACGTCTCGTTGTCTTCGCTCTTCTCTTCTCTCTTCCCCTCTGCCTCGTGTAGCTGGCCTGCTTCTTGCGCCGGAACGTCGGTGTTGACTGGAGGCGAAGGCACATGCGGGGATGCCTGGAGAGGGGTTGGTGGGTGAGCGGCTTCCTCAGGTCTCTCGGTGCTCATCATCGCCGCCATGTCATCGGCGTCCATGTACTCCTCGAGATTCCTCGCGGGCGTTCTCTGCTTCGCTCTGGACGCGTACGACTGCGTGCAGGTAGTCTCGTCATGCCCGTAAGCGCGGCACGCGCGGCACCATGGAGTTGAGCAGTTTTTCCGATAGTGTCCGGTGTGGTAGCAACGGAGGCAGAGCGACGGCCGTCCGGGCACCTCGATTAGAATGGGGCAACCGTTGAGAGTCGCCTGATGGGGGATCGCCTCCAGGGATGTCGGGGTTGAGGGAATCACGTGGAAGATCCTCGTGGTGCCGGTCATGTGCGTGAGGCCGGATTTCTGCCACCCCTCACGAACCACTCTTTGCACTCGGCCAAAACGTTCGAACTGCCGGATGAGCAGCTCGTCTGGGACTTTTGGCGGTACCCACGGACGCGACGCTGATATCAGTGTTAGTAACGCGCCTTATATCTTTAACGCATTCAAACTACGTCGTCAGCGGCGTGCGTTGGCGACTCAGCGGCGTTATAGCGGCTTGATAACTGCGTGGTGTACACGTGATACTACAAACCCGCTAGTTCAGCATTCTCTCACGTGACTGCGCCTCCTCTCCCTTCACTCCGGTCGGCGCTTCGCAGCTGCGGTGCGCTGCGGTGCGGTGCGCTCCTCTTCCCTTCCCATTGTGTCGGCGGGCTCCACGTGCGACCGCGGTAGGCTTAGTCGAGCGCAGGCTTAGCGCAGGTGCGGTCGAGCGCGTGTCGAGGTCCGTATAAATAGCGGTTGAGAGCGCGTCGAGTTTAGTCTAGTGCGAGTCTTCGTCGAGTTCCGGAACAAGCCGAACGTGATCACGAGGGGGTGTTAATGTAACTAACGGGCAAAATGCCACCAAACTTCAACAAACTCCCCCTCATAGCATCACCCCGTGCTTCGCACTTCCTCATACTCCCCTTCGGGGAAATGCGGGGGAATTTTTTTCTTTAAGCTTCACACGGACACCCTTCCGGTACTGACATGGGAAGAGCGAAGGGGGCTGTTTTAAGTGCGAAGCACTTCTTAGTCGGGCCTACTCCTGCTTCCACCGCCGTCCTCCGTCCGCAGCCTAGCAACGGAGCTAGCTACCGTGCCTAGCAACGGCGCCGGATTTCCGACGCGTGAGGGCGCTCGCATAGCGCCTCCTCTCCCCCCTCGCCTACTCTCCTAAAGCCCCTTTACTACTCTCCAGCTCGCAACACCCTCTCTCGGCGCGCCAGCCAGGCCACTACACTATAAAAAAAAACAGCATCCGGCGCCAGGTTTCGATCCGAGGACTTTGCGGCCGCAGCGCGACGCTCTACCGACTAAGCCACGGACGCGACTTTTTTTTTTCTTTAATGCATGGAAATGTTAGACAACTTCAAAAGACGAGACACTTAACACACAATTTAAGCACTAAAAGACAGTCGAACAAAGATCAAAACTCAGGCAAGCAAACGCACGCATCCAAAAGAGGCAGCCACTCTGGTGGATCACTCTGCGCAGCATAAACGCTCCGCACCAACGCCGCCTGTTCCCGAAAAATGCACTTGGTCGGCCTAGGGGGTTCCGCATGCCGATCAGTCATACGGCACTTCCACAAGCTAAACAATCCTAGGAGAACGAAAACGTCATATGGCACCCGATTAACATCTTCAAATGGCAGGAAGCGAATGGTGTACGGGGTGATGTCGATGTCCTTTTTTAGTGTCCGCTGCAAAACGTCCCAGAAGAACACAGCGTCCCGGCACAATACAAAACAGTGATCAATTGTCTCTGGTTGATTACAGAGGCGACAATTGTCCGACCAAGGAATAGACATTCCTTTTTCGCGCAGCCATGTCTTAACTGGGAGTGTGGAAGAATGAAGCTTGAAGAAAAATGTTTTTGCATTTGGCGGGATACACATGCTCATTACGCGTTTTAAAACATTGCTTTTCTAGTGGCCTAAGTAAGGCTGGCGATAAACAGGCACCGGGAATAGACTTTCAGTAAGAGTGTTCGTCATAGTTTTCCTTGACATGCTGAACAGATATTCCAAGGAAAACCGCGCGGTAAGAAAGTTAAATGACTCCACGACCTCTTTGAGAAATCCCCATGGAGGCTTTGTATTGACCTCGCCCGTACATACAAGCAAAAAAGGCAAATGGAAACTTATGCGCTGCTGAAGTACAGTCAGTAAAAGTGGGTGATCAACCAATTTGTAGAAGAAAAAACGAGACACAAGTTGGTGCACAAACAAATGCATGAGCCCAACACCCCCTGCCTTTAAAGGAAGAAACAAGTTGTCCCTGCGCATAGGTTCCCATTGAGAGCCCCACACAAATGTTGCAAAAACTCTATGTAGGGCCTGAACTTTTGCTCGCGCACAGTGAAGCACTTGAAGCACATAAAGG